>NC_056731.1:479664337-480039337 GCF_019279795.1 Protopterus annectens
TGGAAAAAACTTAATCCCAAAAGTGCCTATCACTCAGTACTCAAGTTTGGTGATTTATTGCTGTGAACTTTCAACAGTGCATCTCAACATTACAAGAATTGATGTTGCTGACTTCACACTGGTGATAGCCTATATACTTATATATATATATATATATGGTTGTGTGTATTTATGTACATGTATGTACGTGCATGTATAACTGCATGCAGAAAAAGTACTGCTTACCTTACTTAAGTAAGAATTCTCTTAGGAATCAGAATTTTGCAGAACTTTTTTTTTTTTTTAACAAGAAACATTTTACTAAATTGTCATGTATGACACTAGCAATTATACATTTCTATAAATGAAAACAAACCATATTTTTTAAAACAAAAACATCTTTATTAAATTATCATGTATAACATAGGCAATCTTACATTTGTATAAATTAAAAACAACATTTACACCTCTTTAGTTTCAAACATTATGCATCACAGACACCATTGAAACAACTGAAACAAATAGTTGCAAAAATTATGCATCACTTATAATCTATCCAGTCATTTTCAGTTAAGCATTATATAGCTCATTCATATCCTGCCTTCTTTTAAACCGTGGTCCTTCTCTGCATATATTTTTTCCACACTTCCCATTTTTCCTATGTAGTTTTCTCCTACCCTTTTCTAAAGATCTCAATTTCAGCTGTTTTATCTCTGTTAGTATATTCACTCATATACTTCTAGTAAAGTTGGTTTAGACTTTGATTTCCATTTTTTAGTAACTGCTTTTTTGGCAGCCACCATAGTTAGATTTAGCAAGGCTTTACTATGTCTAGGCAACACAATTCCGATTCTGTATTATAGCTCAAAAAATAATTTCCCCGGTCAGTCAAATCTACTCACCCAGCATCCCTGACAGAGCGGTCTGCAGGGAATCTTTACACTCCCAAAAAGCATGTTTCCAATTACTTCTTTCTTCCCCGTCATACCTCCATTTGCTATCCACCTGAGGAAAGTTCTGTGGAATCTACTTGAGGTATAAAAATACCTCTGTAAACACTTCCAGGCAAAGATACTAAATCTTCCAGACTTTGTTGCATATTTGGGAGGTATTCATATATCCCCTCCATTGTCTCTTTGTGAACTGCTTATTGAATCTCTCTTCCCAATCCTTTCTAAGCTCCTCTGATTTATTCTTATAGTTATCATGCAATATTTTATATGTTCTACTAATTATTCCTTTTTTAACAGCAGGTTCTGTTCTAGATTCTGTTGAAAACTCTGCCAGTGCTGTCAGTCCTTGATAGGAAAGGAAATCTCTAACCTGCAGTCCAAATAAATTCTTGGCATATTCCCATTCTTTGTATCACAAAAAGATTTGAAACTGCCTCAAAATGTTCCACAACACTGAAATGTCATTTTCTGGTTTTATCAGGTGTTAAATAATATCATCTGCAAATAGAGCCAGCTTTTTTTAACTACTAATTATATCTTTGAATTCTGAGTCTCTTATTTTCTTTGCCATTGGTTCTAAATATAGTGCAAATACCAAAGGGGAAAGAGGACACCCCTGCTTTGGTTCCCCTGCTTAAACAGAAATTATCAGAGAGGAACCCACCCACTTTAATTTTCTCCTCTGATCACTCATATATTCTCCTAATCAACCTTATAATTTTATAAGGGAATGCAAATGCTTCCATTGCGATGCTTATAAACTCCCAGCTTACTGTGTCAAATTCTTTCTCTGCATCAAGACCCACCATCAACAGCGGTATTTTCTTACATTCAGCTTCCCTTTGGATCATCAATGTGCTGCTAATTTTGTCAAATATTTGCCTCCCTTCAGAAAACCACATTGGTCTATATCTATCATTTTTGACATCACCTCTGTCATTCTTTTAGCCATTATAGACATGAACACTTTATAATCATGGTTTCGAATTGAAATGGGCCAGTATGAAGCTGATCAAATGGGTGTTTTTCCCTCTTTAGGTATTACAGCTACCACTGCTTTCTTTCATGATTTTGGTACTTCACCTTCTCTTAAAATATTGTTAAACAAAACCTTCCAGATCTTTATCTTTGTTTTTCCTCCTAGCTTCCAAACGTCCACATGAATACCATCTATTCCTAGGGACTTTCCTGTAGATTGGCTATACATAGCCATTTTATCTCATCTCTTCCTATCCTGTTAGTGACTGAGCGTCATCTACCTCCAACCTTGGCATATTTAATTCTTCCATAAACATTTCCATTTGTACCTTTTATTGATTTTCATATTTCTCTGCTTTATACAGACTTTCATAAAATTTCCAGAATATTTCTAGTAACTCTGTAGGAATGGATCTTAGGTTCATAGTTGTTTGCTAGGCTTACAACCACAATTGCCTTTTAAGCCTAGCCACGCTTCCCAAATCTCTGACAAGTTCTGGTACCCTTGATAAGTGTAAGCAAGGGCCTGGGAGATGAAACATTTACAGGCAGGGGCCTGAGAAATGAACCATTTACAGGTTGCCTCTATCCATTAAAGACATAGGTGCCAAACCAGGGATGAATTTTCTGTTGCCATCCAATTGTCTGAGTTGCACTTGAATTGGGTTAGGGAGGAGTTATCCTTCACATGGATGGGAGCCAGTTTCTGGGATTGGGTAGTCTCTGGGATACATTACCTGTCTCTCCAGCAGGTCCTATTTATATTACAGGTAAGGTTTAAGTCTTTGAAAGGATAATTATATTGCTGTTTGTTTTGTGGATATGCAGGAAGACCATCAGAGTGGGGTCTGACAATGCACTGTATGCCAGGCATAGATCTCCCCTCAACAGCCTGTAGGAGACAGGATATAGGGTAGGGCCTTGAGACAGTCTGCATAGGGCATCATACTTATGCCTGTATTCTTTTAGTGAGAACCTCTATGGACATTCCTGTTGTTGGATATGCCTGGTTAGGTACATACCAAAGGGGGCTCTGTACTCAGTGAGAGGTCTCATGAATGCCAAATATAGTGGAACAATGGCTTCCTTGGACCTAGATGCAATGCCCTTGTTTATAAGTTGCACAACATAGAATGATTCATTGCTACTGTAGACACTTGATGGTCAAAGGCTAGATTACTGTCTGTGTGTGTCCCTGACAACTGGGTCAGCTCTAAAGGGTGCATTGTCATATGATAATTACCAGGGGCGGATGACTTCCTGAAGGATACTATTATGCATTTCTTGGCATTTAGTTTTAGTCCATGGTTCTGACACCAGTTGTTTTGTCTATGTCAGCCCTTTCTGGAGAACACTTGTGTCAGTGTGGGATTCATTGACAACACCTAATTTGCAATCATCTGCAAATCTGGTCAGCTAGAGACCACTGACATTGTCCTTGACTTCACAGAAGTAAATGCCAAAAAGGAGAAGTCCAAGGACCAATCCTTGAGGAAGTCCACTTGTGATTGGCCTCTTTGTAGGGGTGGACTCCCCAGTTCTAACTTCGTGAATCCTGTGTGTGAGCCATTTGGCTATCCATCAAGTGACATACGGGTTTGTACCTAACCTCTTGAGTTTGTCAACAATGCCCGAGTGGGGTATTGTGCATTGTGTCAAATGCCTTGGCCAGATCAAGGCAGGCAGTGTGAACCATTTTGCCTTCATCCATTGCTTTGGTGGCCTTCTCAAAGACATCTACCAGGTTGAGTAGGCATGACCTGTCCCTGATGAAACTAAACTGGGTTGGGTCCAGTGTTTGGAAATTTAGTATATCATTATTGATCATTTCCATGATAATTCTTTCTATGGCTTTGCATATAAGACTAGTGAGGCTTATGGTCTGTAGTTTCCAGGGTGTGTAGATGGCCCGACTTTGTGTAGAGGGATGACTGTTGCTGTTCTCCATTCATGAGGCAAGAAGCCTGTTTGGAGGCTACAGTTAAATAGCAATCCAAGGGGCCTGATAGGGCATGTTTCATGCTATATAGAAGGCATCCTCGGATATTGTCTGGGCCCATTGATGCAGTGTTCTTGGCCTTAGAGAGAGCATTAAGGACCTGCTCCCTAGTGATAGCAGATAAAGTTATAGTTGATGGTATTTCCTGAGGGAAGGTTGAGAGGAAGAGAGGGGTAAAGCTGGAGCTGAATTTATCAGCCAGTAGGTTTGCTATATTTTCTGGCTCAGTATAGGTGGCTCCATTTACAATGAGCTCTGCACACAATTGTGTATTGCCTTTGAGGTTGCAGACATAGCTAAAGAATGCCTTGTGGTTGTCCTTGGCCTGGGCACCCTATTTACATTAAATGTGCCTTCGATAGACTTTTATTTGTCCTCTGAGTTGTTTGTTTAGTTTGATGAGAGTACTTTTATCCTGCCGGGTGCTGCACCTCCTCATTTTTGCCATGGTTTTCTTCCTTCTGTTATACAGCCTATTGATTATGTAATTCCACCAGGATAGCTTGTTTTTTGAGTTAGTTCTGTAATTCTTCCTGGTGGGTACAGCTGCCTCTATGCAGCTACTAACATGCTTGTATAGAGTTTCTGTGAACTGTTCTGCATAGGGCAGCAGTGTTCTCAGGGTTTATGGGGGCTTGAAATGTTGCCAGGTTATCAGTTAATAGCAGGAAGTTAGCCTTATAGTAGTTCCTGAATATTCCAGGTTTAGCTGGGGGTCTCTGTTTTATTTTTACTTCAAAGGAGACCATTTTGAGGTTTGACCTTACCAGGGAAGACATTACACTAGGGGGTGTGCAGCACTCTCCCATATTAGTGAGGACCAGATTCAGTATGGTTGCACACCTGGTTGGTGTATTGACAGTCTGGTCCAGGGAGTTTGTGTTTGCAAAATCCAGTAATCTCTGTGCCTGTATGTTTGCTGTTGTATAGCATTCCCTGTTAATAGTGAAGTAATTAAAGTCACCCATGAATTTGATATTAGGTTGGATGGTAAGTGATTCCAACAAGTTTAAATACATGGTATGGGTTTCCTGGATCATAGAAGGGGACCTATAGCTTACAAGCAAGTGCTATTGGATTTTGCTTATGGCGATTTGAACATGGAGCAACTCAAGTGCATTGTCCTGCTTGACCAGCCTTGAGGTATGTTTATTTTTGATGTAACTCGAGACAACTCCACCTTTATTCTTTGTGTAGTAGCTGGTATAAATGTGTGGAAGGAATTTAGCTTTCCACTGTTGGTGTGCTCTCTGCAGCTTTAAACCATGTCTCACTGACTGCACAGACATCAGCATTCATTAGAGTGAAGAGACCTTCTGAGGAGTGGAGTTTTTTTTTAGACTTCTAGCATTGAGCAGCTTTAAATTTTCTTGGTTTTGATTTGCTATGTCAGAAGTAGTTTCAGGAAGACGATATTTTAGCTAATATTCGAAAGCCTAGAGTGGAGAGGTGCAGACCATCCCTGGCAAAGCAGCATGGTTGGTTGACCATCTCCTTCCATACCGACAAATACTGCACTTCTTAGAATGACACCACAAACTAAGACAGTTATTAAAGCCAGTCCTCTTTTGTTCGGAGTGTGGCATCATCCTTGGAGAAGGTAAAATGCTCCTCAGTGCTATGCTCAAACCAGCAAGGGACACATATTTTAAGAGCGCCATGATGTCTCTCTTCATATAGTCTAGGGAGGTACGTCTCAGGTCATTTACACCAACATGGACTATGACTGAGTCATTCTGGTACTTGTGATCCAATGACCTGAGTGTGTGCATAATGTGGTGGGTCCTAGCCACTGATAAGCAACTGACCATGACTTTCTTCTCACTCAGCCTGGTGAGAGGGACATCATTGTGTCTCACAATGGAGTCTCCAATGACCAGAATGTTGGATTGTGTGGTTGCTTGCCTTATGGCTTTAGAAGGAGAGGCTCCATGAAATGGGGCTGTCTGTGTTGATGTAGTTGTTTTGAAATAGTGCATTTGGGGCTGCAGAGGGTATTTGTTATGTGTATTTTGTCTAGGAGGTCTTTGGGGTTTAGGAGGGTAATATGTAAGTGCCTCAGCATATGTGGGTCTGCATATGTGGATCTGCTTTGAACTGTGTGTGATGGGTGCATACTGACAACCTTATTGACATTAGGAGTATTTTGTGTGAGAGCTTTGCCTTCAGTGACATTGTGTAAATACATCTCTAGCATACCATATCAGTTTGTTTGAGAATAAACTGGTTGTCAGTAAACATGAGGCAATTTCTATATTCTCTCAGGATGCCCATATCCACCATGCTGGTAATGGACATAGTGGGGAAAGTTCATATCCATGCCAACAGACCCTTTTTTATTGATTAGTCAGTTGGAGTGAGAATATAAAGCAGTGTCAGGAGTATCCAGTTTGCAACTCTGGGGAGAGTGCTTGTCACTGTTGACTAGTTGTCCTGTGTGTAACTAGGTATTGGTGAAATTTCAGTTGTGCTTTTACAGGAAAAATGACACTCGAGGTGGTATTTGTATATTTTGCTTGTTATAGGCTCCCTAAGCTTAATGATGACCCTTTCTTCTTTTTGTTGCTTGAGTAGCTGTGCTAAAAGTTTTTTGTGCTCTGGCATTATTATCAAAACAGCAATATTTCTAAACTTATGCATATTATCAAGATAATCCTTTATTTTCTGTTTAGCATTCTGCAGTTGCTCCTCATCTTCTGTGATACTCCCCCTGTTCTGCAATACTTGTAACATTTATCAGTCCCTCTAAATAATTCTTGTTGCTTTTTAACCATATCTCTTTTTATTTTATTTCCTTCATATTTTTAAAGTCCACTTTAATTTTATCCCACTCCTTAGCTATATTTTCAGAAGAAATTTCTGTCTTCTCCAATAACTCTCGAGTAATTTCTACTACCCATTCCTTAAATTCCTCTTTTCAACAGATAGGTGGGAAAGTGCCAGTTTCTCATTTTTATTTTAGTTATTATTGGCGCATAATCTGAAATAGATATTGGATGCATATCAAAACTTTCAATTAAATGCATGTGTTCCTGTGAAATGTAAGTTCTGTCTAGTCTAGCCCAATTTTTGTATCTTAGAGAATAATATGTAAATTCACTCTGAACTCCTATTACTGCATTCACATCTTCCATGCCAAATATTTTCATAACTTTCTTCAAAAATCTGTCCTCCTCTGTTATATTTTCCTTTCTGGGTCCCCAGACGCATCTTCCTGCTGCAAATCAAATTCCAGTCCCCACCTATAAGTAATATTCCCTGCTTAAAACTGATTATTTCTCACAGACTTTTTTAAGCTCCATTATAGCAGTTTTAGGTGGAATATAAATCCATTTCAGTGTAATCCTCCTCCCTTGACAGTAGTCCCTCAGTATTACATATTTACCATTATTATATTTTTTATCTTCTATCACTACTGACGCTCCTCTTGCAATTAATATAAGTAGTCTTCTTTTCCTTTGTCCAAGGTATTCCACTGAATAACTGTCCTGAAAACCTTTCTTTATCAAATTCACAAGTTCATTTATTTCCAAATGTGTCTCCTGTAGTGTAGCTATTTGCACTCTAAATTTTTATATAGTTCGCTACTGTTTCTTTTTTTGTGTATATCTGTGAGACCATTAACACTTAAAGATAGTATCAAGATAGTCGTTATGCTGAAAAATTATTATTCCCACAGCAAGTATGTAGCTTTTCTGTTACATGCATACACTATTGTTTGACAGGTTGACCCTTTACACAGTTGTTTCTTATATCCATTTGAGCATATATCAGAGCTTACAAAACATTTGTTTTATAGAAAACCCTCAAAAAACATACCCCAAAACCCATTGACTTAATATTAACACACAAAACGGGTTCCTGTCACGTGATTAAAAATTGTAAATGGTGAACGTGTATTGAGCAAACCCAATTGGTCGAAACGTCGCGCACGTAACACAGAAATCGGTGTAGGGATAATTTTCCCTTTACTTCAATGCAGTACGATCTCTGAGTAGGAATATTTAGGTAGTGGGGGTGTGAGGGGCAGGGGGGGGGGCTTGCTCCCCTGCCTACAACATTTAGGTAAGTATAGTTTTTTTTTTATTTTAATTTTTTTATTATATTTTCAAAATTTCAAACATCGCTCATATGGTGTTGACCATATGGTGTTCAATGTTTGAAACTTTCGAAAATATAATATAGACCCCACAAAACTATGTGCATCTTTAGATATTGAAGTTTTACCTTCCTAATAAGAGCAATTGTCCCAAACTGACAGCCACACTCATGACTTGAGTTAAGAGGCATGGTACAGCCTATGCTTCTACTAAGTGCTGTCTGCTTTTATCTTATCTTTATTGCCATCTCATAATGAGGAAAGGCTTGAATGCTTTCAGAAAACATTATCTCCCAGACATTGAAATAAAGCCACTAAAAAAAGAAGTATTCTGTTTTATTGCTTTTTATCAGATTTTCTCCATGGAGACATGAGGACCAGACATAGAGTTGCTTCTACAAGTATTTATTTATTTATTTGTTAGAGGAGAGCTGTATTATGTTGTGTTTTTATTTACTTGCTTTCTCTTAAAACTTGATACTAGATAAAGCCAAGAGTCTTAATCCAGTCATTCCTCTGTGCAAGAATGAGAAAAGAAAACACAATTGTTCTTGTATCATATTCTTTTGAACAGACTTTTCTTCTTTTTTTATTTTATTTTTTTTTTACATTGCAGTGCCTAAATTTCTTAAAACTGAAAAAATGAGAAAAAGAAAAGAATGAAAAAACAGGGTACCTGTTTACTTTAGTATCCCCATTACACTTGAAATAACTGAGAAATTGTTTACTTTATAGCATGACAATATCATGCACTATACAAATATTACTGTTAAGAACAAAAGTTTGTTTTACTTACAGTTAACTCTTTCTTTCCCTCTCCTATGTGTTCCTCCAAACATTAATGACATGAATTAGGGCATATGCTTTCCCTTACAAGCTTAACAAAGTCTAAAAGAGTCCAATATTTCCATGTTTCCTTGTTCTGTCATGTTTCACAAATATAATTAATGCTTTATAATCCCACATTTATTTGTCAGTTTCTGAGTTGCTAGTTTTATTCCTGTTTATGTTCATCTCCCAAATCCAGGCTTCCTTTCTAAAGTAATCTTGGTTCTTCTAGTCAACTCTTGTACTTGTTTCTCTTTCTCAAGCATTTTACATTGAAACACTGGAAAAGGTTTCACTGGCACAATCTCTTTGAGGTCTTTATTACCAGAACAAAATAAGTAGCATATCCTTCTATTTCACAGCTCACTTTTATTTGACAAACTTTCCTTAGCATATTCTGCATCAAAAAATGATTTTGCTCTTCCAAGAAAGAATATTCTGAAGATAGCTGGATACAGCAGTTAGAACTGAGAACTTCATAGGCAGAAGAAAGCCATTAACAAAGAGATGCAAGTAAAATAGGTTTTCAGTCACTTCCTGAGACTAAATACCTGGCATATGCAGTATAGTCTATCTACCCTCAGGTTGATTTATAGGTCACTTAAGAACTGAGAGCAGTCACATTACAGGCAGAACTATGTAGTTAATAAAGAGATGCAAATAAAACACAATTTTGGTCATTTTCTGAAATTAAATACTTGGCATATTCAGTATAATATACCCACCCTCAGGTCAGTTTATAGGTCAGTTTAAAACCCATAGCAATCACTTTATAGCCAGAACAAAGCGATGCAAGTAAAACAGGTTTTCTGTCACCTCCTGAAACTAATTACTTGTCATATGCAATATAGTCTATCCACCCTCAGTTTAATTTATATGTCAGTTTAGAACTGACAGCAATAATTTTATAACCAGAACAAAGCAATTAACAAAGAGATGCAAGTAAAACAGATTTTGGTAATTTCCTGAGACTTAGCATATGGAGTATAGTCTACCCACCCTCAGGTTATTTTATACCTTAGTTTTAGAACTGAGAGCAGTCACTTTATAGCCAGAGCAAAGGAATTAAAAAGAGATGCAAGTAAAACAGGTTTTCTGTCTTTTTCTGAGACTAAATACCTGGCATATGCAGTGTTGTCTACCCAGCCTCATGTCAATTTACAGGTCAGTTTAAATCAGAGAGCAGTACCTTTTTAGCCAGAACAAAGCAATTAACAGAAAGATACAAGTATAGCACATTTTTTGTCATTTCCCGAGACAAAATATGTGGGATATGCAGTATAAACTACCCACCCTCAGGTTAATTTATAGATCAGTTTAGAACTAAGTGCAATCACTGTATAGTGAGGACAAAGCAATTAACTATTGGAACCAAAGTTAATATTGCTCCATGGCTTTCTAAAGATGCTAAAACCAAAATTTCACTCAGAAACAAAGCATGGGCCACCTACCGAAAAACAAAAGCCCCACTTGATCAACTGAGATTCAGACAGCTAAGGAATGACACCAAAAAATCCATAACCTTTGACAAAAAGAACCACTACTACCATCTACTGCAAAAACACCAAAACAAGCCTCAAAAGTTCTGGGCAGGAATAAACAAACTACTCCATCCAGGACAAACCACCACTCCACCCCCTTCAGCTTCCCAACAAAAATCCCCAGTAGACATTGCTAATAACTTCAACAGCTTTTTCACAGAGACTATCCAGTCTCTAGCCAGCCAACTCTCTCCCAATGGCTCTAATTCTAATGCAGCCACACCCAGTACCCAAACATACTTTACCTTCCAACCTGTTCCTATTCAACTTATTGATGCCTTACTTAAGAAACTATGACCCACCACCCTGGCTGCCGACCTCCTCCCAGCAGACTATCTGCAAAAGGCTGCTGACACCATAGCATACCCCATCTCAATCTTGATCAACAGAGCTATATCCAGTCTCTAGCCAGCCAACTCTCTCCCAATGGCTCTAATTCTAATGCAGCCACACCCAGTACCCAAACATACTTTACCTTCCAACCTGTTCCTACTCAACTTATTGATGCCTTACTTAAGAAACTATGACCCACCACCCTGGCTGCCGACCTCCTCCCAGCAGACTATCTGCAAAAGGCTGCTGACACCATAGCATACCCCATCTCAATCTTGATCAACAGAGCTATATCTGAAGCTACTGCACCCACTGTATGGAAAGTCTCCCATGTCATACCTCTCCATAAAGAAGGCAGTTCCACTGAACTGTCAAACTTTAGACTCATAGCTATTCTGTCACCTCTAGCTAAAATTATGAAGAAGTGTGTACACATACAGCTTATGCACTATCTCACACAGAACAAGCTGTTGTTCAACTTTCAGCATGGCTTTAAGCCACACCACAGTACTACTACTGCCCTCCTGTCTTTCTCTAACATCATTAACCACAACCACAATAATAACAAAATATCTTCAGCACTTCTAGATCTATCCAAGGCTTTTGATATGGTTGACCACAAAATGCTTAATACCATGAAGGCCTTCTCCTTAAACAACCATGGACTCCAATGGTTTCAGTCCTACCTGCAGAACAGGCAGTCCTATGGCAGGACAAGCTATCATCTCACCTACCCATCACATTAGGAGTCCCCCAGGGCTCGATACTAGGACCCCTTCTTTTCTCCATCTTTATCAATGACCGTCATTCAGTCATCCCAGATGCTACCTGCATTCAGTATGTGGATGGCTCCACCTTGATTTGTTCTGACACCTCACCAGCTGCTTTATTCACATTAACCCAAAATACCTTCAGTACAGTGGAAACATGGCCCTCCAATCAACATCTAATCCTAAACCTCAACAAAACTAAGCTGCTCCTCTTCTCACCCACACGCAGGACCCCCCCCTGCCATCCTTCAACATAACCGCTAACAATGGCACTATCATCTCCCCAGAAGCCCAAACTAAACTACTGGTTGTCATAGTTGATAACCTGAAGTTTGATGCGCATATCAGTCAAACTATCAAAACCATTAATAAAAAACTTTGCTCTCTTTACAGAATCAAACCTTTCCTTACCCCAATTGCTAGAACTGCAATTGCCCGTTCCCATCTACTATTAACTCTTCTGTACGTCTCACCTCTGTTCTCCAACTTAAACAAAACCAATCTTAATAAACTATCATCCTGCTATAGCCACATTGCTAGATTTGCTACTGGCATAGCCTACCGGACACACCACTGTCACAACCTAAATCACCTAGGATGGCTTCAACTGCCTAGCCTACTGCAGTTCAGCCAGCTAATAGTGGCACATAAAGTCCTTTATCAACCAGAAAATACACCTGCACACGTGCACTAAAAAATATTATCAGCCCCTACACCAGCACCCAGCCACTGTGATCATCCACTAGACTCCTAGTTCAAACATACAAATCCAACTACTCAGCTGGGGATTCCCTGTTTGCTAACTCTGTTGGAAAAACATGGAACAGACTCTCAGCTGACTTGACCCTAGAACCCTCACTAACTCAATTCAAAAACAAACTCAAGAAATACTTCAGAACTCATTGGTTATGTCCTTGCACTAACCCTGACTAGTGACCTCTCTATTACTTAGGTGCCTTACCTTCAACTACTTCTAACTTTTTTCTACCACACCATTTCAGGAAGGGTCAATTGTATAACTGCTGCTCAATGTGTCTTAAACCTGAATGTAATGTTATGTATATATAACTTTGAAAATAATGTTATCTTTTGTAAAGTGTTTTATAGTAAGTTAGTACTATATGTGCTAAATGCTGGTATTGCATATTTATTTATTTACTATTTATTTTCAGTTTGATTACCGGGGAAATCCACTGGACAGTAATCTGCTTGAAACTAGCATTTACTAAATTTTCAATGCGTATTATTATCTTGGAGTTCCCCGGGCCTCCGCTGAAAATGGACATATATCCAGTTAGACTATCCCGGTCAACAAATGTAAAATAAAATAAGTAAATAAATAATTAACAAAGAGATGCAAGAAAAACTGTTTTTTTTTTAATATAATATTTTATTTCTTTTTAAGACCTAGTGTATTTACATGCAAAACAAAATTAAAAACATTGCAGAGAAAAAAATAAAATGTGACAGTGTACATACAAATATAGTGTTTCACTATAATATGACTATAATATCATACATGTTTATTACAGTTGCATGTTAAAGCACTTTTTTTAATAAGAATTTGTTTGCACACTTATAAGTATAGATTATATGCTGTAGTAGCAAAACTATTTACAACTATTTATACCATAGTGCCACCATGGATATATTTACTTAATGTTTAGAAGGGGAGAAAAAGAAGAGATCATTTTAACCATATTTAGGCCTTGATTTATTTTCTATTTACTTATACTTTTGGGGATTATGGGTTTGGTAAAATGGTTTGTACTACTACTTTCTTAACTTTGCTAAGTTAATCTCCTCAACCATATATCAATCTTGCATATTATATTCAAATTACCGGATTAGGGAAAACCAAAACATTACCACAAAACAAAAACTACATGCAATAGAGAGTACGATAAAGCTTAAGCCTTTTAAAAACTTAATCTATACCCAATTTATGATCAACAACAATGCAAATCTTAGGCCTATGACACTTAATAAATTTAATCCAAATTTCTCACCACACTGTCCATATTGTCCATCAAGAATTGCAGATATACCTCATGTGTTCTGGAGCTGTAAACATACTTATAAACTGTGGTGTGCACTGAAAGTTAAGTTAGAAAAAATGTGATATGAAAAATCAATGCTCTCATCGGAATTTGTGATTCTCCACATAAGTTCACAAAATTTATCGAAATTAAACAAGCATGTAATGATTACTGTATTTGCATTAATTAAGATGTTCATCGTGTTTCACTGTTGCAGTCATTACACTTGGGTTATCCTGCTGGCAGGCTACCCGCAGTCGGCCTGAATTCCAAAATCCTGGTCCGGCGTCGGTTGCTGTCGCCTCTTCCCTGACGTCAGTGCGCCAGGGGTATAAAAATACCTCATAAGGATTTTCATTCTTACTGTATTCCTTGCCTAAGCACTGACCACAATGTTGCTAGCTGTTGGTTTTGTGCTAGATTTAACCAACGCACTATTAAGCGTCGGTACGATTTTGCCTTTCATTACTTTGGCCGAATATTTAATTATATAATGCCATCGGAACAGCCGACGACCGGAGTTTATAAAAAGCGCAAGGAAAAGGACAGGCATCCGAGGTCCAAAACCGATGACGAGGCCTCCGCTAGGCCAGTCTCTGGTTCTCAGTGAGGTGCTTTCGCAGCCCCTAACACCCGCCACCTCAGAGCCACAGGCCACTTCCAACTCCCACGTGGAGCCGACTAGGCCTGTGGATACTCAAGGTATTGGGCAGACAAATGGAGGATAAAGCGAAATCTATACAGACAGTTAAGGATTTCCTACAAGTACAGCCACCCAGATTTAGCAGGAACTGGCCTTCAAAGAATTGGCCCTTTCCAGTGTCAGACAGGCCACAAAGAGGCAGATACAGATGTCCTAGAGGCAGATCCCAGCCCCAAGGCTCATACAGGCCTAAACAATGGGGTACTTCTTCCTCCAAAAGCGGAGAAGACAAATCACAGCCATATAGGAAACAGTCCCAATGACTTTCCTCTGCCAATGCCAAGCACTTATCTTTTGGCAGCACCCTTAGGGGGAAAACTAGCACTTTTTTTCAAAAAATTAGCACATTATCACCCAGGACAAATGGGTCTTGAATATAGTGTCTCAGGGCTACAGGTTCCACTTTCACACCCTTCCAAAGACAAAAGGTATGCCAGACCTGCCACACAATCAATGGGCAGAGGCACAAAAGCAAGTTTCATCCCTCATGGACATGAGGGCTATTCAGCGAGTACCACTGCAAGAGCAGGGACAAGGATTTTACTCAAGACTTTTCTTGGTACCCAGAAAGGACAAAGCCTGGAGACCAATACTGGACCTGTCTATTCTATACACTTTTCTGAATGTTCCAAAATTCAAAATGTTGACTCTGCAGCAGCTTCTGCCCATGCTGGGCAAGAAGGCTTGGCTTGTAACTTTGGACCTCAAAGAGGCATACCTGCATGTCCCAATCAGACAAACTTGCAGAAGATACCTCAGATTCATAGCTGGCTCAATGCACTACCAATTCTCTGCACTGCCCTTTGGCTTATCTACTGCGCCCAGGGTCTTCACAAAATGCCTGGCACCAGTAATTGCATTTTGCATACAAAGAGGAATACAAATATATCCTTACTTGGATGACTGCCTTATTCAAGCAGAGAACAAGGACATTCTACTGAAACATCTGGCGTTTGTAAAAAGATTACTAATTTGCCTAGGGTACACAGTGAACGAAAAGAAATCAAAACTGGTGCCCTCTCAAGAGATAATATTCCTGGGTGCAAGCTTAAATACAACTGCCCAGATGGCTTATCTCATGCCAGACAAACAAAGGCAACTGACTTCTTACTTCAAAATGATGGCAACAAAGACCCAGTTATCTGCAAGAAAAATTCTGCAGGCTTTGGGCTTCATGGCATCCTGCATTCTGCTAATTCCATACGCAAGACTGCATATGAGGAAACTACAATGGTATCTAAAAAGTGTTTGGACTCAACATTGTCACAGCCTGGAAACATTAATTACTCTCATTCCATGCCTGCAACAGGAGTTTTGATGGTGGGCACAGGCCTGTCACCACAACAAGGGACAGCCATTCACTTTACCCACAGCCAGGCAGACACTAACAACAGATGCATCAGATTATGCCTGGGGGGCCC
This sequence comes from Protopterus annectens, assembly GCF_019279795.1. Taxonomy (NCBI): domain Eukaryota; kingdom Metazoa; phylum Chordata; order Ceratodontiformes; family Protopteridae; genus Protopterus; species Protopterus annectens. The sequence continues at coordinate 479,679,981 of NC_056731.1, forward strand.
ACATGGCAGGAAAATGTATTCAGGGCACATGGCCCACAAGCCAAATGCATCTTCATATCAATCAAAAAGAGATGCTAGCTGTACAGAATGCCCTGACAACCTTCAAGGATCTACTTCATCCAGGACATCTGCTGATAAAGACGGACAACACTACAGTCATGTGGTACATAAACAAGCAAGGAGGCACACATTCCTACCCCCTCTGCAGGCAAGCCATGACTTTGTGGAACACAGCATTGACTTATCAAGTACACCTGCAAGCCCAATTCCTGCCAGGAAAGACAATTACTCTGGCAGACGAACTAAGCAGAAACCTCATGGATCCTCACGAGTGGAAACTAGATCCACAAATCTTCAGCATGATAACAAGGAAATGGGGATGCCCAGACAAAGATCTATTTGCCTCCCCGCACAACTGCCAACTACAGAGATTCTACACAAGGACTTATCACAAACAAGCATGGAAAATGGATGCCCTATCATTCAGCTGGAAAACCCTTACAGTATATGCCTTTCCTCCACTGCCTCTCTTCCCCAAGGTACTCCTAAAGGTCAGACAAGAGAAGCCAAAAATGACACTGATTGCTCCAGACTGGCCACACCAGCACTGGTACTCAATCCTAAAGAGCTTGTCTCAAGGCCCAGCCTGGACATTACCTCAAATTCCTCATTTGCTGACCCAGCAAAACAATCAGATCCTGCACAGCCAACTCAGAACCCCAAATCTGGCTGCATGGCGGATAATGTAGCCATTCAGAACACACCTCTCTGTAAAGCAGTTATGGATGTTATTTTGGAGTCCAGGAGGCCCAGCACCAGAAAATCTTATGCAGAAAAATGGAAGAGATTCTGTGCTTGGAACCAGGCACAAGGAATGGACACGCTTGTACCAAATATTCCTCAGATTGTACAATACCTAACTGAGATGCTGGACAAAGGCCTATCCTTCTCATCAATTAAGATCCATGCCTCTGCCATTTCAGCTCATTACAATACGGACCCACCTATTTTTTCACATCCACTGCTAAGGCAGTACCTCAGAGGGGCCAAAAACATAAGACCTCCAAGGAGAGCTCCAATACCTGCATGGGACCTCAATTTTGTCTTGGAAAAGTTCACACTGCCTCTTTTTGAGCCAGCCAATACAGCTGAGATAAAATACTTATCATGGAAAACAGCTCTGCTCCTAGCAATAACTTCAGCAAGAAGAGTCTCAGAGTTACAGGCACCAATGGCTGTGGATCATTTTATTATTTTCCATCCGGACAGGGTTTCTCTAAGGACAAACCCAACTTTTATGCCTAAGGTAGTGTCCAGTGTGGCTCTTAACCAAACCATTCATTTGCCTACCTTTTATCCAAACCCACAGAATAAGGGGGAGAGACTTCTGCATTCTTTGGACATACACAGACAGCTACGCTTCTACTCGGACAAAACTAAAGCTTTCAGAAAGACTGAGCAACTCTTAGTGGCATATGCTGCAGGATCGCAAGGAAAAGCTATTTCAAAGCAGACTATTTCAGAATGGATAGGCCACTGAATTTGTTTCTGCTATGCACAATATGGCAAATCAGTGCCTAAGGGCATTAAGCCACATTCAACCAGAGCAGCAGCCACTTCAGCAGCCTTTCTCAGAGGAGTACCAACCAAGGACATTTTGGAGGCTGCAACTTGGACTTCAGTGCACACTTTTACAAAGCACTACCACTTACCTCTTTACTCTAAATCCAGAGCAGGCTTTGCCACTGCAGTTCTGCAGGGCCTCATAGTCACTCCTAATTCTATTTAGGCCCAGCCACCCAACCTCAGCTTTAGGATTCAACCCAAGTGTAATGACTGCAACAGTGAAACACGATGAACATAGTACAGTTGTTTACCTACCATAAATGTAGATGTTCGAGTGTATTCACTGTTGCAGTCCAGGTTACCCTCCCACAATCCCTCTTTCATTGCTGGGACTTATCTGTACTTCTCTGTTCTATACAACCTATGTGGTGTATTTGCTTTTAGATGAAGGTAATGTTAATGTTAGTGCATGCTTTTTTATGAGCAGAATTTTTAGCCTACCCTTTTGGGGGCACCTGACATCTGGGGCAAGAAAAACTGAAGAAAATAGCATCGGCTGCATCTTTTATACCCCTGGCGCACTGACGTCAGGGAAGAGGCGACAGCAACCGATGCTGGACCAGGACTTTGGAATTCAGGCCGACTGCAGGTAGCCTGCCAGCAGGACAACCCAAGTGTATTGACTGCAACAGTGAATACACTCGAACATCTACATTTATGGTAGGTACACAACTGTACTTTATATATAACTGAAAACTGACCGAACCAAGTTATCATGGAACGGCTTTAAAAAAAAAAAATATATATATATATATATATATATATATATATATATATATATATATCCTCACATAAATTAATAGCAAAAGGTAAACATTCTTACTTAAAGAAATACTGGAATCTCCTTCTAGATAATGTACTAAAAGACTAAGTTAAAACGAAGTGTTTTAGATGTAGAAAAACAGGTTTTCTGTCATTTCCTTTGACTAAATACCTGGCATATGCAGTATAGGCTAACCCACCCTTAAGTCAATTTATAGATAAATTTAGAACTGAAAACAATCACTTTATAGCTAGAACAAAGAAATTAAGAAAGTGATGCAGGTCAAGCATTTTTTTTTCATTCCTCTAGACTAAATACCTGGCATATGCATTACAGTCTACCCACCCTTAGATCAATTTATTAGTCAGTTTAGAACTGAGAGCAATCATTTTGTATTGAGGAAAAAGCAATTAACAAAGAGATGCAAACAAAACATGTTTTCTTTCATTTCTGAGACTAATTACCTGGATGTGTAGTACAGTCTATCCACCTTCAGGTCAATTTATTGGTCAGCTTAGATCAAAGGGCAATCACTTCATAGCCAGAGCAAAGCAATTAACAAAAAAATGCAAGCGAAACAAGGTTTCTGTCATTTGCTGAGACTAAATACCTGGCATATGCAGTGTAGTCAAAACGCCCTCAGGTCAATTTATACATCAGTTTAGTACTGATGGCAATCAAGTTATATCCAGAACAAAGCAATTAACAAAGAAATGCATGTCAAACTGTTTTTTTTGTCATTTTCTGAGACTGACAAGCCGCGTTGCTTCGCAAGAGACGGCTTGCACCTGTCACCCCTTGGCTTTTGAATACTGGCCAAGGCTCTTGCTGCCCCCATATTGCCTTTTTTAGGCAAGGCTCAAAATTCAAACCCACCTCCGTAAGCAGCACAAGTAAAAAACTGAGGGTTATGCTACTCAACGCCAGGAGTTTAAATCTCAAAATTCATGCACTCGAAGCACTCCTAAATATGGAGAACGTCGACATCTGTGCAGTAACTGAAACCTGGTTCAAGGCTCCAGACAGCACTCCAGCACTACTGGGCTACAACTCATACCACACATTTTGGCCATAGAACACGGACCGAAACACAAAAGGAGGGGATGTATCCATATTCATCAAGCATACCTACACCTCCAGGTTAGTGGCGCAGCATGATACCATCCATGTGCAACTAACATCGGGCAAATCTGCAATGCAAATTGTGGCCTGCTACAGATCACCCTCCATGACCCAGGACCACCACTCCGCCTTTCTGGAGACACTAGAAAACATGAAGGTCCTATCGAACACCCTGATCTTGGGAGATTTCAATTACCCTACCATTAACTGGGAAAACTACTTGAGTACAAACTCCCAGGCTCAGCGGTTCCTGGAATTTATCAACTCAAATGCCCTGGATCAGCTGGTAAACTCCCCTACCAGAGGCCACAACATATTGGACCTGGTCATCACCAACATGGGCGACAGGTGCTCCATACCGGAGGTCAACCCGTCACTGGTTAGATCAGACCATAAACTAATCATCCTGGATGTCCACACCCCACCACCACCCCCAACCAAGGAAACCACAGTGAAAAACTTTTCTAAAGCAAACTTCACCTTAAGGCAGAGGTGGTAAGTTTCACAGCCCCCACGCTAAAGGATAACACTGCCCAAGATGCAGAATCCTTTACAATTGCACTCTATGAGTACCTACAAGGATGCATGGATCATGCCATCCCTAGCAAAACCAAGACTCACTCCCCTAAGAGAAGGAAACCAGTCTGGTGAACCCCTGCCATAAACAGGATATACAACAAAAGGAGGAAACTAGTTCAGAAAAAAAGCAAATCCCAGAAGGAAAGACATCCCTGATCAGTATCAGTAAGAAACTAAGGTCCCTCATAAAATCATCCAAGGCTAACTTTGAAAGAAAAATAGCCAAGGACTCGAAAGATAACCACAAAGCCTTCTTTAGCTATGTCAAGAATCTAAGTGGCAGCTCGCAGGTATGCTCTGGGACAGTGCAAAATAGCACAAAATATACTGAACCTACTGATATAGCCAACATACTGGCAGATAGATTCAGTGCAAACTTCACCTCCCTCTCACTTTCAAAAGGGCCCACAACAATACTGGAAAAGTCTAGTGTCCCAGAAATCACAGAAGCACAGGTGAAAACAGCCCTTTCAAAAGCCAAAAACACAGCATCAGTGGGGCCAGATGGTGTCCCAGGCTGCATCTTGCATGAACTACAGAATGAACTTACCCCCCACCTAAACACGCTGTTCAACCTCAGCTTCTCCACAGGCTACGTGCCCATAGAATGACACACAGCAATGGTTATTCCGCTCCACAAAGGTGGAGCCACAACTGACCCTGGTAACTATCGCCCCATAAGCCTGACTAGCCTGGTCTGCAAGGCTATGGAGCACATCATCATGGAACTCATTAACAAAGACATTGGGAACCTCCAAACACTTGACCTGACCCAGTTCGGCTTTGTTAAGGGCAGATCATGCCTACTAAACCTGGTTGACTTCTTTGAGACAGTTACCAAGGCCATAGATGAGGTGCTTCACACAGCCTACCTTGATCTCGCCAAGGCGTTCAACGCCATTCCTCACTCGGGTATTATAGAAAAACTCAAGTGAACAAACAGAACTCCTCGCAAGTACGGTATGCTCGGCCAAACCAATGTAAATCAAACGCAAGAGGCCAGCATAAGCAGTCAGAATCCTTTTATTGTTAAAAATATGTAAATTACAGAACAAAAATGTCCTGCAATGAAAATAACAAACCGGTTTCGGCTAAACAGCCTTCTTCAGTGTAATTAGCTTAAATCCCAAAGTCCAATGTCATGAATATTTATATGTTACATCCACCAATGGCAACAATGGTATGATCCAACCCTTGGGTTGGAAACATAATACAAAGTAAAATGCCAAAATCCAAGTGTTTAGAACACAATTTTCATATATGAAAAGAAGAGTTAGTAGGCTCAAAGTAAAATCAAACTAATACAGAAATGTTAATAAATATATATATATATATATATATATATATATATATATATATATATATATAACATAATTACAAAGCAATAACATAAAAGTATGTCAAGAAAAACACACACACACACACATATATATATATATATATATACAGACTGATAGGATAATATATGCAAAAAAGTATAGCTAATACATGTATATATAGATAATTACAATATTCATCCAAATTGCACATTTCCAGTTTGCTGAAACAGATAGATAGTCAAATATTTTCATAAAAAAGTAGAAATAGATATATCTGTGCAACCATACAAAAGTATCCAAAATAAAGGTATAGTTGGACCAAAAAAGGGTATACTAGGACCAAAAAATCACTGTAATAATACAATAATATAAACTAGTGACATGATTACTACCAAATCAGTCTAACATATCAACAAATATGAGATGTGTATCATACGGCAACAATGGGTATCCTAGTAGTAATGCATATCACAACAGGTTAGCTGTACTGGACAGTTATTGAAATCCTAGTCCATTGTATCCATTATATTCCAAAACAATTTCATCAATGGTCATTAAATCCAGGGGGAAAAAGAGCCCCTAGATGAATGATCCAATATTTTTCTTTATGGTTAAGGATACTGTGCCAACCTTGTAAATTGCTCCGGTCACCAGTAATTTTGTCGATGACTGAAAACATAAATTTAGCATTTGAATGTTTGATTGTATGTCTGTACAGTGCATTAGTGTCCTTCTTATTCCTGATATCACTCCTATGTTCACCAATCCTAATTCTTAGTGAGCGTGACGTTTGTCCAACATAAAATGCAGAGCACTGACATGTGGCCAGATATATTACCCAAGTGCTAGAGCAGTTACCGAAGATCCTTAGATCATGTACCTTGTTAGTATTAGCACTGGTGAATTGTTTCAACTTATTCACTTGATTACAGGAAATACAATGGCCACAGGGAAATGTGCCCAGGAGTGAGTCACCAGATAGTGTTAACTGTTTGAATTTAGCCCCTCCACTTTCCTTATGTTTGTAATGTGAGAATACAGCACCCAATGTTCTACCTCTCCTATATGAAAACTGGCATTTGGGACCTAATATTTCCCTGAGATGATTGTTGGCTAGTAAAATGTTCCAATTATCATCCAGAATATTTCTAATGATACTGTGGTTTCTACCATATGTAGTGACAAATCTGAGACTGGGTACTTGTGTTGTTTGTGGCGATACCTTATATTGAAGTAATGTGTTTCTATCCTGTTTTTGTGACCAAGTGCTGGCAGAATAGACATCAAAAAAGTTATATCCCCTTTCTAAGAATCTATGTTCAAGGTCTGTCTTGGCTTCCTCAAAATCATTTCGGTTAGAACTGATGCGTTTAATCCTAATGAACTGTGATTTGGGTATGTTCCGGATGGTGTGGCGTGGATGCATACTAGATGCATGTAGTAGTGTGTTATATTGTAGATATTTCCTGTGAATTTTGGTACTCAATGTGTGATCATGGTTTCTGTAAACTGTTACATCCAGAAAATTGATCCTATGTAAATCAGAGGTTATGGTGAATTGTATACCCCAAATGTTGTCATTCAAGTATTTTACAAACTCTTGTAGGTATGTAGTATCAGCATGCCACACCATCCAACAGTCGTCCAAATATCTACGCCATATATCAATTTCCACCATATATATGTTATGTAGTGGATTATATATGACACATTCCTCAAGATATGCCATAAATAAATCGGCATAGATGGGGCAAAGGATGCGCCCATGGCAGTACCTTGGAGTTGCCAGTAGCATTCGCCTTGAAAGTAAAACACATTCTTATTCAGTACATGTTCCACCATACAGATGATAAGGGTATCGAAACCAGGAGAGTAAAGGTTTGTCTTATCTAACCAGAACTGTAAGGCCTATAACCCCACCCAATGGTGTATGCTGGTGTACAAGGATTTCACGTCCAACGTACACATTAACCAATGAGGTTACAACTGAGTATCCTGTATAATTTGTAAAAATTGGGTTGTATCTTGTATCCTGGCTCTAACTTGTTTCAGTAATGGTTTTAGTTGTTCCGTCAAGAACACAGAAAGCGGTTCAGTAAGTGAGCCAATACCAGCAACAATAGGTCTACCTGGTGGTTTGGTAGTGGACTTATGGATTTTAGGAAGTAAATACAGAATTTGTTTTTGTGGGTCTGTCACTGTAAGATGTTGGGCTGTGTTAGAGGTAATAATACCTTCCTCAACTGCCAAATTATCAAATAAGTCTATGTCTTTTTTAAAATTCATAGTAGGATCATAACCCATATGCATATAACACTTCCTATCTGATAGTTGTTGTAGACCCTCATTAATGTAATAATTCATATTGAGAATCACCACTGCTCCACCCTTGTCTGCTGGAAGAATCACTATATTACGGTTATTTCTGAGTTCTGCCAATGCCATTTTTTCAGATTGAGTTATGTTTTCCCTCATTATGTGTGTTTCTACATGAGGGAAGTGTAAATCTTGTAGAACAGACTGTTGAAATATGGCCACGTGTTTATTCATTGGTGGTTGAAATTGGGATTTATGAAATCTGAAGTCAGTAGTTCTTTGAGAAGTAGATGAATCCTGTTCTGAAAAAAATATTTTCAAATTAAGATTACGACAACATTTGATGACATCTAATACAATATTGTATTCATCACACAGGAAGCTTGGTACAAAGCCCAATCCTTTATTTAGTAATTGTTGTTGTTCATGTGTTAAAATAATATCAGACAAATTCAGTACGTTCTTAGATTGTGTTGCTATTGCCTGAGTAGAGTTGTTATCAACCCCTCCATTGATTCTGTAGCAGTTCCTGCATCTATGTTTTCGACCACCCCTCCGCTTACCCCTTTATCTAAAGGGACATTTGAGTTTGACCTTTTTCGCCTGGGAGATTCATATGTTAATGCATTTTCGCTGCCGGTGTAAGAGGACTCCTCCCCCAAGGTACTAGTGTAAGATTTATCTCGGTGTTTCAAAATAGATCTAGGTCTTTTCCTGGCTCTGCCTCTGGTTACTCCAAGGTTTGCATCATCAAATCTGACAGATCTCTGAGTATCGAAAGAGTTACCCCTCTTATAATCCATAATATCTCTATTAAATTTTTTAAGTTTTCTGTCCTTGGTTAATTTTTCAAATGTAGCTAATTCCTTGGACAGCCTAGCCACTGCACTATCATATGTAGGGAGTGAAACAAACTTTTTGCATTCTGCACTCATAGTTTTGACCTCAGAAATATTAAGATCAATAGCTCTCTCATAATATGCGGCCAGGATCTTAACAAAGTTCATGGAACCTTCCTGCAATGCTTGATTCCATTCAGTGGTTAGTCTCTCTTCAGATCTACTAACCATAGGTCAAAGTCTGATCCTAAGACCACGAGGTACCAAATTTTTATGAATATATGCTCGAAATAACCTTAGGTGCCAGATATTGACCCTAAGGCTTTTTAATCCCTTGCCCAAATTTTGAAAGGCCAATTCACATTCATCTGTTATATTGGAACTAGTATTATTTAGGTTACTGCTTGAGACTTGTTCAACACCAAATACCCCAATATCGTCTCGATCAGCACATAACCCATGGAGTATATTATCCAACTCCATATTTAGAATCAAATAAACAGAGAGGGTAATTGGTCAAACTGTCCAAGAATTAGGAATAGGATCCTATGATAATAGGACCCAATAAGGTGCCTAATTAAACGTGACTTCCAGATGCAAAACTATAGAGATAGAACCAGAAGCAGAGCCTAGGGACACCAGAATTAATTATAAACAACACATAATGTCAATACCAACAGGCATTGGGATCTTACACCAGTAAAAGGCTCAGTGGATGGAGTGCCCCATTGTCAGATGCTTAAGATAGTATATATAACAATTCTGAGACCAGAAAAAATATGGACTAATTGTGTTAACCCACACTGAATGTATGTTGACCAAATATATAAGGTACACCATGAAAAAATAGCAGGCTATGAACGTATATAAAGATAATTGGGTACTTGTAGTGCAACAAAACTATTACACATGTGGTCAAATTATCCTAGCTAGCATACAATACAAATATATGTACCTATTCATATAAAGGTAGTCGAGGTGTGCCACAAAGTAATTTTGACCCTGTAGACCTCTACATAAATATGATGTTAAAGGCAGTTTGTAAACTGATTGCCCCAGTCTATCTGGTATAATATAAGGGCTTTAGTATATTTGAATCACACCTATCCAGTTAGTGTAAGGTGCTTAGATGAACTGTACACCCTTATACTGCTGTTCCAAAACAATTATTTCGTCATGGGACATTATATGGGATGCTTGTCATAAAATAGTCACCAAACTGTGTACATAAGGTGCCCACATTAATTGTAAGGCATTTATGACCACAAAAATAGTTTGTAAGGTTAGAGGCCAGCTCCTATTGCATAAGCTACTGCCACCTTAAATGTTCAATGGTCCCAGTATGAGAACATAGTAGTGCCCTTTATTCTGTTGCCATCTATGCTATAAAAGGAATGTTGCTGTCACTGATCTGTTTAGCAACGCTGGCCTATTATATTAGTTCCAAATTCTATACTGATAGAATAGTTATTATTACAACAAAGAATGTTGTTAAAGGATATCCTCTATTAAAAAATCAATATGCAAAATAATGGCGTAATAACTGTTCTTCCAACCCTTATTATGCCACTTATTGTACAAAACTTCAAAAGAATATCTACCATTTACTGTTACTTTTTGCTAGTAGGACCGTACTTCTTCCTATAGTCCACCAACAAGGATATATAACATACTAGTTAAAGCCTTTATCCATACATTTAGAGTAAAAACAATCCCATAGTCAGAGACGACGAACCCTCTTGGAATAACTAAGCACAAAATTGTAATACAAAATGGCTGCCCACTGAGCGAAAACAGTTGGCGTTCCTAAGTATAAAAAAATATAAATGTATCAGTGTCCACGTAACTGAATCATGTATACCTGTTCTTCCAACCTTGATTGTGCCACTTGTTATCAAAAAACCATCAGGAAAATATCTCACATTCACTGAAACATTGTCAAAAACACATCATTACTTCTTTCCAGTAGGTCCGTGCTTAATCCAGTAGTACACCAATAATGATATATACCATACTAGTTAAAGTCATTTTCTATACATATATAGTCAAAATAAACCCTAATTCAAAGACAACGGACCCTAACATAGCCAAGCACCGAATTGTAGTACTAAAATGGCCGCCCACTGAGCAAAAAACAGTTAGCGTTCCGAAGTATAAATGTTAATATATAGGAAGTGCACAAAACATGCACAAAGTAATAAAGAACAACAAACTTATTGTTATAATAGTCCCACGAATTCTGTAGATAGTTCCCTTATGTAGAATTCCTTAAAACGCTCCGTTGTTTGCTGAACTAGTGATACAAGATAGTTCCCAAGTCTCAAAGGCACCACACAGTAAAGAATATAGTCCCACAGTATTCGAACCAATTATCGCCAGTCCAATATGCATTCCCTTGATAATATTGATAAATGAAAAACCACATAGATAGTAAGAAGTGGTTCCCCTGTCGCAAAATCACCACAAAATGACCAAACTAAGCCAACAGAATTTTGGTTAATATTGACAGTCCCATATGAGTATCATGTAGTATAGTTGGTTGATGAAACCCACATAAAACCCAAAAAAAGGGACGAGTGCAGCATACAAATAGTCACAGTACCTTTAGATGAATGGTTCACAAGCATTCACTAAATTTACCAAAAGTTTCCATATTATGAAAAAAATGATCCAGTAGTCCATAGTTGAATACAATATTCCACTAACACTTCCCAAACAGTAATATCTCCAAAACGACACCGGTAGATGATATATACAGGGGGAGAAGTCCTCTTCCACTGACAGAATTGACTGCAGCCCAACAGCGAGGTCAAAACTCAAGTGAACAAACAGAACTCCTCGCAAGTATGGTATGCTCGGCCAAACCAATGTAAATCAAACGCAAGAGGCCAGCATAAGCAGTCAGAATCCGTTTATTGTTAAAAATATGTAAATTACAGAACAAAAATGTCCTGCAATGAAAATAGCAAACCGGTTTCAGCTAAACAGCCTTCTTCAGTGTAATTAGCTTAAATCCCAAAGTCCAATGTCATGAATATTTATATGTTACATCCACCAATGGCAACAATGGTATGATCCAACCCTTGGGTTGGAAACATAATACAAAGTAAAATACCAAAATCCAAGTGTTTAGAACACAATTTTCATATATGAAAAGAAGTGTTGCACAGATATATGTATTTCTACCTTTTCTTATGAAAATATTTGACTATCTATCTGTTTCAGCAAACTGGATATGTGCAATTTGGATGAATATTGTAATTATCTATGCATACATGTATTAGCTATACTTTTTTGCATATATTATCCTATCAGTCTGTATATATATGTTTTTCTTGACATACTTTTATGTTATTGCTTTGTAATTATGTTATATATATATATATATATATATATATATATATATATATATATATATTATATATTTATTAACATTTCTGTATTAGTTTGATATTACTTTGAGCCTGCTAACACTTCTTTTCATATATGATTATTCTGTTACTTTTGGAGACAAAATACCTGGCATATGCAGCATAGTCTGCCTACCGTCAAGTCAATTTATAGGTCAATATAGAAGTGAGAGTAATCACGTTATAGCCAATGCAAAGAAATTTAGAAAGAGATGCAAGTAATACAGATTTTCTGTCATTTCTTGAGACTAAATACCTGGCATATGCAGTATAGTCTACTGCTGGTCATCTTAATAAGGGGTCCTACTATTTCACATGGCTTTTCATTCACAGAGCAGGCATGCATTTAACTGATTAATGTTAATATATACAAAGGGTCTTCATGATAAGTATGCTTACATGAAACAATGACAAACGTCTCAGTAAACTTGTAGGTGTAGGGCCTTGTGACAGCTCCTACAATATCAGGGTCACATGTAGTGACCGCAGGCTCTGAAATGAAATTAAAAATAAACTCTACCAAGGTATAAAATTTTATTGAGGCAATAACGTTAGTTCTTATTATACAAAAAAGAGATGGAGGAAGGACCACAGTAAGTCAGAGCAAGAGAATACAGGTGAAATATGAAAGTCAGAGCAGGACAATATAGGGGAAATATTAGAGTAGAGTGATGGTAAAAAAGGATATGCATGTAAGCTCAAAGTAGTTGTAGCAGAAAGTATACTGACAGAGAACCACAGTAATGCTGTGTAAACATACAGCTGTAATGAACAAATTATTAGAACATGGCACTACACTGATAGGCACAATATAGCACATCACTTAGAATAATTCATGCCTTATTCACGCCACTCTTCAGGTACAAACTCATCCTAGTAAGGGATCCATGTAGCTACTTTATTTCTTGTTCCTACTGGCATTCTATGGGCATATCCAGAAGATTCAGGATATCCTGGTGGACAGGGGAATTATAAGGCAAGTAAACACTGTGTACAACTTCCTTATACGACCATTTCTCAAACCCACAAATAAGTGGAGCCTCGCTATAGACTACAGAAGGATAAATCAGCAGGTGCCCTGATCTCGCTGGCCCATTGCGTACCTAGATCAAAGCTTGATTAGGGTTGAGGGTGAAAAATACTTCACAACAATGGATAACTTGGATTGATTCTAGATCCTAAAGTTTCATCACCAAGAAGAGTACAAACTGGCTTTCTTATTCATTAGAAAATAGTACACCTGGAGTAGGTGCCCTTTGGGTACCTGAACTCACCTGCAGATTTAAATGTCTTCCTGTACAAAGCCGTACCTGATGCAGAAGGTAGAGGGAAACTGATTTGTCTGGATGATGTACTAATCAAAAGTAACACTTATACTTGCTGAAGTGAGTTATGTAAACAACTGATGAATGCTGGACCAATCTGTCCCCCACAAAAGGATAGTAGTTCAGAAATAAGGTCAACTACTTAGGATATGAAATTGGACCAAATGGGCTATGCCCTCAAAACAGCAAGACATACACTATCCACCATATCAATCCCCTAAAACCCTGAAGTTGCTAAGAAGCTTTCTAAGTAGATACAGTTACTCTATGCAGTTTATTCAGAACTACGCAGAGGTTGCATATCTCCTCACCAAGCTGTAAACAAAATCAGAATTTTGGGTATGGGGGTAAGGGTATATGTTGATGGCTGATCTTTTAGTTGGATATAGTATAACAAGAAAATAAATGTCCTCCTGTCAAGTAGCAGCTTAGACACAAAACTAGTCAGTATGCTGAAATAGCAGCTGTATATGTAGCTGTACAAATAGCACTCCAATTCAGATTGTAAGACATAGTGATATGCTCATAGGTAGGTACTAGGCTATCGGCCCTAGGGCCTATAAAAGCCTAGCTATAACAATTCCCTGGCTATTGCTTCTCACAAATATTTACTTTCCTGGACCCCTGTCTAGCAGGGCTACTGATGTGATCCCATGGGTGAATTTCCTCTCTCCCATCCAATTGTCAAGGTTCCTCTTGAAGAGGGCCATTGAGGTGCTCTGCCTGACATGTATGGGCAGCCTATTCCAGAGTATGGGGAGTCTCTGGGTCAGGAACCTATCTCTTCAGCATGTTCTATTCATCGTGATGACAAGGTTAAGATCCCTGGAGCATGTAGCTCGGAGGGATTGGGATTTCTTTAAATGTAGCATGTCCAACAACTCTGGGTTTGACATGCCCTTGTATGTTAGGCAGAGATGGCCTCTGAGTAAGCGATATGCAACAGAGTATAGCTGGAGTTTCTTTAGATGGTCAGCATAAGGCATCTGCTTTAGGCCTGTGATTCTTTTTGTGAGGTATTTCTGCGGCCTTTCTAGTTGTTGCAGATGTCTTGTGAGGTACATACCAAATGGGGCATAGTATTCTATAATGGGTCTAATGAGGGATGAGTACAGAGGGACAATGACCTCCTTTTTTCTGGATGAAAAACTCTCAGTGATGAGGTGTGCCACGTAGAAGAATTTTCTAACTGTTGTGGCTATGTGGTTATCAAAGGTGAGACCACTGTCCACCTGTGTCCCTAGGTCTCTTATCACACTTTCAGTGTTTAGTGTACTGCCACCTATGTGGTAGTTCACAGGTACGTGTTTTTTTCCCAAATGGGACAACTGTACATTTTTTGGCATTTAGCTTGAGCCCATGGCTCTGGCACCAGGCATCTGTTTCGCTAAGGCCCTTTTGTAGTATATCCACATCATTTGGGGATTCAATAATGGCTCCCAGCTTGTAGTCATCTGCAAACTTTGTAAGCCAGAGCCCCTTAGTGTTGGCCTGTACTTCACAGAAGTAGAAGTTTTCCGCCTTTCTGAACTAGTATAGTCCAGTTTTTAGGTTATTGCTGAATCCACGCCTGTGTTACAAGTTTCTGTGTTGCCCATACCTTACTTGGATAGAAGGAAGTTTCTCTGTTCACCTGTGAGAGAGGGGAGCTTTGAGCAGCCTATCTGTCCCTGGAGGAGTGGTTTCAGCCCAGAAGTTAGTAGTTTATTGGCCATTTTGGGCTAATTTTTATCTCTTTCACTTCCCTGTTATAAAAACCGCATTTGTGTAGTTTTTGCATTTGTATTCCGCTCAGCAAGTGCCTTCCAGGTGTTCTGCAGAGTCTACAGCAGCAGAGAGACAAAAGAGTACTTTGGAGTGAATAAGTATCACTTTTCTGCTTTTCTTGCTGTCTTAACTAATTCTGCCTAAAATGCCATTTTTTTTTTTTTTTTTTTAGCAAATCTGTGATTTAAAAAGTTTGTTATTGCTACATATTGTACTTATTTGCTGCCTGCACTTGAATTAAGTCATTTTTGTGTTTAAATAATCTGTCTAACTGTTGTAGGCTACACACTAAAGTGCAACAGTCTTTTCTGTGCATTTAAAGTGTTGTTTTGATTGTATCTACTCTATTTTCTGGAAAAAAAAAAAAATATATATATATATATATATATATATATATATATATATATATATATAGATACATGTTACCTGCCTTTCTGAACTAGTATAGTCCAGTTTTCAGGTTATTGCTGAATCCAGGGCTGAGTTACAAGTTTCTGTGTTGCCCATACCTTACTTGGATAGAAGGAAGTTTCTCTGCTCACCTGTGAGAGAGGTGAGCTTTGAGCAGCCTGTCTGTTCCTGGAGGAGTGGCTTCAGCCCATAAGTTAGTAGTTTATCAGCCATTTTGGGCTAATTTCTATCTCTTTCACTTTCCTGCTTTAAAAAAATGCATTTGTGCGGTTTTGTGCAACGGGCAGCGCCATTTAGCTAGAGTTAAACTATTCTCGGCTCCACAAAGTCTACTCTTTAATTTTTCCCTTGAACTAGACAAACCTTCAACTTTAGCACTCAAACCATTAATTTCACAGTCAAGCACTTGCTTAAAACTCATAGCAAGCACTAATTAACCCTAGCACTAGACCTCCTATACCGTCCAGAAGGACAAGGCTCTCTGTTCGTCCCCACCAGCCAATCAGAAAAACAGCTTACTCTACCTATTCAGGCATGTCCAAAGGGCAGTTTCCGGTGTATTCTCCAGTCCAGCTGGTGAATCTGGGCATTTTGAGGCAATGTTACAACTGCCTCATGTACACAGACAACCCTCTCCTCCTACCACCAAACACTAATATATGTGAGAGATGCAATTATACAGTCAAACTGGAGGCAAAGATCTCTCAACCCAAGACTGGAACTGACAGTCAAGAGGAGAAGGATAATACTTGCAACACAACACCAGTCTCACATAGACCTAATAAACCAACACCGGCAAATAACACACATAAATACATGAAAACATACTCAGAGGCTCTAAATAAAAATCTGCAAAAGCAACAGACACCTCCAAAGCAGACATCCAAGCAACCTCCACACCCCATCACCAACCATGAAACACATACTTCGCATAATCAGTGTGCCAAGCAATCACAGCCCTTAATGCAAAATAACATACCCAACACACTAGTAATAGCCGACTCTATAGTCAGGCACACTGATGTCCCACTAGCTAGGCTGGACAAGGAGAAGGTTACAGTTAGCTGCCTGTCGGGTGCCAGGATCTGCCACATAACACAAGCACTCAGGTCACTCCAGAACAAGTACAAATACAACACTGTCATTGTCCATGTTGGTGTGAATGACCTGAGATGTACCTCCCTGGACTACATGAAAAGAGACATGGAAGAGCTCTCTGATCCTGTAGCCCAGGCTGGTATGACCCTGACCCTGAGTAGCATCCTGCCCTCACCAAGAATGATGCCACAGTATAAAGAAAAAATGATCAATTTCAACAATTGGCTAAGTTTCTGGTGTCATTCAAAGGGGATCCAGTATCTGTCCGCCTGGGATGACATGATCGACAAGCCACGTTGCTTTGCAAGAGATGGCTTGCACCTGTCACCCTTAGGCTTTCAAATACTGGCCAAGGCTGTTGCCGCCCCCATAGTGCCTTTTTTAGGCAAGGCTCAAAAGACAAACCCACCACCATAAATAGCACAAGTAACCAAAAACTGAGGGTAATGCTACTCAACGCCAGAAGTCTAAACCTCAAAATTCACGCACTTGAGGCACTCCTCAGTATGGAGAACATCGACATCTGTGCAGTAACAGAAACCTGGTTTAAGGCTCCTGAGAGCACCCCAGCACTACTAGGCTGTAACTCATACCATACCTTTCAGCCACAGAACCAGGACCAAAACACAAAAGGTAGGGGTGTATCCATATTCATCAAGGATACCCACACCTCCAGGTTAGTAGTGCAGCACAATGCATCAGAGATCATCCATGTGCAACTAACAATGGGCAAAACTGCAATCCAAATTGTAACTTGCTACAGATCACACACCATGGCCCAGGACCCCCATTCCGCATTTCTGGAGACACTGGGAAATATGAACGTCCTACCAAACACCTTAATACTGGGTGATTTCAATTACCCAAACATAAACTGGGAGAACTACTCAAGTACTAACTCCCTTGCCCAACGCTTCCTAGAATTTATAAACTCGAACACCCTGGATCAACCCTGGTCAACACCCCCACCAGAGGGAACAACATATTGGACCTGGTCATCACCAACATGGGCGACTGGTGTTCCACACCAGAGGTCAACCCCTTGCTGGTTAGATCAGACCATAGACAAATCACTCTGGATATCCACATTCCGCCCCCACCCCCAATCAAGGAAACCACCATGAAAAACTTTTCAAAACCAAACTTCACATTACTTAAGACTGAGGTAGAAAGGTTCACAGCCCCCATGCTAAAGGACAGTGCTGTCCAGGCTGCTGAAACCTTTACAAAGGCACTCTATGAGCATCTGCAGGAATGCATGGATCGTGCTGTCCCAAGTAAAACCAAGACTCACTCTTCCAAGAAAAGGAAACCAGTCTGGTGGACCCCTGCCATAAACAAGCTATACAACAGAAGGAGAAAACTAGTACAGAAAAGAGTAAAATCCCAAGAAGGAAAGACATCCCTGATCAGTATCAGCAAGAAACTATGATCCCTCATTAAATCATCCAAGGCTAGTTTTGAAAGAAAAATTGCCAGTGACTCCAAAGATAACCACAAAGCGTTCTTTAGCTATGTCAAGAACCTAAGTGGAAATTCTCAGATCTGCTCTGAGTTAGTGCAGAATGGCACAAAATACACTGATCCGACTGATATTGCAAACATTCTGGCAGACAGGTTTGGTGCAAACTTCACCCCCCTCTCACCCCCTAAATGGCCCATAACCATTCCAGAAGAATGTAGGGCCCCGTCAGTCACCGACAAATAGGTTAAAACAGCCCTATCCAAAGCCAAAAACACAGTTTCAATGGGACCGGACGTTGTCCCAGGCTGTTTCTTACAAGAGCTCCAAAATGAACTAACCCCTCACCTAAACACACTGTTCAAACTCAGCCTCTCTACAGGCTACGTACCCACAGAGTGGCGCACAGCAACAGTTATCCCGCTCCACAAAGGTGGAGCCACAACGGACCCTGGGAACTATTGCTCTATAAGCCTGACTAGTCTGTTCTGCAAGGCTATGGAACGCATCATCATGGAACTCATTAACAGAGACATTGGGAACCTCAAAACCTTGGACCCTACCCAGTTTGGCTTTGTTAAGGGCAGATCATGCCTCCTAAACTTGGTGGACTTCTTTGAGATGGTTACCAAGGCATTAAACGAGGGAAAGGAGGTCCACACAGCCTACCTAGACTTCTCAAAGGCTTTTGACACCATTCCCCATTCTAGTATTATAGACAAGCTCACCAGCTTGAACATAAACCCCTACATCACGAGATGGGTTGCCAACTGGCTCATTGATAGAACCCACATGGTGAGAGTTGCAGGCTCTACGTCCGACTCTAAACCGGTTACAAGTGGCATCCCCCAGGGCTCAGTCCTAGGACCCCTCCTGTTCGGTATATACTTCTCAGAGGTACAGGCAAGCATAGGAGGACTATGCCTGACCAAGTTCGCAGACGACTGCAAACTAGGGGCCATAACTGATTCTCCGGCTGATACAGACACCCTCCAGATGGGTCTCATTGAGACAGATACCTGGTGTCAAAATCATGGCCTCAAGCTAAATGCCAAAAAGTGCATAGTCATCCCCTTTGGAAAAAACAAAGTACCCGCGAACTACCACATAGGTGGTATTCCCCTAATTACAGAAAATGTAATAAGGGATCTGGGGACCCAAGTAGATAGTAATCTCTCCTTTGATAATCATATTGCCAAGGTGGTTAGAAAATCCTTCTATGTGGCCCACCTAATCACAAAACGGTTCGCATCTAGAACAAAAGAGGTTATTGTGCCTCTCTACTCATCACTCATTAGACCCATCATAGAATACAACACCCCATTTGGGATGTACCTTACAAGACACCTGCAACAGCTGGAAAGGCCACAAAAGTACCTCATCAAGAGGATTACTGGCCACAAACAGATGCCCTATGCAGCCCGACTCAAGAAACTCCAGCTGTACTCACATACTGCTTACTCAGAGGTGATCTCTGCCTGACATACAAGGTCATGTCCAACCCAGAATTGATAGACATGCTCCACCTAAAAAAAAAACTAATCTCGGAGAGCCACACGCTCTAGAGATATAAACCTCACCACAATGGTAAATAGGACATGCTGGAGGGATAGATTCCTATCCCAGAGACTTCCCATGCTTTGGAACAGGATTCCAACATACATCAGGCAGAGCCCCTCACTAACACTCTTCAAGAGAAACCTTGACAAATGGATGGGAAACAGAAAATTTACCCCAGGGATCACTCCAGTGGCTCTGCTGGACAGTGGCGCAGGGAACTAATGACTCTGCTGGAAAGAGGCTCAGGGAACTAATGTAAGGGGGTTGCGAAAGCCAACACATTCTGGCTAGGCTTATAAATGCCCTTGGGCAGATAACCTAGTACTTACCTATGAACCTAAGAGTGGTCCCAGGACAGAACTCTGTGGTACACCACTTGTCACTTGTCTGGAGCTGGATTTGGAGTCTGCTACTTTTACAGTGTGTGTTCTGTCAGTAAGCCAGTTTGCAACCCATCGAGTGACATAGGGATTAATGCTCAGCTTAGTAAGTTTATCTATGATTCCAGAGTGGGGGGATAGTGTCGAAAGCCTTAATGAGGTCCAGGTAGGCTGTGTGAACCACCTTACCCTCGTCCACGACTCTGGAGACTGATTTGAAGAAGTCGATCAGGTTCAGGAGGCAAGATCGGCCCTTCTCGAACCCAAACTGGATGGGGTCCAGTGTTTGAAGGTTGCCAATGTCTTTGTTTATAAATTCCATGACAATATGTTCCATGGCCTTGCAGATCAGTCTCGTCAGACTGATGGGAAGGTAGTTCCTGGGATCCAAAGTGGATCCCCCCTTGTGGAGTGGGATGACTGTAGCTGTGCGCCACTCTGTGGGCACAAAGCCTGAGTTGAGGCTGTGATTAAACACGACACATAGGCGAGGTGCCAGTTCATTTTGTAGTTCATGCAGTACACAGCCCTGGATGTCATCTGGTCCCATGGATGCTGTATTCTTGGCTTTGGAGAGTGCGTTTTTTTACCTGAGTGGCCGTGATTACCAGAATTTGGCATTCTTTCGGTATTGAGATGAGCCCTTTAAGGGGTGAGAGGGGGTGAATTTGGCACTGAATCTATCTGCCAGGATAT
This sequence comes from Protopterus annectens, assembly GCF_019279795.1. Lineage (NCBI taxonomy): Eukaryota > Metazoa > Chordata > Ceratodontiformes > Protopteridae > Protopterus > Protopterus annectens. The sequence goes on from NC_056731.1 coordinate 479,700,654, forward strand.
TGGCAATATCCTTGGTATCAGTATATCTAGTACCATTCTGCTGTAGCTCAGAGCAGATCTGAGTATTGACATTTAGATTCTTGACATAGCTATAGAATGCCTTGTGATTGTCTTTGGAATCTTTGACAATTTTGTTTTCGTAACTAGCTTTCTACTAAGGCTGGTGACGGAGTTTTTTGAATCCTGGGTTCTTCCTCTTTTCTGCAACAATTTCTTCCTTCTGTTGTGCAGCTTGTTTATGGCAGGGGATCACCAGGTTGGCTTCCTTTTTTTAGAGGACAGCATCTTGATTCTATTTGGGATGGCTTGGTCCATGCACGAGTGAATGTGCTCGTACAGCACCTTAGTGTAGGATTCAGCAGTTGAATTTCCAGTTCCAATCTGCATGGGTGTCATGAAGTTTGTTACTTCTGACTTGAGAAGCATGAAGTAGGCTTTGGAGAAGTTTTTTACTGAGGTTTCCTTAAAGGGGGTGAGCTGTGGATGTCAAGAATGATTAGCTTATGCTCTGATCTGACCGAGAGGGAGACCACTGGTGTGGAGCATCGATCTCCCATGCTGGTATTGACCAGGTCTAGAATATTGGTACCCCTGGTGGGACTATGAATTAGTTGCTCTAGGGCATTGGAATTTATGAATTCCAGGAGCCATTGAGTAAAGGTGTTGGTCCAGGAGTAGTTTTCCCAGTTAATGGCAGGGTAGTTGAAATCACCCAGTATTAGGGTGTTCGGTTGTATCTTAATATTTTCCAGTATGTTTAGAAAGGTGTAGTGAGAACCTTGGGGCATGGTGGGGGATCTGTAGCAAGCTATAATTTGTATTGCAGTCTTGCCTAGTGTTAGTTGCACCTGGAGAATTTCAGATGCATTGTGTTGGGCAACCAGCCTGGAGGTGTGAATATCCTTGGTGAATATGGACACTTCTCCACCATTAGTGTTTCGGCCCTGGTTTGGTGGCTGAAAAGTGTGTTATAAGTTGTAGCCTGGTATTGCAGGAGTGTTCTCTGGACCTTTGAACTAGGTCTCAGTTACTGCACAGATATGAATGTTCTCCATTTTTAGGAGAGCTTTGAGAGAGTGCATCTTGAGGTTTAGACGTCTAGCACCGAGTAGCATTACCTTCAGATTTTGCTTGCTTGTACCTGTTACTGTAGTAGTTTTGTCCTTTGAACCTCGCCTAAAAAAGGCACTATAGGGGTGGGAAGAGCCTTAGCCAGTAACCTGAATCCCAGGTGCGACAGGTGCAAACCATCTCTTGCAAAGCTTCGTGGTTTGTCGATCATGTCACCCCAGGCAGACAGATACCACATCCCCTTTGAATGTCACCAAAAGCTTAGCCAATTATTGAAGTCAATCATTTTGTCTTTTTACTGTGGTATCATTCTGAGCGATGGCAGGATGCTACTCAGGGCTAGGGTCTTACCTGCCTGGGCTACATGATTCGTGAGCTCTTCCATGTATCTCTTCATGTAGTCCAGAGAGGTACGTCTCAAGTCATTTAGAGACTCCGATTATGATAGATATAATTTACTTATGTATTTGCTGGGCTGGATTGTAGGTGGCATTCACAACCCTAAAGGAAATCAAATAATGCATTCTGAACTAATCCTAGCCACCAGTCAATCAGTGCAAGATCATGGCTTAACAGCATACTATAAAAAGGTCAAACATGCCGTAAAAGTGTAAGGAGCAGAAACTGGAAATGACTTAGCTGTCATTCTGACTATGGAAGGTGCCTTAAAAGTTAAAGCTTGGGACTTATAACAGATCAAACAAGAACAGATATACTTACCCATCAGCAGAAAAGGTGAGAACATTTGTGTGTTTTGCACTTGTATGATGACAAAACAGATTTTGACTTGGTAAAACTGCAGTAGGAAGATGAGACTATAGGGAAGTTTTATTTTGTCATTCAGGATCCCAGTGTAAATAAACTTGCTGAAAGTGATCTAAAAAACATGATTTTAATGCCCATGTATAACAAAAAAAAAAATCCAGATTTCTATTAAAAGGCAATCTACTCGTAAGGACTGGTGATACCTTCTAGTGGCTTAGTACCTTTGGGGCAAGTGTCATAGTACAGCATGCACATAATGAACCAACAGGAGCCCATAGGGGGGACAGTAGAACTTATGAGTCACTGAAGTTAGTAGCTTACTTGACTCACTCATGTAGTGATGTTATTAAGTATGTGCAGAGATGTATAACATGCTGCATATGTTCCAGACAGTTTCCAATAACCGCAGGGGATCCTTTCAAGCAAGGGGAATCACATTGCCATGATCTCCTCTCCAAACTGTATGGCTTGGTCTAGTAACTATGTCTTCTCAAGGAAACCAGTAATTATTAACTGTGAACTGTAAACATACAAAATGGATTGAGTACATGTATCCCCTAACAACACTATAAAAACTCCTCCCTTGGTGCTGATCAACCATGTGTTAAGTCAGAGCTGGTTATCTGTGAAGGTACCACATTTCACTAGTGAGGTAATATAAAATATATGGAAAATTTGGGCTGTGCAAAGGAAACTGCACGTATCTCATCATTCACAATTTTCATTTTAGTTGGAGAGAGAGCAAACCTCTGACCCCCCAGGATTCAGAGGGACAAGATTCCTATGCTCTGGTTGACTGGTTGAGAGGAATTAAAATGAGAGATAATAGAGGTTATGTTAAGCTTCTGTGTCAAAGATATTTGAGATATGCTTTTGTCATGCTTATTGTAGGCTACAGTGATGCTACTGTGGTTTTCTTATAACTTACCTGCTTCATATTTTGCTGGTTCAGTGAAAGTACAAGCCAGGAAAGTGACCAATTTTATTATTTATTGTTTTTATTTATTTATTTTATTTTACATTTGTTGACCGGGAAATTCTGACTGGATACATGCCCATTTTCAGCTGAGGCCCAGGGAGAAAAGCTCCATCTCACATATGAATAACATTGTACAGTATAGCTTGGTCTAGAATGCTAAGTAGATAACATACAAAATATTGTAGTAAAAGTTTATTAGAAGCAAATCTCTAAAATGCTCAGTGAAAGTTACTTATATATGGGAAGGTCTTGAGTACAAAAGATCTTTCTTTTGCAAAGATAATATACATCTTAGTCATCAGGCAACCATTTAGTGTTTAATATGTTGACAATGTTGGTAAGATCTTTTTAAAGGCTAATTTGATTAGGGTAACTAAGCAATCCAAAACTTCCTTTAAAAGTCTTTTGACAAATGCAAGAAACTTGTGAGCTAGGTGCCAGAATTGCTGGGGAATATTATGATGCTATATTTATTACAGATACTTGGTTTAGCAATAAAGATAAACCTGTAGTCCTTCTGTGATGTAAAAGCCACTGTATATTTAGAACTGGTAAGGGGGAGGTTCCATTTATGTATCTGCTAGATTTTTCAAAGGGCTACTATACTCTAATGTGTCACCTGATCTTCTGGTTGTTGGAGCTGGCACTGATAAAATTATCTGGGATGTAGTCCTTGTTTTGAGACAATTTAGTACATCACCAGCAAAGGATTTGAAACTGTGCACCTGTTAGTAGCTTTTTTTGAGTATGTTTGATTTTCATGTTCCAAATAGTGTTACAAGTTCCATCTTCTAATTCATATCCTACTGATTTGTTCAGTGTAGATTGAGGATGGCATTCAATATGAGTACCACTAGATACTAAAGGATCCAACTAGGGGTGAGAATACTGTTGATGTGGTCTGACTTAAAAATAAATGTTAGGTTCTATATTGTTATACTGAGACTCATCTAGGGAGTTCTGACCATCTTTGTGTGATATTCAAGGTATCCTTAATAGCAACTGTTGGTAACAAAAGACAGGAGATCTATGAGGAGATACTATTTTTCAGATTTTCTTGCAATCGGTGATCAAGAAGAGGAAGAGGAGTGTGAGAGCAGTGCCAAGGATTAAATGGTGGAAGTTGAAAAAGGGTGATTGTGAGGTGGAGTTCAGGGAAAAGTTAATAAGACAGGCACTGGGGGGCAGTGAAGAGTTACTGAATTATTAAAATACCACCAAGACCACCGATCCAAAAAGTAAGCGAATTTAATGAAACACTTAGCGCCTCGGCTTACACAGCCTTCCAAGAGTAAAAACACTACAAAATACTGTTTTTTTATAATTAGCATATTGCACAAAACAATTAATCAATTAAGCATACAATTCAAATCACATACTTCCAATTACATTCTTTTTGAGTCCCTGAGGCTCCAAAGTACCATACTTTAAAATCAGCAGAGTTTCTTTTTTAAGAGTTTGTTTTTTAAAGACACACATTCACTTATGCCAACTTGCAATTTTTCCAAGACACAACCCCTAAGAGAATCAGGGTTAGAGTTGTGTGCTGTCAAAAAATGACTCCCAAGGGGACTCTCTTTTTACTTTTTATGTCCGTAATATGCTCCTGCAACCGGATCCTAAAACTCCTGTAAGTTTCCCCTATGTAAAACTTCTTATATCCACATCTCAACACATACACTAACCCCTCCGTATTACAACTGTATTCATACCTAGCTGTAAACTTGATGCCATTAATATAGGGAAAAGAGCTTACTACATATTGACAGATGGAACAACCATCACATGGAACAGTGCCTTTATTTATGCTTAAGCTCTGACTGACATTAACATCTGGTAAACAAAATTGGTTATGTACCAGAATGTCAGACACATTCCTAGCTCTTTTATATGCAATACTCACAAAATCAGGTAGTATAGAGTTCAAAATTTTATCCCTTACAAGCGTAGGCCACAAGCTATGTGTTTTTTTAACTATTTCCTCAGTTATAACATTATAAGTTGTCACTAAGAAAACTTTTTACTGCTGTCCATAGTTCAAAGCTGTATTGGTAGACTGATGTCCACCAATACAAACATTATGTTTTCCACTAGCATGGACATAATAAGAATCTCTGTGAGAGTTAACAGAATACCTCATGTCTATAATTTTTTGTTTAGCTTCCCTGACCAACTGGACATCATAACCTCTTCTAATAAACAGTTTTTCTGCTTCAGCTACCTCTGAATCAAAGCTCATATCAAGGCTACATAGTCTATGAATTTGTAAGAATTCATTATAGGGCAGTACTTTCACCAAATGTTTGGGGTGACATCTATTCCCATATAAAAATACATTTCTATGTTCAAATTTCTTATGGAGTCTAATAGTAAATACATCTAGGGCTAGGCTTATATCCAAAAAATTCACTTGTGGTCCAAGCTGCATACCATCAAAGCTTAAGCCCATAGTATTAGCTTGTAAGTCATTAACAAACCCAAGGGCCTCTGTCTGGCCTCCTTGACATAAAAAAATAAGATCATCAATAAATCTAAAATATAAAATAACCTTAGATCTGAAAAAATCATGTCTGTAAATAAAATCGTCTTCAAGTTTAGCCATGACTAAATTGGCATACATGGGGGTGAAATCCGCCCCCATGGCAGTGCCCTGCAACTGCTGGAAAATGTTTCCATTGAACATAAAACAATTGTTTTTTAAACAAAACATAACTAAATCTATCAAAAAATGAGACATAGGAGAGTCCCCCAAAAAATGGAACAAGTCCTGTGTCCCTATTTCATGCTTAATATTAGTATATAGACTTTTGACATTCAAACAGAGCCAAAACATGTCCATGTTCCAAACTTCACCCTTTATTTTGTTCAAAAAGTCCTGGCTGTCCCTGATATAGGAGGCTGTACTACATATTTCTTAAGATGTTCATGTAACAAAGCACTTATATTCTTCAAAAAATACCTCTGTGAAGACACTATAGGTCGGCCACTAAGGTTAGTTAAACCTTTGTGTGTTTTAGGTAAGCAGTAAAAAACTGCCATAGAGCAGTTTTCCACTCCAAACTTCTTTTCCACATCCTTAGAGATGAAATACCCCAGCCTTAGGCCTTTGTCTAACAAAAGTTGGTACTCCTTAATAGCTTCAAAGTAATCAGAAACATCACATTTTCTATAAATTTCCGCATTATTCAAATGTTTATAACACATCTCTAAGTATTGTGTGAAGTGCATGATTACTGTCTTTGCCCTTGTCAGATGGTTTAACCACCCATCTCCTATCATTACCAAATTCAACTAGGGCTAGCCATTGCTGCTTAGTTAAATTAAAACATTGTTAGACTTATTCTCTATACAGGACCACTACATTTTTTCAACCTCAAAATTAAGAGTAGCAAAAAATCCTTGCAAGGTATTATTTAGAAAAGGTGGAATAAAAAAGCTTTTAACAGAGATAGCATCAGTATTCAGTTGGCAATAGGCATTAAAATCATTTTCAAACAAATCTTCCTGAGATGACAAGCATGAATAAAAAGAAGGGATAAAAAGAATCCTCATCACTACTTTCATAACGGTCATTAAACACAACCCCTCCCTCTTGTTTAAAGTAGTACATTAAATGCAGTTTTCTACTAAAAGAAAAGATTTCACTTTTAAGTACATGTAATCTTGCTAAGGCAGTTGGTATAAATTTGACGACGAAAGGAATCCACTGGCAGGTGCAAAAAAAGTGTACTAAATGTATAAACACAATATTTATTCAATAAAAGGTTAGCGCTTTCGTCTCGCAATTATTCAATCCAAGAGACGTCATCAGCAATTATTCAATCCAAGAGACTTCATCAGACCCTGGTGAAGTCTCTTGGATTGAATAATTGTGAGACGAAAGCGCTAACCTTTTATTGAATAAATATTGTGTTGATATGTTTAGTGTACATTTTTTTGCACCTGCCAGTGGATTCCTTTCATCGTTTGGATTATTAGTTTTTCTTCTTGTGTTTTTTTTTTCTTGTGGTATAAATTTGAGACCAAGACATAATACAGACATAACCACATCAGAAATTTCATGTTTGGACAAATTTAACACATGTAAATTATCACAAATGACATTAGTACCAACGTTTTTTCTTGTTGTACTGCCCCTTCTTGTTATACTTCGTTTGCTGGCCCCATTCACTGTGGCCCCGTTTCCTGTTGATAAATTCTGTTCTGACAGAACTGGAACTCTGAAAACAATTCTGCATGTCTTGCAGATTTTGTGTTTTAGGCAAAGCTGGAAACTATTCCACAATGCCCTGAGCTGCAGTATTCAAATCTCCCTCTTCAGAAGCCGCAAAAGAAACTGAGGAAGAAGCAGAAATATTTTTGCCCCCCTGACATCATTACTGCCATTATTACTTCTGCTTCTAGATGAAAAAGATCGGTTAGTTTTTCTTTTCCAAAAAAACGCTTTATCAGGACTGTAATCTTTAATGTCTCCCATTAATTTCTTCCAGCATACTAGTCAGTTTAACAGATGTTAAAAGTGTATCAAGTTCAACACTCACCATTCTGATTTCTTCTTTAAGCCTTCGCTTCTTTAACTCATCCCTCTCAATCAGGATGTGTACCCATTCAGTGGAGCACTGATGAGCTGCCTGTACCCATCTTTTTCGAAAGGCCATATCCTCAGTATTCCCCTCCTTAAAAGGGGTTGTAGGTGCTTTGTATGCTTGCAGACCTCTCTGGGTAATATTCAGCTGTACATACCGCTGAAGGCAAAGAATATTAATGTGTACTAGCCTCCTTCTGCAACAGATTCTCCGCTTCTCCCTCCGATTTACAGCCTCTGCTGATAAAGCAGTCACAGTAGAGGAACCCAAAGTTTGGAAAGAGTTCACAAAACAACATTCTCGTTCCCCCATAAAGCGCTCCCAAACAGTAGCAATGGCTGGACCCTGAACAGCCGCTTCAAGAGTAGATGAATTACCAGTCCCAGGCACATTAAAAGTACCAACTGCTTCTAAATTTCTAATCTAGAGCCTCTCTCATTTAGTTGTAAAACAAACTGCTAAATAGTCCTTTGACTGCCATCAGTAGTATTATCCCTAAAGGGACGTGGCACATTATTTGCAGGATCAGTGGCCATACAAATAGCAAATACAACTCAAAAAAATAAAATATTAAAATACCACCAAGACCACCGATCCAAAAAGTAAGCGAATTTAATGAAACACTTAGCGCCTTGGCTTACACAGCCTTCCAAGAGTGAAAACACTACAAAATACTGTTTGCTTATATACAGCATATTGCACAAAACAAATAATGAATTAAGCATACAATTCAAATCACATACTTCCAATTACATTCTTTGTTGAGTCCCTGAGGCTCCAAAGTATCATAACAGTTCCATCTGTCAATATGTAGCAAGCTCTTTTCCCTATATTAATGGCATCAAATTTACAGCTAGGTATGAATACAGTTGTAATACGGAGGGGTTAGTGTATGTGTTGAGATGTGGATGTAAGAAGTTTTACATATGGGAAACTTACAGGAGGTTTAGGGTCTGGTTGCAGGAGCATATAAGGGACATAAAAAATAAAAAAAAATAGAGAGTCCCCTTGGGAGTGATTTTTTGACAGCACACAACTCTAACCCTGATTCTCTTAGGGGTTGTGTATTGGAAAAATTGCAAGTTGGCATAGGTGAATGTGTGTCTTTAAAAAAACAACTCTTAAAAAAAGAAACTGCTGATTTTAAAGTATGGTATTTTGGAGCCCCAGGGATTCAACAAATAATGTAATTGGAAGTATGTGATTTGAATTGTATGCTTAATTGATTAATTGTTTTGTGCAATATGCTGTATATAAGCAAACAGTATTTTGTAGTGTTTTTACTCTTATAAGGCTGTGTAAGCCGAGGCGCTAAGTGTTTCATTAAATTTAATATTTTATTTTTTTGTTTTCTAAGTTGTATTTGCTCTTTGCGAAGAGTTACTGATTACCTGGGTAACTACAGCAGAGCTGGTAAGGGAGACAGCTAGAAAGGTGCTTGGTGTGACATCTAGACAGAGGAAGGAGGTCAAGGAGAACTGGTGGTGGAATAAAGAAGTACAGAAGAGCATACAGAGGAAGAGGCTGGTGAAGAAGAAGTGGGATTGTCAAAGAGATGAAGAAAGTAGACAGGAGTATAAGGAGATGAGGCGCATGGCAAAGAGAGAGGTAGCAAAGGCTAAGGATAAGGCATATGGAGAGTATGAGTGAATGGGAGATCGTAGGTTTACCTCGGGAATCATCTCTGTGTCACTGCTGGACAGAGGCACAGCAAACTAATGGGTATAGTATTCTCATCCTAAGGGGTGGTGAAAGCCACACACACTCTGGCTAGGCTTATAAATGCCCTAGGGCAGATAGCCTAGTATGAACCTATGAACCTATGAAAGGTTGAACACTAAAGAGGGAGAAAAGGACCTGTACCGATTGGCTAGACAGAGGGACCAAGCTGGGAAAGATGTGCAACAGGTAAGGGTGATGAAGGATAGTGAGGGAAACATAGTCAGAAGCGAGGAGAGTGTGTTGAGCAGATGGAAAGAGTACTTTGACGGGCTGATGAATGAAGAGAATGAGAGAGAGAGAAGGTTGGATGATGTGGGGATAGTGAATTAGGAAGTGAAACAGATTAGCAAGGAGGAAGTAAGGACAGCTATGAAGAGGATGAAGAATGGAAAGGCTGTTGGCCCAGATGACATACCACTGGAAGCATGGAGGTGCTTAGGAGAAATGGCAGTGGAGTTTTTAACCAGAATGTTTAATGAAATCTTGGAAAGTCAGAGGATGTCTGAGGAGTGGAGAAAAAGTGTTTTGGTACCTATCTTTAAGAATAAGGGTGATGTGCAGAGCTGTAGTAACTACAGTGGTATAAAATTGATCAGTCACAGCTTGAAGTTATGGGAAAGAGTAGTGGAAGCTAGGTTAAGAAGGGAGGTGATGATTAGTGATCACCAGTATGGTTTCATGCTGGGAAAGAGCACTACAGATGCGATGTTTGCTCTGAGAGTGTTGATGGAGCAATATAGAGAAGGTCAGGAGGAGTTGCATTGTTTCTTTGTGGACTTAGAGAAAGCATATCACAGGGTGCCTGGAGAGGAGTTGTGGTATTGTATGAGGAAGTCGGGAGTGTCAGAGAAATATGTAAGAGTGGTACAGGATATGTACGAGGGTAGTGTGACAGTGGTGAAGTGTGCAGTGGAAGTGACGGATGCATTTAAGTTGTAGGTGGGATTGCATCCAGGATCAGCTCTGAGCCCTTTCTTATTTGCAGTGGTGATGGACAGGTTGACAGACGAGATCAGACAGAAAGCCCCATGGACTGTAATGTTTGCAGATGACATTGTGATCTGTAGTGAGAGTAAGGACCAGGTTGAGGAGACCCTGGAGAGGTGGAGATATGCTCTAGAGAGGAGAGGAATGAAGGTCAGCAGGACTAAGACAGAATATATGTATGTGAATGAGAGGGAGGATAGAGGAATGGTGAGGATGCAGGGAGTAGAGGTGGTGAAAGTGGATGAGTTTAAGTACTTGGGATCAACAGTACAGAGTAATGGTGAGTGCGGAAGAGAGGTGAAGAAGAGAGTACAGTCAGGGTGGAATGGGTGGAGAAGAGTGTCAGGAGTGATTTGTGACAGATGGGTAGCAGTAAGAGTGAAAGAGAAGGTTTACAAGAGGGTAGTGAGACCAGCTATGTTATATGGGTTGGAGATGGTGGCATTGACAAAAAGGCAAGAGTCAGAGCTAGACGTGGAAGAGTTAGGTTCTAAGATTTGCACTGGGGGTGACAAGGATGGACAGGATTAGGAATCAGTATATTAGAGGGTCAGCTCAGGTTGGACGGTTTGGAGACAAAGCTAGAGAGGCGAGATTGAGTTGTTTTGGACACATGCTGAGGAGAGATGCTGGGTATATTGGGAAAAGGATTCTAAGGATGGAGCTGCCAGGTAAAAGGAAAAGAGGAAAGCCTAACATTAGGTTTATGGATGTGGTGAGAGAGGACATGCAGGTGGTTGGTGTGACAGAGCAAGATGCAGAGGACAGGAAGAAATGGAAACAGATGATCCACTGTGGCGACCCCTAATGCGAACAGGCGAAAGAGAAGAAGAAGATTTTCTTGCAGTTAACTCTGAGATACAGTCATAGAAGTGGAAGGTATGCATGGATGGTATGACTATTCAGGGCAGGTGGGTAAAATTCTGTGGTTTTATATATATGATCCGAAAAATTGCTTATTATTGAAGTAGGGAAGACCCCTACAACAAGGTTTGTTGTAATAACGCTAAAAGGCATTTTAGCAAATTAGTAAATCAAGTAAGGCCTGATATGAAATTATTCTGGCAGATAATGTCAGGGACAATAACAAGGCCCTACTTAAAAACGTCCATTCTTAAGGTATGGATCAGACTTCAAAGACCATTTTAAAGGTGCACAAGTGTTTTGTTATCAAACCAACTGCATTGGTAAAGTTGTTTTCCTGATAACTTTTTGATAACATATGTTCCAGTAGTCTATTGGATCCTCTAGTATAGACGTGTCCAGCCTGCGGCCCGCGGGCCGCATGTGGCCCTCAGAGCTCTTCCATGCGGCCCTCAACCTCTAACTGCAACATCGATGTACGCATGCCCCAAAACACTTTTTTTGTTTTGTGTTTTTCGCTCCCGTGACCTGTAACGCTAATGTCGGTGTGCGCATGCACCAAAGCACCCTTCTAGTTTTGTTTTTGAGACAAAAAAGGGTCAGTGTGTTTACTCCATTATTTTGCACCGAACAATCAGTGTGTGTGTGCTCGCTGAAGAGGGACTCATGTATGGATTTGCTGCTGTTGCCTTTGAAAGGGGCAGCAATTACCTGTGTTAATAGGTAAGTATGGAGTGAGTGAGTGCATGCATGAAAGCAGAATTGTGTGCGTGAAAGTAGAAGAAGAGTGTGTGTGTGTGTGTATGTGCGTATATGTGTGCATGACAGAGAGAGATGCATGCACAGAGGCTAACAATGATCAGTCTACCTACTGAACATAAACAAGTTAGCTTACAGATATATCATACATTAAGAGAACACTTTCATTAAATTGCTGCTTTCCTGACAGAGAGAGAGTGTTGTATTGAACATGAACTCATACCTCTTAACTGTATGGATTTTCAAAGAATGTGTGGATTTTTGCCTCATCTTCCAATTTGTGTCTTTTGCTTAGGAAATAAAAGTAGTCATCCAAGGTAATGCAGTTCCAGGGAGTAAGAATGAGACAGCAGCCTTGGGTTAATGGGTCAGTAGTAGACTGACTATGTGGGACTGTTGCATATAAAGTTGTATTGTTTTTTCAGACAAACAAAAAAGCACCTAGTACTGTTTTTTCATTGGTGGGTTCTAAGCAGTGGTAGATTGGACAACAGTAAGCATAGCTTTGGCGGATCATCAATACTGGCAAATCAAGTGGGCACAATGTCATTTTTTAAATGTTGGGGATTTTAGTGTGTATGTGTGTGCTTATGTGTTGGGAGTGCTGCAACAGTAGATGTTTATTAAAGACAGAGACTTACAGTCAGTGGAGAATATGTTTGTTTGTTTCAAAACCTAATACTTGGGTACGCATGCCAAGTAGATTTTTTAAGACATAGCTTCTTGCCATTTACAGTGGATGGATATTTACATTTAATGGACAATGTATTAGCGTGGGCCTGTGGGGTTCTGAAGGATGCTAAGTCTACCATGCCAATGTCTTGTAAAGTGACCTGGAAATAGATATTGGGATGTTACTGAAAAAATATAGTAAGTAGGCTTAGAAATATAGTTTAATTAAACAAAGTGTACTTTCAATTTACAGGCCATAATTTAATTTATTTCAGGTAATCCGGATACTGTTAGATTGTATACCATTAGACTTAATTAGGGAGAGCTGTCATTCTGGGGAAACAAGCAGCCCTAGTTTCAGTGAAAGCTCTGTGGTTGCTTGCAGGTAGGAAGTTGCAGGATGGTGATGCAATGTGTTTTATTTATTATTTTTAATGCATTTGTCATTTCAAAGCATGGTTTTCTTTGATGCAAAAGAAGGCAGGACTGAATGAGCCACATAATGTTTAACTGACAATAATGGGATAGAAAGATTATAAGTGATGTATAATGTTTGCAGCTAGAGCTGTTTCAATGGTGTCTGATGCATAACTATTTTTGGGCCTGTGTCCCACTTTTATTTTTCGCTTTGTCCAGATTTCTTGCTCTAAGGTTGAAAGGTATGGTTCCATACTAAATCAGAAGTTGTATTTACCTTGGAAGACTTTTCGGCATAATTATGAAAAACAGAGCCTTTTTAATATCTCTGCTTATTTCCAATATAAACTGCCATGTAACCTTGCAAATAACCTTCTTATTAAGCTACTTTACTTCTTTTGGAATTGACAGATATGATTCATCTGTTCAGACATAAGCATAGAGTGCTAATTTGACTTTGATTTCTTGCAGCAGTCTGTGGTTTACATAATCACAATAACTTTTCTGTGTTTCTGGGTGTGTAATCAATTTAACAGTTTTAAAGATGTTTTCCAAAAATAAATAAATATATAATACATAAATAATCCTCTCTACACTTTGAGCTATTGACAAAGTCTGGGAATTTGTTTTTTTCAAAAGCGAAGGTCAGCATTACAGCTCAGTAAACTGTCAGTCTGTGAGTAACTTCTGCACAAATTAAAATGTCTGTCAAATGGCTTTAGATTGGGGGGACGTTTATTTTTATTTATTTTATTTTATTTTACATTTGTTTACCAGGAAAGTCTGACTGGGCACAGGTCCATTTTCAGCGGAGGCCCGGGGAGAAAAGCTCCAAAAATAACACAAAACAATATAATACAATACATGAGAGAGAGAGAGAGAGAGACAGCAAATTATGGATGTAGTACTCATACAATATGACAGAGATTACATCTCGTAACAGTGAGAATCACTGTGGTACAGAATAAACTTAAAAACATTTTTTTTTACAGTTATAATACAGCAAGGCAAATATCAATGAGTTAAGTTTTTAGGAGAAAGCTGTTTGTACTTAGCTGAATATAATTTTGCAAATGGAATTCTTAGTTAAACATGCCCCTCTTCTTGGGCAACTAGATTTGAGTAATAGCCATCCAGCTGGGAAAGGTTAGTATGTGGATTTTCCATCTAGTTTGATGAAGGCTATGCTACTTACACAAGGACTACATTTATGGCTATCCATCCAGCTATTGTGTTGCTGAACTACATTGTTTGATAATGAGAGGAGCTTTTTACAGAAGTTGAAGGTTTTTGTGTCAAGAACCTGTCCATAAAAAGTGGCTTGTTTATGTTGCAGTGAAAGCTGTGGTCTTTGTAGTGAGCGTTTTAAGTATAACCAGTATTTCTGAGGTAGAGGAAGTGAAGTCTCTTAAGGCAGGATCTTTCTTAGCCTGGAAAGCAAGCCAATGATGAAATGTATAGGGGCCAGTGAGAGACAGAGGAAAGCAAGAAGCTTTTTTATTCTGTTTGGATAACTAAGTGAACTTAGTCCTTTGACCTTTTTTGTCAGAAATGGTTGTAGTCTTTCTTTTGGCAGGGTGTTTTGCTGAGGCACATGCCAAAAGGGGCATTGCACTCAATAATGTCTCTTGTAAAGGAAGAATACAGGGATGTTATGACCTCCTTGTCCCTGGATGAGATACCCTTACTAATGAAGTGGGCCATGTAAAAAGCTTTCCTTACAACATGGTGGTCAATAGTCAGGTTTCTATCAACCTGGGTGCCCAAGTACCATACGACGTATTGCATGCTTACAACATTGTTATTAATGTGATAATATGTGGGGACATCACTCTCCTCAAAGGGGATGATGATGCATTTTTTGGCATTTAGCTTGAGGCCATATTTCTGGCACCAGTTAGTTGTTTGGGTGAGACCCTCTTGTAGCTTATTCAGAATTGTTTTATTAAGTTAGTAATGTGAATTCTTTATTTTATTGCAAATTTGTTGGGTTATTTTTGTAGATTATATTATTGTAGGACTGCTGATGTTGACATTTTACGTAGCTGGACTGCTGGAATGGTTTTCCCAGTGAGAAATGCTAGTGCTGTATTAGATGTTAGAGTTAACTGTTAGATTAGAAAATTAGAATTAGAATGAGAATTAGAATTTTAAGGCAAATATTAGGCATTTATTACATTTATTCATTGTTCAAATGCACCTACAGTACAGCCAGGAGGTCGACTGTGGTCTTCTGGAGCAACAAAAGAGTTAACTATATGATATATTTTATTTGCGGCCCCAAGACCATTTCTGTTCTTTCAATGCGGCCCAAGCAAGCCAAAAGGTTGGACACTCCTACGTCTAGTGCAGTTGTCCTGAAATTTCAGCTGAAGCCATAGAAAAAAGAATTAACGGCCGTTAAACCCAAGACTGCACCAGGTCCTGATGGATGGAATGGTTATTTTCTGGAAGGAAAATCTGGTAGCTTGTCCAATTGATTTGTTTTGGAAACATTATCTGAAGGCTTTGGCTGTAGTCAGTCCAATTCAGAAATGTAAACCGTAGCAAACTACTGATGCCAATCAGCCTTACATGCATATTGGTCAAATGTTTTGAGCATACTTTGTCTATTATTTCAACATCTTTTGGGGTTTACAGATATTTTCTAGCATACTTTTTTCCTGGGTATTCTTCCCTAGTAAATAGGATAAACGTTTGTAAGTATTTGAAGAAAAGAAGAAAGTGGAAAGAAAAATGAACTCTTTCAAAGGTTGGCAGGGTGAAAGAAAATCTTACCTTCACAGCTGGTTTCACTCCACTGCAGGGACAGAACAAAGAAATTCCAGACCCTTTCTGCTGTCAGAAGAAAATATATACTGCAGGGGAACTAGTTCAGGGAGTCAGATATTCATTCATTCATTTGTCTACTCGTACAATGACTAGTGGTAGCTATCACAGACAGACTGAATCTGAAAGAGCTTTGCTGGAGGAATGCTATATGCTCAAAAAGGAACCAAAGACTGTTTTTATTATTGTATTTATATATTTATTTATTGATATTTGTTAACCGGGTTAGTCAAGCTTAGCCAGGGGCCCATTTTCAGTGGAGACCCAAGGAGAAAAGCTGCAGAAATAATGCAAGTAATTATAATATTTACAAATTATTAAGTAGGGTCACAGAAATGTAGTACGAATCAAAAATGTGTGCACAGCAATATAATGAATAGGTAAAATGTCAGTTAAGTACAATTTCCAAAATTGAGAATGTCAGTATATAGCAAGGCCAAATAATTAAAAGGTTTAGAGAAATATTACAATGTAGAGCACAATATTAATACAGTTTGCTAGAGCAAGTACAAGGAGGAAAGAAGAGCTGATGGGAAAGCAGTCATAGGTTGGTACTAGGCTATCGGCCCTAGGGACTATGCAAGCCTAGCCATAACAATTCCCTGGCTATTTCTTCCCACAATATTTACTTCTCTGGGCCCCTATCTAGCAGGGCAACTGACATGATCCCCGGGGTGAATTTCCTATCTCCCATCCAATCATCAAGGTTTCTTTTGAAGAAGGCCAATGAGGCGCTCTGCTTGACATGTATGGGGAGTCTCTGGGTCAGGAATCTATCCCTCCAGCATGTTTTGTTCAATGTGACGACAAGGTTTAGATCCCTGGAGTGTGTGGCTCGGAGGGATTGGGATTTCTTTAAGTGGCGCATGTCCAACAGCTCAGCGTTTGACATGGCCTTGTATGTTAAGCAGAAATTGCCTCTGAGTAGACGATATGCCACAGAGTAAGCCACAAAACTATGGGCTAGGCTTGTAAATGCCCTCGGGCAGATAGCCTAGTATGAACCTATGAACCTATGGAGTTTTTTTTAGATGGTCAGCATATGGCATCTGCTTTAGGCCTGTGATTCTTTTAGTGAGGTATTTCTGTGGCCTTTCCAGCTGTTGCAGATGTCTTGTGAGGTACATACCAAATGGGGCATTATACTCTATAATGGGTCTAATGAGGGATGAGTACAGTGGGACAATGACCTCCTTTTTTCTGGATGAAAAGCCCTTAGTGATGAGGTGTGCCACATAGAAGGATTTCCTGACTGTTGTGGTGATGTGGTTATCGAAATTGAGACCACTGTCCACCTGTGTCCCTAAGTCTGTCATCACAGTTTCGATGTTTAGTGTCCTGCCACCTATGTGGTAATTCATGGATACATGTTTTTTTCCCAAAGGGGATAACTATACATTTCTTGGCATTAAGTTTGTGCCCATGGCTCTGGCACCAGGCATCTGTTTCTGTAAGGCCCTTTTGTAGAATATTCACATCATTTGGGGATTCAGTAATGGCTCCCAGTTTGCAGTCATCTGCAAACTTTATTAGCCAGAGTCCCTTAGTGTTGGCCTGTACTTCAGAGAAGTAGATAACAAACAAGAGTGGTCCCAGGACTGAACCCTGAGGTACTCCACTTGTCACTTGTCTGGAGCTGTCAGTCAAGATGAGGAGAGAGGAGACTAGTTCAAGTGGGGGTTTGACAAGTGCATTACCAAGTCTTAAGGAGAAAAGGTGTATGTTCTTTCTTAAGCTGGTATTCTCTTATGTTCAGAGGGAGTGACTTTCAAGCATGGTCTGCAGAGTATTTGGATGGGGTCTTGCCATTGTTTTTGTTGGGTTTGTATACCTGACGGAGGTGTTTACTGACATTACAAACGTGGTGAGGGGGATTATAGAAGGAGATTAAACTGGAGGTGGAGGGACAGAATGACTGTTGATATAGGATAGAGTGTGCAGTATGTAACTGGGGTATAAGTAGCTGGTTGGAGAATTCTGGCCATTGATGTGATCTAAGGGCAAGACAGTGGCATGATTTGTGAGGAAGGTTGGCAGCAAATCTGGCAATTTTGTTATACGTTTGCTTTAGTTTAGTGATAAGAGATGATTGAACATGAGTAAAGACCGGGGCAGCATAAAGAAGGCAGGGTAGCAGTAGGGCCTGAGAAAGGGAGAGTGTAGGAGGGTGACAGAAATTTTTGATTACGATAGAGAAGTCCAAGTTTCTGGTGTTTTTTTTTTATACTTCGTTGAATGTGAGTATCAAATTTTTCTGTGTGAAAGATTTTCAGTCCATATATCTCTAGTTAATCACTGTATATTAATCAGATCAGACAATAGTAGTAGAAGTAGCAAACTTAAACTTGTCTTAAGTAAAAAAAATAAATAAATAAGTATATAATTGTACAGAATTACTAAGTATTCAAAAGTAAGATGAGTTTAAGTTTACTACTTCTGCTAATATTTTCGGATCTGATTAATATACAGTGATTAATGGATATATGGACTGAAAATCTTCCGCACAGAGAAGTTTCTTACACTGTTTTGTTTTTGGACTCACTAGTTTAGTGGGTTGTTTTGTGACTTTGGGGATACCACAGAGATTACTTTTTTTTTTTTTTTGTAGTATCAAGTTTTAATTTATTGTCAATGAAAACTGTAAGTAACAAGAAGAAATGAACTACCAGATATGAAGTAAATCCAGATACCAACCAAAAAACACAAGTTCAAAACACCAAAATAGTATCCGGAAAGTACAGCAGGCAAATGCAATTATAGGCTGAAGACCACAGTTTTCACAAATAGACAGTCTTTTATTAAAACGGAATAAGCGCTTTCACAGTATTACTCCACTACTGCTTCGTCAGATGAAATAAGACAACAAAGAATCATTGTTAAATAGTCCTATCTAGCCGATCAGTAAAGCATAATATAACACGCCCCTGCAACACATAATAAAATCATGACACCTATAAAATATATACATAAAAACTATAAAAGTAAAACTTACGTATATATAAATCACACACACACACGTCAATACAAATATATAAAAAAAAACAAACAAAAAAAAAGACATTTCCATCTATCTTTTGGTTGGTATCTGGATTTACTCCGTATCTGGTAGTTCATTTTTTTCTTGTTTCTGTGATATTTCTACCGGTCTGAGAGCATGGCAGAAGGAGCTAATACTGTGATGGAACATCAGGTAGTGGGCAGCCAGGCTAATAGATTGTCCAGGTTTTTAACTACTGATGGGAATCCACTTCTCAGTTCGCCTTTTATTGGTACATCACCAAAGGACGAGCAATATCCAGGTCTGTTTGAAAGTTTGCGCCATTGAAAATGATTTGTTCCATCTGAAACGCTTACAACATCAGCGGTTCCATATGGAGGTGTGTTTAAAACATGGCGTTGTACCGAGGGGACTGCAGGTTCTTACTATGCCCACCTATGGGAATCAATACCCAGAACTTCTGGCAAAATGGCAAAAACTCAACCTTGAAGTAAGTTTTTCTTATATTCAATTGCTGATTGAGTTTTTCAAACTGATAGAACTTGAGCTGCCTGAAACAATTCAAAAACAACAACAGGAATTATATGAGACTAGGTTGTTTGATATAATAGATGTGTGACTGTGTGAGGTTGTTGACAATGTAGCGATTTATGAAAAAAGGCTACTGGGACAAAAAAGAAAGAAGTTAGAGCGAGACTTAAAGGATTTTGAACAGAGCCACATTTTAGTGGCCCAGGCAAACAGACAGAGTTAACCAGTCTGACAGCAACAACATAGGCTCTAGGTCGCAATTATCTAATAACAATAAATCAACAACAGTTGCTGTAGAGCAACATAATATAACTAACAGTATCGATACTGACAATGTTTCTGAAGTGACATCTGTATATACTAATCCGAAGGGAGACAGAGCTACCCCATTCAGACAACAGGTAGTATGTGACTGAACCTGTTGCAGAATTGAATCAAGAAAATCAAATGGGCAGACAGGTTTTTTCCTGCCTACCTTTACCTATAACTACGAAGTATGTCAAGTCGCCACACTTGATACAAGGGCGGAAGAAAACGAAACAGCCTCTGGAAGCAGGGGGGAACAGGGCTATAAAAAAGATGTGTCAGAATGTGAACAATCTTTAGTGTATAACCTCTCTAATACTGTTTTGTCTACTTCTGAATTATCAGTATTGGAGAGAGGTCTCTCCTTTATTCCTGCCAGTAGAGCGGATGAAGTGAACACATTAATAGATTTAAAATTGTTTAGTAGAAACTTAATGTTGAAGTTGATTTTTCCTGATACTTGTTATAATTATGATTGCAGCTTTAATAAACTCAGTACTTTTGTACCTCAAAATCATCCTTTAGTGGAAGCCTTCTCTAGGTTGTGTGAGGATGATATTAGAGCTATGTTTGATAATATCATGAGACGTGCTAGCTTTAATAATTTAACGATGGATGAGAAGGCTGCACTGAATGCATTAATGAATAACATGAATATAGTTATTCACCCCACCGATAAAGGCGGGGCAATAGTGATGGAAAGGGATTTATATTTTAATCGTATTATTTCTATGCTTGAGGATGTTTCAACTTATACTAGGACAACTGCTGAAGGGGTACATAATATTACTGCATGTGTACATAATACTATAAATGATTGTGTTTGTAATAAATGCATTAATGTAGAACTTGCCAAGTATTTAATAGTGGAAACACCTTGTGTTCCAACTTTTCGTGGTCTTCCTAAAATACACAAGGATCCTGTGACCCCCCCCCCCTTTTAGACCAATAGTAGCAGGAGCTGGATGGGTAATGGAACCATGTTCCATTTTCATTGAGAAACAACTTACACCGGTCCTTGATGACTCTACTGTGGTACTTCGAGATTCTAAACATTTTCTACAGAATCTATATTCTTATGTAGAGCAAAATGAGTTTCCTATTGATTGTATGATGGTGACAATGGACGTACAGTCCTTGTTCACCGTCATACCTAATGATGTGGGGATTGATTTTGTAATTAGATACTTGCACTCACATAGTAACTATGATCAGAAGTTCATAGATGTGATTTGCCTTTTGATTGAGGTAATACTCGAGAATAATGTGTTTTCATTTGATGGGAAATATCATATCCAAACCTCTGGCATAGCTATGGACACTTCATGTGCCAATAGCTACGCCAATATGGTGTTGGCAGAATGGGAAGACATGTTTGTCTTTCAAGGACATGAATTTTTGAGTTCTATTGTTTTTTATAATTGGTTTGTAGATGATGTCTACATGCTATGGAAGGGGAATGAGAGGGATTTAGATAGATTTATTGAATATTTGCATGGAACCACTAGATTCTTGAAGTTTTCTTATAAGTATTTAAGATCTACTATTGATTTTTTGGATATTACAGTAAAGAGAGATGTAGTTGGTACATTTAGTACACACTTGTTTAGAAAAGAATGCTACAGGAATTCAATACTACATCTGACAAGTATGCACCCTCCCCATGTCTTTCAAAATATAATGAAAGGACAAGGGATGAGAACATCTCGCTTGAATGATAATGATTCTAGGTTTAAGGATGAAATGGTTAAATTGAGAAAACAATTCAGTAAGAGAGGTTATAAGAAGAGAGAGATAGATCTAGGGATACATGCCAGTACTGAATTGCACTCGAGTAGGGCAAAACCGTATTTTGGCAGACCCAGTGACCAATTAGGAATAAGAAATAGACTACCTGAATGACTATACCAGTACAATTTAATACTGATACTAATAATATTATGGATATATTTAGGAAACATTGGCCTGTACTCCGTACTGATGATAAAATCAGAGCAGTAGTGGGAGGTAGACCTAAGTTTAGGTATAAGAATAAAAAGAATCTCAAGCAGCTATTATGCTATCCAGATAAATATGTGAGTGTTTATGAGTGCCCTAGTTTTCAAGGCATGACTCCCTGTGGCAAATGCAATTTTTGTGAGTATATTGAAACAGATAGCAGTTTTATTAGTCCTAATGATGGACGTAGGTTTTATTATAAAGTGCAGGCAGACTGCAATACTAAAGATGTAATTTATTTGGCTCACTGTGTAGAATGTTTTGCATTCTACATAGGGAAATGTAATCATAGGCTAAGAGATAGAATAAGGGAGCACCTCTATTCAATAAGAATTAAATATGAGAATAATGCATTGGCTAAACATATTATGCTAGAAGGTGAGCATCATACATTTAGGTTTCGAGTTATAGATAGGATATATTAATCCTTAAGGATGGGAGATATCTGCAGTTTTACTGAGAGGATGGAGTCACAGTGGATTCTCAGGATGCAATCATATAAAAGGAAAGGTCTCAGTGGCCAGATCCCATTAAAGCCTATTTTAAAAGGAAAAACATACGATCCGACCTGGCTGAAGAAAAAGTTTTTATTAAGTCCAAGTGAAGCTGTAGTGAAATAAACCCAATTTGTTTAAAAAGATGCAAAAAGCAGGAAAATTTGTAGTAAGCGCTTTTGTTTGGCTATGCCAAACTTTTTCAAACTCGAGTTTTTCGTTTTTGGTTCATCAGTGCTCTCATTGTCTTGCCGTATTTTAAAAGGAGATTGTTTAGATAGATGGAAATGTTTTTTTTTTGTTTTTATATATACATATATTTTTTTTTGTATTGATGTGTGTGTGATTTATATGTATGTAAGTTTATATAAAAATTATTTTTACTTTTATAGTTTTTATGTATATATATTTTATAGGTGTCATGATTTTATTATGTGTTGCAGGGGCGTGTTATATTATGCTTTACTGATTGCCTAGATAGGACTATTTAACAATAATTCTTTGTTGTCTTATTTCATCTGACGAAGCAGTAGTGGAGTCTTACTGTGAAAGCGCTTATTCCGTTTTAATAAAAGACTGTCTATTTCTGAAGGGCTGGGGTCTTCAACTTATAATTGCATTTGCCTGCTGTGCTTTCCGGATACTATTTTGGTGTTTTGATAACTTCAAGTAGTTTAGTATGGGGTTATGTTTACAAATGGTGGAGACAGAGAAAGAGACTTTGTGCTGAGTAAGACTTTTAGGGAGAAAGAGAAGGAGTTTTTTTTGGATTTAATACAAGTTGGTTATCAGAGAGCCAGGTTTCAACAGAGTAAAAGATTTGTTGACTGAGAGCTAGTAGATCAGGGATGTTGTGAGCAGAGGTAATGAGGGTGGGGTCGTAAGCGTACTGTATTTGTGTAGAGAGGTTAGTAGCAGAGTGAACTTTGTTAGTATATATATTAAACAGGAGGGGTCCAGAATTGATCCTTGGGGAACTCCAGTTTTAACAGGGAGGAATGAAGAGAGGACAGTTTGTTATCGGACAGATTCCTGCTTGCCAGAGAGACAGCTAGAGAGCCAGTCGATGGAGGAGGTTGAGAGATGGAGGTCTGAGAGTTTAGTAAGAAGTTTAGAATGAAAAAGAGTATCAAAGGCCTTTGAAAGATGGAGGAAAAGACTGGAGATGAGGTTATTGTCACTGGCTTCAGCTATTGTTTGGGTAAATGACAGTAATGCAGTAGAAGTGCTATGGTGGGGCTTAAAGCCATGTTGGGTAGGAGTGAGGAGATTGTTGTTGAGAAGGTGTTTTATTACATGTTGTTAATTACATCTTGTTAATTCAGGACCAAGCAGATCCATTTTGGAATGAGGGAGAATGTAGTCTGCCAGAAAGTTTTTCCACCATATCTGCGTATAACTGAATGTGTAAAGAACTGTTTTCGTTTTTTTTTTTTTTTTTTGCTTTTTTCGATATCCCATGAAAGGAGTAGATATGGAATGCAGGACTATTTCCCAGGACCAAGTGACCCTTATACAAAGAGAATCCGCTAACAAAGGCCTTAAGGGCATTGAAAGTAATTTTTACTTGGCCTGACCAGTATTATGTCGCATGCCTATCATACTAACAGGAACTGATGGAACTGAATTTTTGATATTTTGCTGTATAGTAATCTCATTTTTGTTTATAGAAGCCTACTCAAAATTTAAGTTAATAGCTTACCTATTGTATATTAACAAAACACCGATCAGTAAATTAGAACAACTACATATTGATGTAGTCTTGATAAGATGGATAGCTGCATGGCTTACAAATAAGACATGGCAACTATCATACAGCAATTAGACAGATGAAATTCTTGGCCACAGTCAGTGTGTCCCACAGGGCTCTATTCTAGGCCTTTTCTTGTTTAGATTGTATTTTTCAGACCTAACTTTTTATCATCTGAGGTGTTATACAGTCTATATGTAGATGACCTGAAACTGGGTAAATGGATTACATGTGTTACAGATAAGGCATGTCTGCAAAATAACTTGACTAAATTAACCATTTGGGCACAGGAGAATAACATGCTGATAAATACATAAAAAACTAAGCATATAAGACTTGGGAGACATAAATTGGAAGGTGAATATTTAATACAGCACACAGTGATTGAAAACTGTAGATTTGGTGAGGTACTTCTGTGGTCTTTCCACCTGTTGCAGGTGTCTTGTAAGGTACATCCCAAATGGGGCGTTGTACTCTATGATGGGTCTGATGAGTGATGCATAGAGGGGCACAATGACCTCTTTTGATCTGCATGCAAACCCTTTTGTGATTAGGTGGGCCACATAGAAAGATTTTTTAACCACTTCAGCAATGTGATTATCAAAAGAGAGGTTACTATCTACTTAGGTCCCCAGATCCCTTATTACGTCTTCTGTATTTAGGGGGCTACCACCTATGTGGTAGTTTGTGAGTACTTTGTTTTTTCCAAAGGGGATGACTATGCATTTTTTGGCATTTATCCTGACGCCATGGTTTTGACACCAGGTATCTGTCTCATTGAGACCCTTTTGGAGGATGTCTGTGTCAGCCGGAGAGTAACTTATAGCCCCTAGTTTGCAGTCGTCAGCGAACTTGGTCAGCCATAGTCTTCCTGTGCTTGCCTGTACCTCTGAGAAATATATGCCAAACAGGAGGGATCCCAGGACTGAGCCCTAGGGAACGCCACTTTTAACTAGATTAGAGTCAGACCTAGCTCCGGCTACTCTTACCATGTGGGTTCTGTCTGTGAGCCAGTTGGCAACCCATCTCGTGATGTAGGGGTTTATGTTCAGGCTAGTGAGTTTGTCTATAATACCTGAATGGGAAATGGTGTTGAATGCTTTTGCAGGGTCTAGGTAGGCTGTGTGGACTACCTTTCCCTCATCTATAGCCTTGGTAACTGTCTCAAAGAAGTCCACCAGATTTAGGAGGCATGATCTCCTCTTAACAAAGCCAAACTGGGTAGAGTCCAGTGTTTGGAAGTTCCCAGTGTCTCTGTTAATGAGATCCATGATGATGCACTCCATAGCCTTGCAAACCAAGCTAGTCAGGCTTATAGGGCGATAGTTCCCGGGGTCTGTTGTGGCTCCACCTTTGTGGAGTGGAATAACCATTGCTGTGCGCCACTCTATGAGTACGTAGCCTGTGGAGAGGCTGAGTTTGAACAGTGTGTTTAGGTGAGGGGTTAGTTCATCTTGGAGCTTGTGTAGGATGCAGCCTGGGACACCGTCCGATCCCATTGATGCTGTGTTTTTGGCTTTGGCGAGGGCTGTTTTAACCTCAGTGTATGTGATATCAGGGTCACAACATTCTTCTGGTATGGATATGGGCCCTTTTGGGGGTGAGAGGGGGGTGAAGTTTGCACTGAACCTGTCTGCCAGGATGTTGGCGATGTCGTTCGGTTCAGTGTATTTTGTGTCATTCTGTATTAACTCTGAGCAGATCTGAGAATTGCCATTTAGATTCTTGACATTGCTAAAGGATGCCTTGTGGTTATCTTTGGAGTCCTTGGCAATTTTTCTTTCGAAGCTAGCCTTGGATGATTTTATGAGGGATCGTAGTTTCTTGCTGATACTGATCAGGGATGTCTTCCCTTCTTGGGATTTTACTCTTTTCTGTACTACTTTCCTCCTTCTATTTTATAGCTTGTTTATGGCAGGGGTCCACCAGACTGGTTTCCTTTTCTTGGATAAGTGAGTCTTGGTTTTGCTTGGGATAGCACAATCCATGCATTCTTGTAGGTGCCCGTATAGTGCATTAGTAAAGGATTTTGCAGCTTGGACAGCGTTATCCTTTAGCATGGGGGCTTTGAAACCTTCCACCTTGGTCTTAAGTAATGTGAAGTTTGCTTTTGAAAAGTTTTTCACCGTGGTTTCTTTGATCGGGGGTGGGGGCAGAATGTGGATATCCAGAGTGATTAGTTTATGGTCAGCTCTAACCAGCAAGGGGTTGACCTCCGGTGTGGAACACCGATCACCCACATTGGTGATGGCCAGGTCCAATATGTTGTCACCTCTGGTGGGGGTGTTTACCAATTGATCCAGGGCATTTGATTTTATAAATTCTAGGAAATGTTGGGTAAGGGAGTTTGTACTTGAGTAGTTCTTCCAGTTAATGTTTGGGTAATTTAAATCACCCAATATCAGGGTGTTTGGTAGGACATTTATGCTTCCCAGTGTTTCCAGAAATGCGGAATTGGGGTCCTGGGACATGGTGGGTGATCTGTAGCAAGCTATAATTTGAATTGCAGTTTTGCCTTTTGTTAGTTGCACATGGATGATCTCTGAAGCATCGTGCTGTGCCGCTAACCTGGAGGTGTGGGTATCCTTGATGAATATGGATACGCCCCTGTCTTTTGTATTTTGGTCTGGGTTTTGTGGCCGAAATGTATGTTATGAGTTGTAGCCTGGTAGTGCTGGGGTGCTCTCTGGAGCCTTAAACCAGGTTTTTGTTACTGCACATATATCGATTTTCTCCATACTGAGAAGTGCCTCGAATGCATGCATTTTGGGGTTTAGATTTCTGGCAGTGAGTAGCATTACCCTCAGTTTTTTGTTACTTGTGCTATTTAAGGCGGTGGGTTTGTCTTTGAGCCTTGCCTAAAAAAGGCACTATGGGGGTGGCAAAAGCCTTGGCCAGTATTCGAAAGCCTAGGGGTGACAGGTGCAAGCCGTCTTTAGCGAAGCAGCGTGGCTTGTCGAGCATGTCTTCCCAGGCTGACAGACACTGGATCCCCTTTGACTAGGTCCCTTACAGCCTCCTTGCCCATATGGAAATGCACATTCTGCTGGTCTGTGAACTGGTTGTATGTCAGGTGATGTCTGTTCCCTCCTCCTCCATTGGTGTGGAAGGAGGCAGAAGAACAGTTGGTACCATTTCTGGAATATCTACACTCCACCACAGAATTTACTATGAATTACTCTAAAAGGAAATAGAATTCCTTGATGTCTGCTTATGACATGACATAGAAGTTGGTTTAAGCTCTACCATTCACAGGAAAAACACTTGGAAGAATCATTACCTCCACCGAAGTAGCATGCATCCTAAGCACATCTTCAAGAATATCATGGAGAAACCAGGTCGCTCGTATTTCGAGACTGTGTACGGAAGAACATGATTTTGATCAAGAATGTCAACATCTTTATCAGCATTTGCAAGATAGACGTTATCAAGATATTGATCTTGGGGCGAGAATGAAGACTGGAATAGTAAGAGGCACTAAAGGATGGCCATGTTTTTTCCAAGCAGACACGTGGTGATCACTGAAGCCATTAATCATGAATCTTAGCGAGTAAACTGTCTTCTTACTTACAGTACTGATAACAAAGGGATTTGTGAAACTGTAAAGAGATTTTGGCCTGTCCTAATGGAGGATGGTAAGATTAAGGATATAGGAGGCGAGCAGCCTAGGTTTGTGTTCAAGAACAAGAACATCAAAAGGTTACTTTGTAATGGAGATGGTCTCCCTAAAAAGAAAAGTGTCCTACACCAGGGCACCCACAGATGCAGAAGGTGTAAAGCTTGTCCTTTTATTGACACTAAAAAACTCTTTATACATTCGATAACAGCAAAAGAATTTACAGTAAAAGCAGTAACCACCTGTAATACCAAACATCTGGTTTACTTAGCAACTTGTGGGAAATGCCCAGGTTTTTATACAGGCAAAACGGATCAGAAGTTTAAAGAAAGTTTTGAGATTGTAATTGTTTGGACTGTCCAAGTCATCCAATACTTCCCCCCCGCTCCACTTCTTCCTGTTCCCTAAGGCATTCTGCCCTCGTACAGTGGGATGGAGCTAATTAGTAGCCTCTCATCAACAGGACATATCAGGGACTTTTAGTGTCCATTGGGTTGTGTTTCTATTAGTTACATCCTCCAGCTGTGATTAGAGGATGGCAGTTGGTAACAGTAAACAAAAATAAATAGTAAAAGATGATAGATGTATCCTGCAAAGCCAAGATAAACTTAAAATTACTATAAGGACAGTCCTTGCAATGGCTGTACCTCCTTATTGGAGTACACTGTAAACTTGGGGGTACAATAGGAGTTACCCTAAGTGTGTCTTTTTCTGCCAATATCTTGCATGTTTTACATTTTCTGTTGAACCAAAATATTATATGCAGAGAACCAGGATGAGAACGTTTTTGTAAGGCTTTTGTTCCTTGTATGAAGCAACAAGGAAACTTTGCTTAATGTCCCCCCCCCCCCCCAACCAGGAAGCTTTTGCTAACAGACAGCAGTGTGTAGAGGAAGCATAGATGAACAGAAATAATAAAAATATTAAAATTAAGTTAAAAAGTGGTAAAACCACTTCATTTGATTAACATTGTCTGCTTTTTACAGCAGGTTAATAATGGAAAAGTTCTTGTGAACAGTAAAGAAATAGCAGTGTTTACAAGATTGGCTGAAGGCTTGGTAATAGCACTCTAATAGGCTGCACCAGTGATTGGAAGGAAAAAATACTTAAAGAATTTGATTGGTACTTATACGCTACAGGGTGTTAACTTTTTCTGAGTGCAGAGATGCAAAGTACAGAGAGTGTACATACCTGATTGAGGACACTGCAGCAGCAGCAAAGGATTTGGATTGGAAGCTAGATCCGCTGCAGTGTTTGTTTCTGACCAAGGACTAAGAGTCAAGAGGTGCACTGAGCCACCGGATTGGCTGCAACACAATATATATGTTTTTACCCAGCACTTGCTATTTATGATCTGAAGAAGGCTTAAGCCGAAAGCACTTATCTCAGCTGGGAATTTCGTGTTTTTAACATTTTTATTGTTTTTCTTCGAATAGTGTTTTTATCACTTTTGGCACACCTTCAAGACTTTGCTACTTTGTTGTACCACTTCGGGACATCTTTGTCAGTTGGGGTCAATTGATTTTGTTGAAAATCAAATGTATATCATTATTTAGTGACTACAGCCTTCAGTAATTTATGAGGAACAGAACAAAAATAGTGGTAAAACTGGACAGTTGAGAAATATGCCTACCTCTAATGCAAGCTCACTTTTTGAAAGTAATAGGTAAATGCAAGCTTTGGGACATTCTGATCTAAATCAAGAGGATGATGAAAGTGATTTACACAACTGAGCAGTTCTCTGAATTGCTTGGTCAATTAATCACATACCACAGGCATCATCATATACCTGTCCTCTAGAATGCCTCATGTGTATTTACAATAGGCCAGAGACGTTGCCCACCATGGTGCTGCATGAGGAAAATCACTGCATTAGGGTTGTCTCTGAATCAGAAGACACTACCGTCAGTAGTAAAGAGCGCTTATTGCCCACAGTAACATTTCTGAATCCCAGGGATTTAATGCTTTTATCTTCAGAGTAAAACTGACACCACATTAGAATGAAATAAATGTCATCCAGCATTTAGATGTGACATAAAATAGCCTGATTAACATTCAGAAGGTATTACAAACCACTTGATTGTAAACAATGTCACAATTCCCTTTTTATGACTTATAAAAATAAATTGAAATCACAACCCCTCTGGTAAATTTAACTCAGTGTAGCATGGTTGTTGTTGTTGTTGCTGTTGTTGTGTTTTTCGGCTTTTCCCGGTTAGGGGTCGCCACAGTGGAACTCCGGTCCACTAATGATTGGCAGATAGATTTTTATGTGCAGAGTTGCCAGCCCTGACGCACAACCTTCAACGAAGGTATGCCCATTCACGCATGTCTCCATGCAGAAGACGCTCTAGCTGAGAATCGAACCGGACAGCTTGTAGCATGGTAAACAATTTTTTTTTAAAACCTGAGCAACCCAATGAATGTTTATGCAAAGTTTTGGCGGGCTTACTTTTCCTCCATTTTGTTTGGTTTTCATGGTGGTCAGGTGGGTCCTTTCCCTGTGAAAGGAATTTGATAGTCTGTTCATTCGCTGAAGTGAAGCTTCTGTGGATTCAGCTCGGGTAAGTAGAATTCAGTGCATTGTACTTTAGTATAATGAAAGTAGATCTACATCTATCTATCTATATATATATATATATATATATATATATATATATATATATATATACATACATATATATATTCAACAAAACTAAGTAGGCTGCGTAGATAAATCAGTGCTCCAACAACAAGGAGAAATATGTGTAGAAATATATGCAAAAGAGCACTGAACCACGGCTAGGTAAAACACTGGTTTAATAAAAATGATAAGAACAACGGTGAGCGCTTTCGCAGTCAAGCTGCTTCCTCAGACAATTCAAAGTAAACCAATTCATACATTTAAATATACTTTCCACATGATGACATCATATCTATTCAGCATTTAAAGGTACAACATCAAAAAATATACAGCATCAAAAGATTATATATAAATATATAAAGAATCCAACAACTGATAAACAGTCCTTGTCTAACTATAAAAATATACATTCATAGAAATCATACATTCATAAAAATTACATTCATAAAAATGAATACAAACACCCTCTCATCTTCTGAGCTCACTATTTTCATCCCTGTCTCTATCAGGCCCTGTCTAGCATTAAAGGGGCCTGTTAGAAATAGGGTTGTAAACAGTGAGCTCCAATGGATTATTAGGATGAGGGCGAACATGGGTAGAGGACTCAATGACAAGTTGTCCATTCAACCTGTATTAGTCAATAGACCCTTACATAGATGAGAGGTTGTTTGTATTCATTTTTATGAATGTAATTTTTATGAATGTATGATTTCTATGAATGTATATTTTATAGTTAGACAAGGACTGTTTATCAGTTGTTGGATTCTTTATATATTTATATATAATCTTTTGATGCTGTATATTTTTTGATGTTGTACCTTTAAATGCTGAATAGATGTGATGTAATCATGTGGAAAGTATATTTAAATGTATGAATTGGTTTAGTTTGAATTGTCTGAGGAAGCAGCTTGACTGCAAAAGCGCTCACCGTTGTTCTTATCATTTTTATTAAACCAGTGTTTTACCTAGCCGTGGTTCAGTGCTCTTTTGAATATATCAAAATAAATATAACTTCATGGTCATAGTTACTTGTTACTGCTATGCATAACTTAGATCTGATGTAGCTCTGACAAGGGTAAAAACACTCATATCTCATTTTAATGTAATAAACCATTGTTTAAATAAGCAATACCATCTTGAATCATTTTTTCTTATTTTTATTAAGAATCCAAAGTGATCTTTGACATGTATGTTACATAGGTTATGACAGTCTATTTCAGTAACTTGCATGCAGATTTTATATATATATATATATATATATATATATATATATATATATATATATATATATATATACACACACACACACACACACACACACACACACACACAAGCTGCGGTGGTGGTGCTGCGGTAGTGTTGTCACCTCACAGTAAGACATTGTCCTGTTCGATTCTCAGCTAAAGCGTCTTCTGTGTGGAGACATGCGTGAATGGATGAATGAACCTTTGTTGAAGGTTGTGCATCAGGCCTGGCAAGTCGGCACATAAAAATCTACTGCCAATCATTAGCGAACAGGAGTTCCGCTGTGGCAACCCCTAACCAGGAAAAGCCGAAAGATACAACAACAACACATACAGTATGTGCATGGCTAAATATATTTATATATGTACAGTGGATGTAAAAAGTGTACACACCCCTGTTAAAAATGCCATGCTTTTGTGATATAAAAAATGAGAGCACAATAAATCATTTCAAAACTTTTCCCCACCTTTAATATGACTTATAACCTGTACAATTCAATTGAAAAACAAACAAATCTGGGGAAAAAATAAAAAACGTACAATAAGCTGGTTGCATAAGTGTGCACACCCTTAAACTAATACTTTATTGAAGCACCTTATGATTTAATTACAGCATTCATTCTTCTTAGGTAGGACTCTATACGCATTTCACATCTTGAGTTGGCAATATTTGCCCACTGTTCCTTGCAAAAGCGCTCAAAATCTGTCAGATTGTGAGGGCATTTCTTGTGCACAGCCCTCTTCAGGTCATCCCACAGATTTTCTAGGGGTTCAGGTCTGGGCTCTGGCTGGGCCATTCCAAAACTTTAATTTTCTTCTGGTGAAGCCATTCTTTTGCTGATTTGGATGTATGCTTGAGGTCATTGTCATGTTGAAAGGTGAAGTTCCTCTTCATCTTCAGCTTTCTTGCAGACGCCTGAAGGTTTTGAGCCAAAAGTGACTGGTATTGACTAAAGCCCAGTTCCAGGTGAAGAAAAGCAAACCCAAAGAATGATACTCCCACCAGCATGGTTCACCGTGGGATGATGTTTTGGTGCTGCTAAGTGTTGCTTTTATGCCAAACGTACCTTTTGGAATTATGGCCAAAAAATTCAACCTTGGTCTCATCAGATCAAAACACATTTTCCCACATGCTTTTGGGAGACTTGATGTATTGTTTTGCAAATTTAAGCCAGACCTGGATGTTTTTCTGTGTAAGAAAAAGCTTCTGTTTTGCAACCCTTCCCCATAGCCCAGACATATGGAGAATATGGGAGATTGTTGTCACGTGTAGTACACAACCAGTATTTGCCAGAAATTCCTGTATCTCCTTCTGTGTTGCTGTAGGTTTCTTGGCAGCCTCCCTGACCAGTTTTTGTCTTGTCTTTTCATCAATTTTGGAGGGACATCCAGTTCTTTGCAGCGTCACTTTTGTCCTATATTTTCTCCACTTTTAGATGACTGTCTTCACTGTGTTTCATGGTATAGCCAATGCTGTGGATATTTTTTTGTACCCTTCTCCTGACTTATACCTTTCAACAATGAGATTCCTTTGATGCTTTGTAAGCTCTCTGCGAACCATGGCTTTTGCTGTAGCAGGCAACTGAGTAAATGTCAGGAAAATCCTACTAGGACAGCTGAACATTTTGGGGTTAATCAGAGTCTATTTAATTGACAGCAGGTCTGTACCGAAGAAGACTGAATGCTGTAATTTAAATCAAAAGGTGCTTCAACAAAGTATTAGTTTAAGGGTCTGCACACTTATGCAACCAGCTTATTGTACATTCTTTAGTTTTTATATTTTTCCCTTAACAGATTTGTTTGTTTTTCAATTGAAATGTACAGGCTGTAAGTCGCATTAAAGGAGGAAAAAGTTTTGAAATGATTTATTGTGGTCTCATTTTTTTATATCACAAAAATGTGGCATTTTAACAGGGGTATGTACACTTTTTATATCCAGTGTGTGTGTGTGTGTGTGTGTGTGTGTGTGTGTGTGTGTGTGTGTGTGTATATATATATATATATATATATATATATATATATATGGCTGTAGTTCAATTCATTGAGAGTTGTTTTATTTAAGTTCAGATCTCATTTGCTACACAGGTTCAGTGCCTGTTCCCATTGATTTATGCAGTAGACTAGATGCATGCTCTTTAGTGACAAATTAAACATTTTGGTCATGCGTATGTGATCATGAAGTTAGTGTATATAGATAAGGGGGTATGGGAGCAGGGCCATATGTGAACAAGGAGTTAGTGTATATAGGTAAGAAGATATGGGAGCAGAGCCTTATGTGATCATGGAGTTAGTGTATATGGGTAAGGGGATAGGGGAGTTCATGCCCCAAGGAAAAGCTATAAGTTACTGTGCTATACAGTTAGCAGTTGGTCATATTTAAAGTTCAGAGGTTGTTCTTTGTGTGAAGCTATTTTTCTTTCTTTCTTTTTTTGTTCTTTTAGTTTTGCTGTTTTTCTATTTTAGGATGCTGGATTCTGTCTTTAGGTACAGAATGTGAGTGTTTTAATGAAAGGCAATAATTATGGACATAGTTACATTATGGTTGCAGCTGTGTTGTTTTGTTTCCTTGTAGTGTGTGTGAAATGTTTGCAGTGGTGTTTGACATGCAGTGTGTGAGGTGCTGTTAATATGTGCATAGTTTTGACTGCTGGTGATACGATGCGGTGAATGCATAATGTCTGGTGTGTTCAGTGATCATTTTAGATTAGTTGTGGTTCAGTGACTTCTTTAATTGATTATATCTTATAGAATCACAAAATCTTAGAAAGTACAAAGCAACTGGGCCACGTGGACATTTACATTTTGGCAGTACTCACCCTTATACCTTAACTTCTTTTTCAAGGTGTGGGGATGAATTTATGAGTAGCTATCCAATTGTTTAGTTCCTTCTTAAAGGAAAAAAAGAATGTATTTAGTGTGTGTGTGTGTGTGTGTGTGTGTGTGTGTGTGTGTGTGTGTGTGTGTGTGTGTGTGTGTTTGTCTTGACTGTTCATTCATTTTGGGGAGTTTCTGGATATGATTTTCTTGCACAATTTGTTTTAACTAATTCATTTTCTATCTATGTCCAGTAGGTAATTATGACTGTATTGGTTTTCATCTTTTGCATTTCCTATTCTACCAGGACAAAACAAAACACATTGTTAATTATAATTTGTCATCCCTGGACATAAACCATTTAAATTCTGAATTAAAGCTTCATTCTCGGTTGGAATATTGCAATTCTGATCCTTTTCATTGCTGTCAGTATTCTGAATCACAACATACCTCCTTGCTGAGTACCTACAAAATCATTAGAATCTTCAATCTTTGTATGCTCTCTGCTGTTTGGTGGAATAAGCTATCAGGAGTTTGTTAAAAAAGAAACAAAGGAAGTTTAGACTATATAAAAATAGCAAACTAGGTCCTTTAAGAAAACTCATTCATGCTTCACTGCAACCTGTAGAAAACTAAAAAGAGTAATTCATGAGTGTAAGGCAAATTATGAAGAAAACGCTTCTTACTACAAGAATTTTAAAGTGTTCTCTTTGTGGTTGTTGCACCTGTATTGGTCCACTTTCTAACAATGGCACCTTAATTCACAACCCTGTTGATATGGTTAATATTTTTCCAAGCCATTTGCTATTCTGATTATTAGTGCTTCTCTTCAGACTCCAGCTTGTCCTAATGGTATGGACATATTGTGTTCATTGACTGCTCATGATAAAGTCCATAGTAGTTTTGACAGCTTACTTTGTCCTCATGTTATTGAAATCACAGTTGTTGCTTCCTTAAGGAAAATACAATTTACCAGTAGCCTAGATTACTAACCAGGTATTTTATTTAAATATCTAGGCTTTCATATGACTATCCCACTAACTATCATTTTAACACTCACTTGCAAAAAAGATACAATTGATCCCCTTCTGGAAAAGGCAAATCATTCCAATTCATTAAAAAGGGGTTGTACTGTGGACACTGTGGACAATTATCTTCTAAGCAGTCGGACTTCCTACTCTGTAGTGGTTTCAAAAGATGTCTTTTGAACTTACTTAAAGGTAATCCTTGGGGTGGTGCTGCATGGGATATCTATCACTGTGCATTTATGAAAAAATCATTCAACTTTCACCTACGTAATCAGTTTTTTGATTAGGTTAGCAGGGTTGTCGATAATGGACTGATGATTGTTGTGATATATTCAGATTTCTCAAAAGCATTCAGTGGTGTATCACATTTATTATAGAATGCACAATGAAACTTGGTATTATTACTTTCATGTTAACCAGGATTAACCCATGACTTTCTAAAGGCAATATAATGTAAAAATCGGCAGTCATTCACATTTCTGATGTTTACTCATGGTTCTTCAAGGGTCTGTTTTATTGCCAGCACTTTTCAACATGACATTTTTTTTCATTCTGCCTACACATAAAAGTATTGGCATTGTCAAATATGAAGATGATAAGTTAGGAGAAGTTATTATTGATAATACTGATTATATTTTTACTATAAATTGCTGAATAGGAATGGGTTTGACATCAGTATCAGTAAATGCAATTTTATGAGGCTTGGGTCCCTGAAAACAATCATGATATCTTATTAGCAAAAGGTGCGGTTGGAAGCGCTTCCTTATTAAAGATGTTTGTTCCTGCGTTGATCCCAAACTTAATTTTAAAGCCAATGCTTTAGTGGTCAAATCTAAAGCCCTAAAATCAGTGGCCATATTTTTTGATGTTTTCAAAATAGGTCTTCTGCTTTGCTTACAAAAAAGTTTGACCCTTATGTTAGGCCAATTACTTAGTCAAATGTTATCTCTTGCTGCTATTCTAAGGGTGATTTAATTTTCCTTGAGGGAGTACAAAGACATTTTAGTACATGTTTATGAGATGTTCAAAATCTTAATTGTTCTGACAGACTTTAACACTTGGGCTTATTTTCTATTCACTACCACTTTATAGGAGACAAATTATGCTTAGGGTTCAAAGATTTACACACCAAAGAGTTAAGAATGTTGCTAGGTTTGGAGTTAACTCATTCTGAAAGATCATAGCAGTCTTTGTCACCATCTTGCTTTTTGTAAAACTGTAAGACATTTTACATTCACTTGCTACAGCATGGAATAAACTACAAATTCATGTATGTATTTCCAACTCTATCAATAGTTTTAAAATGTCATTAGATTATTGAGTGAGCAATTTTGGCATACTTTACAAATGTGGAGTCTGTGTTCTAGCATGGCCTCTGGCCTGAAAACAGGTATACCTTGAACTATGCTCTATATATAATTATAAAACTCAAACCATCAGGGAAAAATCAAAACTTAAAGAAACAAAAACACATTCTATGTACAACTCAGTCATAAAAGTTAAAAATGCCTTTGGACAAACTCACAACAATAATAGAGCAGTGAAGGAAGTGGTTATTTCATTATTACATGAACTTCAGTCTTATTAGGATTACAGCACCACTGTAGAAATATTTCTTATATAATGCACTATAATATTTCCTTATAAAACTCAAAT
Source organism: Protopterus annectens (assembly GCF_019279795.1). NCBI lineage: Eukaryota > Metazoa > Chordata > Ceratodontiformes > Protopteridae > Protopterus > Protopterus annectens. Next base: position 479,737,363 of record NC_056731.1, read on the forward strand.
AGTTCACATAAATGCAATAAATCTAATGCCTCAACATAACCTATTAGGACTATATAAACTGCAAAATCTAATTTATGGTACTGTCCTAGTATGTGTCAACCTTCAGCAATAGAAAATTTGATTATAATTTAAACTACTTATAAAGAGATTAAAACAGTACTTTATGATAATGAAAAGAGAAAAATTCATTTATATCCTGCAGAACAACTTCAGATTTACAGAATGTTGCAATATTTTCTTACTTTCCTCCATGTAAACACAAGAACCTCTTGATCCTCCAGGAGTGAAGGTGGGGGAAGGAGGGTGGAATGCAAGAATGAAGGTGAGATGGACAACAAACATGGAAAGTTATGGTGCATACATAACTTCTTAATGTTATGTTGTCCTATCTCGCCTTCATTCTTTGCTGGTAGGGACAGTGTCCCTAACATCTTCTTTCTTGGGTGGCTCAATGGAGAAAACTCTTCAGAACAGTAGACCCAAAGAGGCCCTGTTCCTGGAGGCCAAATCAACTTTGTAACGAGTGATAAAGGTATGAGGCTTTACCCATGTTGCTGCTGCACAAATGGAATCCATGGGTAGCCTCACTTGAAGTAAGCCATTTTGAAAGTGTGACTTTTATTATTGGGGCTCCATTCTTTTTGTCTGAATATGATACAAACAACTGGTTGGATTTTCTGAAGTCTTTTGTTCTATGCAGGTAGAAACATAACTGCCTGTGTATGTCTAACTGGTGTAATTTGTACTCTGTCTTGTTGCCATAATTTGGGAAAAAGATGGGTAAATCAGTGGATTGATTTAAATTGGCTTATGAACACACTTTTGGTAAAAAGGAGGGGTTGGTTTGTAAGGAAATCCTATCTTTGTGAAAGATCAAGTAAGGGGGGTGTATTGACAAAGCTTGAAGTTCAGACACTTGTCTAGCAGGTGTAATAGCCACCAATAGTGCTGTCTTCCATGATAAAAACTTCATATCACAAGAGGATGTGGGTTCAAAGGGAGGAAGAATCAACATAGCTAGAACAAAATTTAGGTCCCATGGTGCTGGAGGTTCCTATACTGGAGGCCTCAGTAAAAACGTACCCTTCAAGAAAGCCTTGCAAAGTCTCTGGGACATGATTCTTAGAACCATTTCCCCAATATGACAGTTATATATAGCGGCTAATTGAACTCTAATAGTAGCTGCTGCCGCGCCTTCATTAAAAAGCTTAGCCACAAAGTTTAGCACGGCTATTACGGGGTAGTAAAGGGATCAATATGATTTTTGCAAGACCAACAGGAAAATATTTTCCACTTGCTAGAATATAATTTTCTGGTTGAAGGCTTATGAGATGAAATCAATATATGTTTTACTGCAGGGAAATCTCAGGAAGCCTGGCTATTTCTGGAACTGGAACAGCCAAGCTGTCAATCTGAGGGTTAGAACAGATGGATGGAGTGACCCTGATGGATGGGTTAGGAGATCTGCAACTGGGTCCAGATTCCACGGCTCCTGCAGAAGATGGGGCCATAGAAAGGGGAACCAAATCTGATGAGGCCAGTATGGAGCAATGAGTATCATTCTGTTTTTCAATGTGCTGGTTTTCTGCAGGAGCTTTGGTATCAAGGTAAAAGGGGGAAAGGCATAGAGGAGACTTAGGGACCAATCATGTACAAGGGGATCCCTTGGTGACTCTCCTGGAGGGGGGATCAGGGCAAAGTAGCTGCTGCATTTGGCATTCATGGACTTGGCAAAGAGATCACAGCAAGGCTGGCACCACTTGTAGAAAATCTCTTTCGCAACCTCCTGTTTTAGGGATCACTCCTGAGGCATCAGAATAGCTCTGCTGAGTTTGCCCACTATCACGTTGGATCTCCCCGGGATGTGCATTGCTGTCAGAAAACATTGGGAAGAGACTGCCCATTGCCATACTCTCTGGGCCTCATGACATAGAGAGTAGGATTTGGTTCCTACTTGTTTGTTTATATACCACACCACCGACGTGTTGTCTGTCTGAATTGCATTGTTCCTGGTGGAACGGAGCTCTGAAATGCTTGCAACAGCAACAGCACTGCTCTCATGTGTAGGATGTTGATATGCAAGTGGTGGTCATTTTCCTGCCAAACACCTTGAACAGTCTTCCCCAGATAATGCCCCCCCCACCATATCTGGGAAGCGTCCGTGGTCACTGTAGCTACAGGTTGGGGAAGGACAAACGGTCGACCTAAGGTCACTTGAGTGGAGTGAAGCCACCAGTGCAGATCCTTCCTGCAGGATTCCGTTATGATAATTTTGTGAGACATGGGTAGCTCCTGCATGAACCACTGGGTGAATAACAGCCACTGAAGGCTCCTCATGTGTAAACGAGCTATGGGTATCAAGATTATTGCTGCCGCCATGGTGTCCAAAGCTTTCAAGTCGACCATCGCCTGTACTTTCTTCTTGGTTAAGAGGTTCTTGACCTGAAGATGTAAGGTTTGAATCCTCTCGGGGGGAAGTTTGGCCAACATATCTCATGTATCTAAGTCTGCCCCTAGAAATATGATATGCTGTGATGGCAACAAGACAGATTTTTCGAAGTTTATTGCGATGCCTAGCTGGGAGCAAAGGTGAGTAGTGGTGTCTCTCGCTCTTGTTAGTAGATGCTTGGCGGTGGCGGTTAGGAGCCTAAATATGGAAACACCCAGAATTCTAGATGCCTCAAGTGAGCCATAACTTATTGCCATGCACTTGGTGTACACTCTGGGGGATGTAGTGAGACCAAAGGCCAGAGCTCAAAACTGATAATGGCTGGCCTCCCAGCTGAAAGTGCAAATGTCTTCTGGATCGCCTGTCCATTTTTATGTGCTAGTACACACCCTGGAGGTCTGCTGAGCACATCCAATCATCTTTCCCCAGAAAGGGGAGTATAGACTGCAGTGTCACCATCCGGAGCTTCGACTTCTTGATGAACTTGTTTAGTCTGCTGAGGTCCAAAATGAGGATCCAGTCCCCTTTCTTCTTTGGAACCAAAAAGAATCTTGAGTAAATTCCGGATCCAATTTGGTCTGCGGGGACATTTTGGATGACTCTTTTTTTCTAGCAACTTTTGTATTTCTAGAGTTGCATTATCCCTTTGACTGGGTGGAATATCTGGGACTGATTTTCTTTCTTTCTATGGGAGAAGAGGGAAATGGTATGTAATAACATCCTGGATATGATTTTTTTTATACCCATTTGTCAGTTGTGATCTCTAGCCAGGTGTTTGGGTACAACAACAACAAGCAATCCTCGACTGCCTCCAGAGATGGACAGGCAGGCCTCCTCTCAGAACCACTGAAAGGGTTTACCAAGGAAGGTATCCCTGTCACCCTGGTTTTGCGGAACCCTCTGCCGCATGGTCGGTGTTTTTCATTGCTACTTCTCCCTGTGCCCCTGGGGGAAGAATCACCACATGCATTTGGGAAAGCACTCTGGGACTTATAATACCTCATTTTACCCCCTTCTGACCTTTGGGATAAGGTCTGGTAGGGAAGGAGAAACAGACTCCCATGGCAGAGAGTGTCTTTCCCTCCTGTTCGCACCTGCTCAGGGTGTCTTTAGCTTTTGGCCCGAACAAGGACAAGCCGTCGAAAGGGGCATTAATAAATGAAGACTTGAAGGACTCTGCAAAATCACATAAGTGCATCCAGGAATGCTTCCTCAAGGAAATTCCTGTACCCGCTGCCCTGGTCATTCTATCGGCTGCATAGGAAATAAGCCGCAAGGAGGAGTTCATGACGGAATTTAAGGTGGAGAGCTGTGAGGTAACCTTGTCCAAGGCTACTGGAGCTACAGAACCTTGGAGGGTATCTCCTAGCTCCTTCAGGAAATCACTCTGATGCCTGGTGAAGTGAGTTAGAAAGTTCAGAGACCAAAGGGCAAAGGACGCTGAAGAAAACATGTGCTTTCCATGTCTGTCCATCATTAGAGACTCTTTATTCCATGGATGGGCAGATGAGGATGTCTCAGATAACTCCTCCTTAGTGGCTGCTGCCACCACCACCATCTACCATGACACTTTTACTCAGAAACTCCCTGTCTGCAGGTGCAGTGATGAACCTATTTGGCCTCCTAGGAATAGGCTCTACTGAAGCCAGAGCACTCCACACCTTCCAACTGACTACATTCATGAGCTGGTTGAAAGGTAGAGTCACCTAAGAGGTGGCGGGGTGAGACCTGAAAGCGTCCAGGTACATGGACTCTTCCTCAGAAGGGTTAATGGACTTCAGCCACCTCTCCATTTAAGGATCACTAGGATGTCCACAAAGGAGACATACTCAGAGGGTGACCATGGGGACCCTTCTGACTCATTGAGGTCAGTGTCTGTGCTTAGCGGCAAACAAGATCTGGGTAATCTTCCCTGAGCATCATGGGATAGGGTATAGCCATGACCCATTGGAAGCTCTCGAGCTCTTATATAAGATCGAGTCAGAACCGATTCTCGGTTCCAAACCCAATCAGCAAAGAATGAAGGCGAGATAGGGCAACATAACATTCATTATTTATTCCAAAAGATGTGTTTTGGTAATTTCAATCAGTGGTACAATGCAAAAATGTGTGATTTGAGCAATCAAATATTTTTATTAATTTTCTTTGATAACGTGAGATTCAAGGAAAAGTAATTCACTAATATGAACTAGAACTAGTTTTTGCTATGGGTAAAAGCTCCAGATTCAGTATGGTTATAGAAATACCATACAGTGAACTTTAATGCCATTCTAATGTCCCTACAGTACATCAAGTGGTTACTGTTAATTTATGTTGCTCTGCCAAAAAATGGCCTGATATTTGTTATAATACAGCATTTTATTTTTCATCTAAAGGTTATTTTCCTACAGTTACCCTTTTGTCTTCAGTATGACACAATTCCATTCTCTTTCTAATAGGTTGCTTTATCCATTTACTTAGAAAGGGAGTACATTAAATTAATTTTATTTTGGAAATAATATTTATACATTTTTCTAGTGAAATAATTAATCTATTTTTGTAATTTGATTTATGTTCTTTGTCATCTTTTAAACAGACTGCTGTGGGTCATTTTTTCAGCTATGAGGAGTGTTAATTGCTGCTATGAAAGAGTTATTTAGTTATCATTCTCTACATTGTTGATAAGAAGTGTGACGTTTCCTGAGCTGCTCACTCAGATATGATAACGAAACTGATTAATCTTTACAAAGTAAGGCTGCAACCCACACAGATTCAAAAGGTTTGCGACCCCAATGGGGAAAAGGGCATTGAATGCTGTGTAGTCTTTTAGGTTCATAGGTAGGTACTAGGCTATTGGCCCTAGGGCCTATACAAGCCTAGCCAAAAAGGTACCCTGGCTTTCACCACCCAAGAAAATGATTTTCCTGTGCCACTGTCAAGCAGAACCACAGAAGTTATCCCCGGGGTGAATTTCCTATTACCCATACAATAATCAAGATTTTTCTTGAAGAGTGCTAATAAGGAGCTTTGTTTGACATAGATAGGTAGTCTGTTCCAGAGTATGGGAAGTCTCTGGGACAGGAATCTATCCCTCCAGCATGTTCTGTTTATTGTGGTGACAAGGTTTAGGTCCGTAGAGCATGTAGCTCAGAGGGATTGGGATTTCTTTAAGTGGAGCATGTCCAGCAGCTCTGGGTTTGACATAGCTTTGTATGTTAGGCAGAGATCGCCTCTGAGTAGGCGATATGCGACGGAGTAAAGCTGGAGTTTTTTGAGTTGGTATGCATAGGGCATCTGTTTAAGGCCAGTAATCCTCTTTATGAGGTATTTCTATGGCCTTTCCAGTTGTTGTAGATGTCTTGTGAGGTCACATACCAAATGGGGCGTTGTACTCTGCAATGGGTCTAATGAGTGATGAGTAGAGGGGAACAATGACCTCTTTTTTTTCTGGATGAGAAACCTTTTGTGATGAGGGGTGCCACGTAGAAGGATTTCCTAACCACTGTGGCGATGTGATTATCAAAGGAGAGACTACTGTCCACCTGTGTCCCAAGGTCTCTTATCACACTTTCGGTGTTAAGTAGACTACCGCCTATATGGTAGTTCATGGGAACAGAGTTTTTACCAAAGGGGATGACAATGCACTTTTTGGCATTGAGCTTGAGACCATGGTATCTGTCTCAGTGAGGCCCTTTTGTTGGATGTCCACATCGTTCGGAGTTTCAATTATGGCTCCTAGTTTGCAGTCATCTGTGAATTTAGTTAGCCAAAGACCTTCTGTGTTAGCCTGTACTTCAGAGAAGTAGCTACCAAACAGGAGAGGACCCAGGACTGAACCCTGTGGTACTCCACTTGTCACTGGTCTGAAGTCTGATTTGGAGTCTGCTACTTTCACATTGTGGGTTCTATCAGTAAGCCAGTTGGCAACCCATCTTGTGACATAGGGATTTATACCTAGTTTAGTGAGTTTATCTATAATTCCAGAGTGGGAGATGGTGTCGAACACCTTGGCGAGATATAGATAGGCTGTGTAAACCACCTTAACCTCATCTATGGCTTTGGTGACTGCTTCAAAGAAGTCTATCAGGTTTAGGAGACATGATCTGCCTTTTACAAACCCGAACTGTGTGGGGTCCAGAGTTTGGAGATTTCCAATGTCTTTGTTTATGAGTTCCATGATGATACATTCCATGGCCTTGCAGACCAGGCTCGTCAGGCTAATGGGGCGGTAGTTCCCGGGGTCTATTGTGGCCCCCCCCCCTTTGTGGAGTGGGATAACCGTCACGGTGTGCCATTCAATGGGCACAAAGCCTGAGGTGGGGCTATGACTGAACATGGTACTTAGTTGGGGTGCCAGTTCATTCTGTAGTTCATGTAGAAGGCAGCCTGGGATGTTGCCAGGTCCCATGGATGCTGTGTTCTTGGCTTTGGAGAGTGAGGTTTTTACCTGTGCAGCCGTGATTACAGGAACTTTGTGTCCACTCAGTATAAAGATGGGCCCTTTAGGGGGTGAGAGGGGGGTAAAGTTGGCACTGAACCTATCTGCCAGGATGTTGGCAATATCAGTTGGTTCTGTATATTTAGTGTCATTGTGCTGTAACTCAGAGCAGATCTGAGTGTTGCCATTGAGATTCTTGACATAGCTATAGAATGCTTTGTGGTTGTCTTTAGAATCAGTGGCAATTTTGTTTTCATAACTAGCTTTGGAGGATTTTATGAGGGATCTCAGCTTCTTACTGAAGCTGACCAGAGAGTTCCTCCAATCATAGGAGTTTACTCTTTTTTGCAACGGTTTCTTTCTTCTGTTGTAGAGTTTGTTTATGGCAGAAGACCACCAGATTGGCTTCCTTTTTTTGGAGGATAGCATCTTGGTTCTGTTAGGGATAGCATGATCCATGCACTCGTGTAAGTGCTTATAAAGTGCATTTGTGTAGGATTCATCAGTTGTACCTCCATTGTCCATCTGCATGGGTGTCATGAAGTTTGCCACTTCTGTCTTAACAAGCGTGAAGTTGGCCTTGGAGAAATTTTTTACGGTTGTTTTCCTAATGGGGGGTGGGAGCGGGATGTGGATGTCTAGGGTGATTAGCTTGTGGTCGGATCTGACCAACAAGGAGCTGACTTCTGGTGTAGAACACCGGTTGCACATGTTGGTGATGACCAGGTCTAGGATATTGCTGCCCCTAGTGGGGGTGTGGATAAGTTGATCCAAGGCGATGGAATTGATGAATTCCAGAAAACGTTGAGAAAAAGAGTTGGTACACAAGTAGTTTTCCCAGTTAATGGTGGGGTAGTTGAAATCACTCATTATTAGGGTGTTGGGTTCTACCTTAATATTTTCCAGTGTATCAAGAAAAGAGGAGTGGGAATCCTGGGGCATGGTGGGGGGTCTGTAGCAAGCTACAATCTGGATTGCGGTTTTGCTCAGAGTTAGTTGAACTTGGATACATTATGCTTGGCAACTAGCTTGGAGGTGTGGATATCCTTAATGAATATGGACACGCCTCCACCTTTAGTGTTTCGGTCCAGGTTAGGTAGCCAAAAGGTGTGGTATGAATTATAGCCTGGTAATGCAGGGGTGCTGTCTGGAGCTTTGAACCAGGTCTCTGCCACTGCACAGATGTCGATGTTCTCCATTTCAAGGAGTGCCTCAAGAGAGTGCATTTTGAGGTTTAGACTTCTAGCATTGAGTAGCATTACCCTCAGATTTTGCTTGCTTGTACCTGTTGAGATGGTGAATTTGTCATTTGAACCTTGCCTAAAAAAAGCACTATAGGGGTGGCAACAGCCTTTGCCAGTATCCGGAATCCCAAGGACGACAGGTGCAGGCCATCTCTGGCAAAGCAGCTTGGTCTGTCAATCATGTCATCCCAGGCAGACAGATACTGGTTTCCCTTAGAATGACACCAGAAGCTTAGCCAATTGTTGAAGTCAATAATTTTGTCCTTGTACTGTGGTATCATTCTGGGTGATGGCAGGATGCTACTCAGAGCTAGGGTCATACCTGCTTGGGCTACAAGATCGGAGAGCTCCTCTATTTCTCTTTTCATGTAGTCCAGGGAGGTACGTCTCAGGTCATTCACACCAACATGGACAATGACAGAGTCATATTTGTACTTGTTGTGGAGTGACCTGAGTGCATGCGTTATGTGGCAGATCCTGGCACCTGACAGGCAGCTGACAGTAACTTTTTCATTGTTTAGCTTGGTGAGTGGAACATCAGTGTGCCTGACTATAGAGTCACCTATGACTAGTGTTGGGTACATTACGCCTTATGGGCTGTAGTTGAGTGGCACACTGAGTATGTGGGCTATGTGTCATTTGGGTTGTGTTGGGGGGGTGGAGGTTGCTTGCATTTCTGCTTTGGAGGTCTCGGTTGTTAGGGCAGATTTTTACTGAGAACCTCCGCGAATTTAGGTGTTTTGTGCTTGTGTGTGTGTGTTTTGGTGGTGTAGGTTTTGAGGGACTATGTGATGAGTGTGGTGTGGTGCAAGTGTTTACCTTCTCCTCTTGACTGTCTAGTCCAGTCTTCAGTGAAAAGAGCTTTGCTTCCAGTTTGGCTATATAGCTGCATCTCTCACAGGTCGCAGTGTTGGGTGTTAGGAGGAGAGGGTTGTCTGTGTACATAAAGCAATTGCTGCACTGTCCCAAGATGCCCAGATTCATCAGGTAGACAGGAGAAAACACCGGGAGCTGACCTTTAGGCATGCCTGGATAGGTGCTTATTTATTAAGTAGTAAAAACTGTTTTCCTCTAGACAAGTGAGGAAAGTTGAGTGCTGTAGTAGTTTGTAGTTTATTTAGTGCTTGCAACGAGTTCTGAACAAGTGCTGAGCTCAAAGAAACAAATTTGAGTGCTAAAACTAAAAAGCTGGCTAGTTGCAAGGGAAAATTTGAAGAGCACACGTTATGGCTCCAGGAATAGTTTAACCCTAAATAAATGGGGAGGAGGGGGGGCTCAGGAGCTTACAAACAGTCCTGGATACAGCAAATCTGTATCTGGACAAGACTTGTTACAGGAAAGGGGGGAAGCAAGCTTAGATTTTTTTTTTTCAGTAAAGTGTAAATGGAGAAAGCTGGAACAGAAGTTAATTCAAGGTTAAGAATCTGAGTGGGTTGGCCTTCACAAATGTTCTCTTTTAGATTGAATGAACTAATGACACTAGACTGTGAGGAGTGTCACAGATCAAATATACAGTATGGGGAGGCAACTGCAAAGCCACAAAGTGTAAGACCACCACAACATTATGGACGGTGGGTGGGGAAACTATTACATTTCCTAGCTGTAGCCACTAAATGAAAGTTTTAAAGCAGATCAAGGAGCAAGCAGACTCTAGAGAATGCTTTTAACTGTAAACAGACTATATTAGAACACAGAAACGTCAAAAAATCAAAACAGAAAAGTTCAGATAGAGCACTCACAAACAGAAAATACAACTGTCAGTATGAAAAAGCAGTTAAGTAATTCAGTAAACATGCAATCAGAGTAATGAAACAGTATCTAGCAATGAAAAATACAGTTAAAACAGTACATAAATGCAACAGTAAAAAAAAGCTTTATAACAGTGCAAAATGTAGTAGATTAACTGTATAGCACAATTATAAGCGTTTCAGAAGTGCAGTTCAGTGAAGTAAGTGTAAGAAATAACTTATCCTGCTCTTGGAGTCTTAAAGAATTTCATGGGCAAAAAAATCATAAATGTTATGGGCAAGGCCAGCAAGATATAAGAGCCAGTGATAAAACATCCTAAACACAATATCGCCAAATCATATGCAAATTGAATGTGGCATGGACTGTGGAAGATGACTAATATACAAGTGACATATAAAGGGAAAAATGTCTCATCGTGTGCACTAATGATATGTGGCATTGTCAAGATTATTCTATAGGTAGGAAAATATACTCTAATATGAAGTAAAGCTGCATATATGGACATATACTACTCAAGGGGTCACATGGCAAAATGTTTCACTTTGGTGTTTGTGCATAAAACACAAAAATAGCAAGGGATGAGAGAATGAGCACGACCAGCTCTTCGAACTAAAAAAAAGTTTATTTAGTAAGCGCTTTCGGAGAGCACAATGTCTCTCCTTCCTCAGACAAAAGTTAAACACTAGTGTAATGTAAACTTAAATACAACAGACAATAGGCTAATTGTTTCTAATTGGCTATTGTCAGTGAGCCAGTTGGCAACCCATCTTGTGACATAGGGATTTATACCTAGTTTAGTGAGTTTATCTATAATTCCAGAGTGGGGGATGGTGTCGAAAGCCTTGGCGAGATCTAGATAGGCTGTCTCATCTACGGCTTTGGTGACTGCTTCAAAGAAGTCTATCAGGTTTAGGAGACATGATCTGCCTTTTACAAACCCGAACTGGGTGGGGTCCTGAGTTTGGAGATTACCAATGTCATTGTTTATAAGTTCCATATCTTTGTGAATAAACCTCATATGATGAAACAGTTTCATGTCTCAAACAATCACTGCATAGTGACTGTTGTGTTGCTTTCCAGCTGCCTCTATGCAGGTGAATAACATAATGTTGTTCTATACTGTTGTGTTTTTCAGCTCTGCGCTCACCTGTAAGACATTACACCCCTGAGTGAAGATGCCATCTGCTCAGAAGTTAACCAGTATTTACTTGGCAGAGTATACAGATTCTGACGGTAGTACCAGTGGGTCCAAAATGGAATTGCACCTTGAATCATGACTTAAAGCAAACCAGAGTTAAGATGAAGATTATGTAACAGATGATGATATTCCACTGGCACATCCCTGTGAGAAGGCCATTACTGCTGATAAAGATGATTGCCTTGTCTCAGCCATTCCTGACAGACCCCTGCACTGTGCCACCCCAGACCTGACCACTGTTGATGAAACTGACCACGACAGTGAGGATGACGTGCCACTTGCCTACTAAGGAATGATGGCACACGCAATAGTGGTCATCAAGTTCTATCTGATTTTGACACAGAGGATGAAGTGCCTCTGTCTGTGTTAAGGAAAGGACATGGCCTAACTGACGGACCTTTGGTGTCCTCCACAGTCCAGGCCAGGTCACATGCTGACAAGGAAGTGGATATGCCTCCTACTGTACATGAGTTCTGGAGTAGTCCACAGCAGGTTGATTGGAATGGAGAAATTCCACTGGATCTGAGTTGAATTAGCACCTTGTTAAGCAAGGATCTGACCGTGCTGCAGCATGGAATGTCTGTGAGTACTCCATGCAGAAGTGCAAGCAAACCAGTGGGTACTGAAACTGATCATAGCACACCATCTGTCAACCATATCGGAGTTTCCATTCCAAAGTGTGCAAGGCTACCCAAAAAGTTACGGCGAGCATGCCCACCAGGTAACATCAGGTGGGAGAAATGCCTAACAACAGTTCGCACTGATGACTTTGTGTGTCCGGTCGGCCTATTAACCAACCTGGACTCAGACTGCACAGAGATGGACTTCCTCAATTTGATGTTCCCAGAGGATGAAACTAACCGCTATGCTGCATAGAGGCAGGCTGCAGCCGGCAAGGTTGATAAGCGGTGGATTCCAGTTTGTCCTGGAGACATGCACACATTTCTTGGTGTCAGAATATGTATGTCTATTGTACATGTTCCAGAATACAGACAGTACTGAGAAGTACACCATGTGTGTGGTCACTTCCCAATAGCTGAGTACATGATCCAAGAGAGGTTTGAAAAAATTCAGCAGTATTTCCACTGCAATGACAAACACCTCAGACTGCCACAGGGCTTTGTGGGTCATGACAAGCTACATCATATATGGCAATACTGGATGCCATACTTCTTGCATGTAGGACACAGTATAATGTGCATCATGAGGTGGCAGTAGATGAAGCCAGGTTGGCTTCTGTGGACGTTTGACATTCAAGACAGTTTATGCCTGGCAAGCCGGAGAGGTATGGCATTAAGGTATGGGTGCTGGCTGACTCACACAATGGGTTCGTGCGTGAATTCCAGGTATACACCGGAAAGGTAGTGGAGATCACAGAGGTTGGACTGCCACACCGAGTTGTGGTTGACCTAACTTGGGGACTGATTGGAAAGATGCATCACATTTATTTCGACAACCTCTTTACCTCTGTCACTCTGGCACAGCAACTGCTGCAAGATGGTCTGTACTGCTGTGGAACCATGTGCACCAATAGTTCAGGATGGCCTGTAACATTCAACGGACAGGCCATTGGTAAAGCACCTCGAAGGTACTGCAAGCAGTTGCAGAGTGGACCACTGCTTGCAACTGAATGGAAGGATAGCAACCCAGTATTTCTGCTGTCAACTAATAATAACCCAACCTTGTCAGTCTCCAGCACACGCAGGAGACAGCACGATGGAACAAAAGCTTCAGTGCCATGTCCACCAGTTGTAAACATTTACAACACATACGTGAATGGGGTGGACCAAGCTGATCAGCTCAGAACACAGTATGGTGACTGTACTTGTTCTGGTTCCTGTGGGATGTGGCCATAGTGGATGCTTACATTTTATATAGGAATAGTTTTGTACAAAATCATGTGCTGCGGTATTTTCGTTACATAGACAATTTGTTTTTTTTTATGTAAAGGGGGTGATGATTTAGTACTGAATTTTGTTTCTGATCTAAACTGTAACAGATATAATATTAAATTTGATGGTTTACAGGTTGGTGTAAAAGTTAATATTTTAGATATTACTTTGATAGGTAAAGAAGATGGGCATATTTTTACTACGGTTCATCAAAAATTTACTGATGGTAACCAATATTTGGCACTAGTTGCCATCCTCCACACACAATTAAATCTTTACCGTATGGAGAAATGGTTAGATTGTCCAGATTATACAATGATAGTTCAGATCTGGAAAAACAAGTTAATAGTTTAATATATACATTTTTACATAGGGGCTACACTATGCAGTCTATTCTTGAATCAATTAATAAGTTAATGATAGGTAAGGATAGATGTAATAAGTCAGCTAAAAAATTGTGGAATAATAATAAGATAAAACAAGATCTATTTTGTTACTACTTATAATTTATTGAGTGAAAAAATCTGGGACCTAGTAAAATATTATTGGAAATTTTTATTACAGGATAAATTACTAAATAAATTGTTTCCTGTGTTTCCTTATATAGTTTACAAAAGAGGACAGAATTTGGGTGACAAATTGATTAGGGCATATTATATATGCCCTACTAATAAATTTACACTTTCACTGTCTAACTTTGGAACTATACCTTGTCATGCTTGTAATATATGTCTCCTCATTAGGTTATATTTTAAAAAAATTAATGATAGATTATTTAAACCATATAGATGTTTTTTCTTGTTATACTGAAGGTGTAGTTTATTGTCTTAAATGCCCCTGTTATCTTTTTTATGTTGGCGAAACTAAAAGAAAATTTAGAGTGAGATTGCAGGAGCATGTTCGTGACATTAAAAAGGGAGCGGTAGAAAGCCCGATTGCCTTACATTTTTTAGAACAACATGAGAGTAATGCTGAACTATTACAAGCAACTATTTTAGAACAAATCTTTGTGAAAAAAGGTGATGATAAATTATTAAAAAAGATGTTATTATATTAAGAATCTATTTTTATACTGAAGTATAATACTTTGTCACCAATGGGTTTAAATACGGAAATTAATTGGAAGTGTCTACTTTAATAGGTTTTTCTATATTAAGATTGTTCACATTTGTAGTATTGTTATTATAATATAAAATGTCAAAACTTTTTTCTTTTTTGTATGAGTTTTTAACTGGGGTATAGGGTTGGAGTCTCTTTAAATGTTTAATTGTTAAATTGATTTAATTGTTTGATCAATTATGTGGTGTATAAAAGGGAATGTTTTTCACCAGTATTTATGTGCTCATTAAAGGCTGTGGTGGCCGAGGCGCTAAGACATGTTTTATTAGAATACATTTTTCTACATGGAATCCTGTTGTTTTTTGATTTTAGTCTTTTTTAAGACTATTCTCTTGCTGGTTCGTTGATTTTCTGGACCACTGCTTGCAACTGAATGGAAGGATAGCAACCCAGTATTTCTGCTGTCAACTAATAATAACCCAACCTTGTCAGTCTCCAGCACACGCAGGAGACAGCACAATGGAACAAAAGCTTCAGTGCCATGTCCACCAGTTGTAAACATGTGCAACACATACGTGAATGGGGTGGACCAAGCTGATCAGCTCAGGACACAATATGGTGGCTGTACTTGTTCTGGTTCCTGTGGGATGTGGCCGTAGTGAATGCTTACATTTTATTCCATAAGAGTAACAGCCACTGGCAGCTGTCACATTCTGGACATGTTATTCCGGCAACACAGTTACAGCTTTGGAGGAACCTAGGTATGCACCTCCTGGCCAGCTATATGAAAAAGAAAAGATGCATTGAGCTCACTGCTCAGAGCCCATGAGCTGATCTGAGCAAGGCTCACACTTCCCAGTGAAATGGCAGAAGTCAAGATGCAAACACTGTGCCAGCAAGGATAAACGTGCTGAACCATCATGGGGATGCCTGACCTGCAAGATCAACCTGTGTGTTGAATGCTTTTTTGAGTACAATGGCCATAAGGGTCTAGCAGATTGCTGACGGCAGTAAAATGTACAGTATACATTGTACAACATAAAGTTGTGCCTAGGCTGTTGGGTGCATCGCTGGGTGTCATATCCAACCACCATGGGATATTATGGTCGACCTGGGAGGCAGTTGGGAACTTGGAGACTCTTCAGCTCAGTCCCATAGTGCTGCTTTCCTAGGTAAGCATGGCCTTAGAGGATGCCACTGTGATGCAGTGTTTCCCTTCCAGATAGGACACATGCAAAAAGACAAAGCCTGGGTTAGTCTTAGTCTTCTCACATGTTGTCTTGGTTTAGCTCTCCACAAAGTCTCCCTCCTTTCTGATGTAGTAAATATATGTACGTCAGGGCAACAGGCTTTACATTAGCTCCCTCCTTTGACTCCTTATTGCCATTGCTGAAAGGACACATGTAAATGGAAAAGGCAGAGGTAAGGCAGAGTGCTGGCATTGCATGCAATTGGGAGTCATTGCTGCTGCCAGCAGTCTGAGTGGGCAGCCAGCACAGGTACAGACACCCACGAGCTGAAACCCCATGCCTGTCCTCCACATATTAGTGGAGTGGCTGTCCTTACCCTGCTTTTTCTCTTTACATGTGCCCTTTCTGTGCCCCCTTGTCACTTAATGACCAAACACTTATGTGCCAAGGCCAGGAAGGTTTCTGTTTAGAGATCTGTGCCAACTGCCCTTCTGCTGCTGGTTGCATCAGTGGTTGTTATACCCAACCACCATGGATCTTAGGATCAACCTGCATGGCAGATGGGAACTTGGAGACTCTTCAGCTCAGTCCCATAGTGCTGCTTTCCTAGGTAAGCATGGCCTTGGGGGTGCCACTGTGATGCAGTTTTTCCTTTCCAGAACGGACACATGCAAAAAGACAAAGTCTGGATCAGTCTTCGTCTTTTCACATGTTGTCTTGGTTTAGCTGTCCACTCAGTCTCCCTCCCTTCTGTTGTAGCAAATGTATGTAGGTCAGGGCAAGAGGCTTTACATTAGCTCCCTCCTTTGACTCCTTATGGCCATTGCCAGAAGGACACATGTAAATGAAAAAGGCAGAGTGCTGGCATTGTATGCAATCGGGAGTCATTGCTAATACCAGCAGTCTGAGTGGGCAGCCAGCACAGGTATGGGACACTTCAGACACCCATGAGCTGCATCTTCTGTTACTGTTCCCTCTTTTTCCCATTTTTAAATGCATCAAAATAATAATAATAATAATAGGTTCTTGAATTACTACTGACTCTGTACATTAGAATGACCTCATGTATGCTATTCCACTGAATTTCATACTCTTGTTTTTTTTTAATATTTATAGATTTGTTACCTGTTAATAGACTTATGTTGTGTCATGCTATTACTTGCTAGTAGACTTATGTTATCTGTTGATTAACAATTATTACAAAAGTTACAAAGATATAATTTTCTGGAGCTTTTCTCCTCATGTCTCCACTGAAAATGGGCCCCTGCCTCAGCTGAACTACCCCAATTAACAAATGTTAATAAATAAATAAAGTTAAAAGCAAACCCCTACAGGCCTGTACTACCGACTATACTGCTAGCTAATGTGAGATCACTAGATAGCAAGATAAACTATTTGAGACTGGAACTCTCCAAGAAGAACAAGGTGGGATTACTTGTTTATTTTTGAGTACAAGATACATGATAGTGCTGGCTGGTCTTGGTGTGGGCTGTTTATGCACAGCTTGGATTTTAGGAAGGGCTTGCACTTCGAGGAGTCTGCATATTCATTTTTCAACTGTTTTTGTGTCTGTGGTTTTATACTGTCATGTCGCAAGGCAGTACATCCAGTCCTGCAAGTCCGGTGTTATTTAAAACTGTTAATACCAACAGCAGCAAAGATCAAGTCGACCTAACAGCCCTTATTAGGGCTCTAACAACAAGAATGGACAATATAACACACAAGCTAGACGCTTTGGATCAGCGTATCGAAGCCACACCGAAAGCGAATGCTACTTTGATGGCTAACTTGGGCTTACCTACAAATGCCTCCACCTCTGGAGGGATATCCAATATGACTAACTTCAATTTTGAAGGAAGTGCATCTGCTATACAAGCAGGGCAGCGTATTCATAATCAAGAAAGCGCTTCCTATGCACAGACTGTCTCTCGTTCTGGCAACGGTTCGCAAACACGAACAACTGAGCAAGTTAACTCGGCCAATCTACCGATGCCCCCAGGAATTACAGGGATTCCGAATTTTGGTGTGTGGATTTATAACACTGATAATTTGGTGTTTGGCAATCAAGCTGACAACCTGGACATCGGAAGTGGCTCCACGCTAGTAAGTGAAACCTCTATAAACATTTTGCTGAAAGATTTTGACATGAAATTGTTAAAACTGAAAAAGCTACAGCTGGAGGTAGCTTACTTTCACCAATGCATTAAGGACAAGATGATACCTAAGGGGCTGCGTTCTAACTTTTGCCCAACCGGCTTGTTCTATAATGCTGATTTTCTTAAAGAACTTGGTCAGCTTTTTGATAATCAAGGGTTCCAATTGTTAGAGCTTATCATTAAATTTTACAGCATAGAGATAGCAAAGTTAATTGAAGAAGTCAATACCCTTGATGGCAAACTTAAATCTAACCTTGAATTCGAAAGATACAAGTATGACTATACTAGAATTTTTTCTAGTATAGATGGGGTAATAGAAAAATTCAAGGTTACAAAGAATAAGAAGCTAGCTAGGGATAGGCTGAGTTATACTAACAACTCAGCATACCCTAAACTGAAAGCCTTCTCCCATCGACAAGTCCCTGATCCTTTAAATGAGAGAGTGGATGATGAGAGTCCTCTTCCGGTAACAGATGAAAGTGGACCAGTCACGGATGGAATTAATTCCAATAACTTTGTAAATAAAGCATCTGAACGGAATAATGGAGGGAAAATGTACAATACTAGGAACAATAACCCTAACAATGGTCCTAAACGAAATGAGGAGGGTAATACTGACCATTTTTTAGGGAAAAAGACCTCCCGACAGCCTTACAAAAAGAATTGGAACAACAAAAACTGACTTTAATGACTGAAATGGACAATAATGGTGAAAATGTCTTGACTATATTAACCAATCAGAAAGGCGATTTTAAAATATATAATTTTTCATCCTTTCAGGTCAATCCTTGTTTAGTGGAGCTACTGGCTTATGGTAATACTTTTGTCCCTACCACTAGTTGTGACTTGGTTAAGATAATAATTGATCTTAAATGTTTCGTAAGAAAATTAAATTTGAAACTTCTATTTAACAACCAAGCGACAGCTAGTGATGCAGGACTTAAACTTGCAAGTACTTACAATCCACCTTTGCACACTGGCCTATTGCTCTTTGAGAAAATATGTGAATTAGACCTGAGGCATTTAACTTCAACTAATTTAAAGATGAATAACATCACTAGTAATGCTTCTGAGGAACAAATGTTGGAGTTAGATATGCTATGTAGGGCGCAGGTTAGGGTTATTAAGCCAGACAAAGGTGGCGGCCTAGTAATTTTAGATAAGTGTAAATATGTTAATATTATGGAAACCATCCTTGAAGGGCCTGCCTATATAACTTCATCTTTAAATGAATTAAATATCTCCCATGTCAGAAATAGGAGTTATTTTAGGGACCTTTTTCTTAATGGAGACATTGACATAGACACTTATAATTACATAGACATCAAAATGCCCAAGACTCCAGTAATATTTGGGATCCCTAAGATCCACAAGGATGTACGGAATCCGCCCTTTCGAGCACTCATAGATAGCCGTCTCTCCTTAACTTACCCATGTGCCCAGTTAGTAGAGAACATCTTATCTAAATATTTGAAGAATATACTCCATATTTGTAAGGACTCCTGGACTTTTTTGGAAAAGATACACAAGGTGGAATATAATAGTGCTTACAACTTTTTAACTATAGATGTGGTAGATTTATACACATCTATTCCACATTTGGAGGCGCTGGAATGGGTTTCTCTTATGCTAATAGAACTTAAAGCTACAAAAAGTGAGATTAATGTTGTCACCCAGTTACTGGATATAATATTATCATCTAATTTTTTTGCATTTAATGGAAAATATTATTTGCAGAAACAAGGGGTGGCAATGGGGTCCCCATGTGGGGCCAGTGTTGCGAACTTATTTATGGCACACTGGGAAAAGACAAATATATTTAATGACACACTAAGGAAAGAAAAAGTCAAATTCTACACTAGGTACCTGGACGACATTTTCATTTTATTGGAGGGTGACAATGAAGATGCGACGAATTTAGTGTCTGCCATCAATGACACCACATCCTTTCTGAGGTTCACTTCAAAATTTTCTGAGAGGGAAATTGACTATCTGGATATTAGGTTGAGTAAGGATGCCATTAAAGGTGAATATTTTTCAAGTATTTATAGAAAACCTACTTACTGTAATTCCCTCTTACATTTTAAGAGTTGCCACCCATTCAAACAAAAGAAGGCAATAATTAAGGGTCAATTGATTCGAGCGTCCAGGATTTGTAGTACTGAACAACTTTTCTTAAGAGAATGTGACTTATTAAAACTTATGTTTACTAACAGGGAGTACCCCATTCACCTTTTCGAAGAGTTATTTCAGGAGGTCAATGATAAAAGGGCTTTGGGTTTTTATCCCCCCCTCCTACCAGAGAAACAAGCGCCTGATCCAACTATTAACTTAATGTTGGATACAACTTTGGAGAGGAATATAGCATTGATTAGCAATCATAATAATACTGCTAATATTGACAACTCAGTAGTTAATAATTATGAATGTAGCTTTATTACGACTTTTAGTATTGATTCCAAGACAATCCAATTCATTTTGTACAAAAATTGGTACTTTATTTCCAATAACCAACAACTTTTGGATAGATTAGGTAAGAAATCCAAGTTCACTTACAGAAGGGGTAACAATTTGAAAGTTTTATTGCAGAGGCATAATACAACTAATTTGATTACAAGGGCGAAAGGGTCATTTCAGTGTGGGCACTGTAATTATTGTCACCTCGTGAAAACGACTGGTGTTTTCTCTATTCGTGGAAGACATTTTAGAATTAACCACAAATTAAATTGTGAGTCTAGATCCATTATTTACTTGGCAACTTGTAATTGTTGCCAAGCTTTCTACATAGGGAAATCAGACAGAAGGTTAAGGGATAGAGTGTACGAACATGTCTATGCTATGAGGAAACAAAATAATGAAAATGCATTAGCTAAGCATATTTCAAAAAACCAGGGGCACAGCTTTGAATTCACTGTAATAGACCAAGTATTAAACATAGGAAGAGGTGGACCTACACCACTAATGTTAGAAAATAAGGAATTGGAATGGCAACTGCGGCTAGATGCCTTCTCCTATCCTGGTTTGAACGAGCATTGTAATATTGCTTGTATATTGAGATTAAGAAGTTATAAACGTTAACATTAGTTAGAAAACTTTTTATTATAACAAGTTTAATTCATATTTTTATGTTTGCTTCATGATTCTATAAGCTGCTAGCCTTAATGAAATGCATTTATGTTTGAGCACATTTTGTCATCCAGTAAGGTCTGGGGAAAAGCTTAGTATAAGATCATTGTATAGCCAATAAAGACTGGGGTCAATTCAATGTGGCTAATGTTTCTAACTTGATTTCCCATAAGTAAATTCTTTCTTAGGTTTTTTAAAACATATAAAGTTGTATATTGTTGACACATCTGATGACAGGAAAATGAAATGAAACAATACTGATTTTTTGCATTTTATAAGAATACATATATACATATAATTAATGAATAGGGTCAGTGGATAAGTTTTATTTATACATATACATATATTTTTATATAACATTTTTAAATAATGTTTTTATTTATAAAAAGTTTGTTTATGGATATGGTTTATACGATGAATGTTTTTGTTTTAAACTGAAATGTCTTTTTAAATGGCGTTATTTGGAGCACGCAATGACGTGGTATTAAAAGCCTGATTTGGCGGTTTTTCAAAGTACCTCTGAAGAAGCTGTAGCAGTGTCTCCAGTGAAAACGCCTTTATTATTGTTTTGTATCAATAAACTTGGCGTTAAGGTTTTGTCTTTTGCCGAGGTTTTATTTTCGTAAAGTTCGCTTTTTATTGGTGCTGGCTGGTCTTGGTGCGGGCTGTTTATGCACAGCTTGGATTTTAGGAAGGGCTTGCACTTCGAGGAGTCTGCATATTCATTTTTCAACTGTTTTTGTGTCTGTGGTTTTATACTATACATGATAGTGCAGTAAACTTAGAGAATTTTACTCTGCTTTGTGCAGACAGAAAATGTACACTGTGTGGAAAGACCAGAGGAGGTGGAGTCTGCATCTATGTTAACAAAAGATGGTGCAGCAACTGTGAAATTATACTATCACATTTTTGTGAAAACTAGAGTTCCTGTCCATTAAATATAGGCCATTTTACTTGCCTGGGGAGCTGAATGGGGTTAGTGTAACAGTGGTGTATATCCCACCTAGTGCTAATACCACAGAGGCTCTCAAACCATGCAATCACATGGGTGAGCTGCAGAGCAAATATCCTGACTTTGTACACATAGCAGCTGGTGACTCTAATAAAGCAGATCTTAAAGAAGTACTCCCACACTACCATCAGTATGTGGACATTCCTACAAGGGGTGATAATATCCTGGACAAGATGTGCATAAACTTAAAGATAGCTTATAAGGCAGTGCAACTTCCACAAATGGAAAACTCTGACCATTATACCATCTTGCTATCATCAACTTACAAACCTGCACTGGTTAGAGAGAAAACCACAAAGAAACAAATCAGGGTATGGCACGAGGGGGCTATGGAGGCCCTCCAAGACTGCCTTGAAAGGACCAAATGGGATATGTTCAAGGAGGCAGTCACAGTGAATCAGCATCTGAACATTGATGAATACACTGAGGTAGTGATGGCATACATTTCAGACTGTGTTGATGGGGTAACAAATACCAAGAGAATCACTATTAGAGCTAACCAGAAGCCAAGGCTCACCCCTATGGTATATGAGCTTCTGAAGGAGAGAAACGCAGCTTACAGGGCTAAGGACAAAGCATCTCTAAATGTAGCAAAAGGTAATCTGAGGAGGGGTATAATGGAGGCTAAGTGGGAGTATGGCAGAAAAGTATAGAGCCACTTTGAAGACATGAAGGATGCAAGGAGACTATGGCAAGGCATACAGGATATCACTGACTACAAAATCAGGTCAACACAGTGTGAAGACAGCATTGAATTCCTGGACAGTTTGAACATTTTCTTTGGTAGATTTAAGGAAAGAAACAACAGGATGTCACTAAAGATATCCACTGATGAGAAGGATGCAGTACTCAGCCTCAGCATAGAGAGGGTAATAAGAGAACTAAGGAGAGTGAACCCCAGGAAGGCTGCTGGCCCAGACAACATACTGGGCAAGGCGTTAAAAAGCTGTGCTGATCAGCTGTGCACAGTGCTCAAGGAAATATTTAACACCTCTCTTGCCATGGCAAAAGCACCCTCATGCTACAAGGAAACTAACATCATCCCACTCCCTAAGAAAAGGCCTTAACAACTAGAGACCAGTTGGTCTGACAACCACTGTTATGAAATGTTTTGAGCGGCTGATCAAAAAGCATCTTTCACCATGCCTACCTCCTGATTTTGACCCTCTGCAGTTTGCGTACAAGCTAACCGATCCACGGCTGATATCATATCAGTAGTACTACACATCTCACTTGAGCATTTAGAGGGCAAAGACAGCTATGTGTGGATGCTGTTCATAGACTTCAGCTCTGCATTTAATACGGTGGTACCAATGCAGCTGAAAGAAAAACTGGCACATTTAGGAATCAGTAAACATCTCTGTAACTAGATCCTGGACTTCCTGATTGATAGACCTCAGAGGGCATGTTCAGGTAAGAACACATCAAAGTGCATCACGATTAACACCAAGGTTCCACAGGGATGTGTTTTCAGCCCACTGTTATTCACCATCCTGACCCACGACTGCTATGCTAAGCACAAGCCCAACCATGTCATCATGTTTGCTGATGACACCACAGTCATGGGGCTCATTACAAGGGAGGATGAAAGGGCGTACAGAGAGGATGTGGCATCTGATTAGCTGGTATGAGGGAAGCAACCTTGACCTTAATTTAAACAAGACATAAGAGATTATCATCAACTTCAGGAAAAGGAGAACAAATCACCCAGTGCTCAAGATCAATGGTAAAAATGTGGAGAGGGTTATGAGTACAAAATTCCTGGGTGTACACATATCAGAGGATCTGTCATGGTCTGGAACCACCAGCCAACTGGTCAAGAAAGCACACCAATGCCTCCACTTTTTAAGAAGGCTGAAAAAAGCTAAGCTTCCTCCTCATATTCTCTCCACCTTCTATAGAGGTGCAGTAGAGAGCATCCTCATCTGCAACTTCACAATGTGGTTTGAAAGCTGCAGTTACAGAAAAGAAGGTGCTGCAAAGGCGTTGGAAGGTTGCAAAGAAAGTAACAGGTTCCAGTCTTCCATCAGTACAACATCTTTATTTTTTAAGAAGCACCCAAAGACCACCAAAATAATACAGGACAATACGCATCCTGCGCATGGACTGTTTAACCATCTGGCATCTGCCAGAAGATATCGCAGCATCCGCTGCAGAACTATAAGATTCAGTAACAGTCTCTACCCTACAGTGATTAGACTTCTGAACTCGAGCACTAGTCTCAGGGGTCTGGACACACAATACATCAGTTTTTATTTGTTTGTGCAATAAATACTGCAAGTAAATGCAATATTTATTTATTATATCCATAGTCAGTATTATTTAACTCACTCAAGTGCAATATTAGACAAATAACCTACTCATTTCAATCTATAGTGTTTTGTATTACTTCAAATAGGATAGTTAATTTAACTCAGGGAAGGGTAATCTTTTTGTAAATGGGTGTTGGTAAATGTCTCTGCTCTTTCTTGCATATATTGGGGTAGTATTGTATTTGTTAGGGGTAAATGTCTCTGCTCTTTCTTGCATGTATTGGAGTAGTATTGTATTTGTTAGGTATGTTTATTCCTTTACTTGTATGGGTTGTTTCACTTTCCTTTGTAATCTCAAGAACTGAGGTGATGCACAAAAATTCATTTAGGCTATATGTGTGTAGTTCTAAATGACAAAGTTTACTTTGCCTTTGAAGGTAATTGGCTTAGTAATTGATGTTATTCTGAGGGGATCCAGTAGATGTCAGTTTGGGATGATATAGTAGATATGATTTCCTGTTTACCCATGGATGGCTTACACCTATCTTACCAGGGCTTCCTCATACTGGATAAAGCCTTTGCTGCCTCCACTGGGCCTTGTTAGGCAGTGTCCCTCTACTGGACATTCTTACATAAAAAAAAATCAAATGAATTCTTGGACAACATCAAGGTGACACTATGCAAAGGTATGAGATTAATATTTATTTATTTATTTTATTTTACATTTGTTAACCGGGAAATTCTGACTGGACCAGATCCATTTTCAGTGGAGGCCTGGGGAGAAAAGCTCCAGCATCAAGTTATACAAATACAGTACATCCAGCGTAATACACAAAACAGGTTAGATCATGTATGCTGAGCATAGTAATATAACAATAAATTAATAAAAACACTCCAGGTAAAAGAAGATATAGAACATAGATAAAAGACAATGTCAGATGTTAAGTTGTCAATCTCGCCTTCGTTCTTGCTGGTTGGGATCGGAGCCGATCCTCGGCTCCGACTCGGCCATCTTCAATAGCTGGAGAGCTGTTTACTGGCTCGAGGGTACCCCTTATCCCATGATGCCTAGCGCTAGCTACCCAGATCTCATTTGCCGCTTCATCTGCGAGGTTCATGGTACTGGCTCAGGTTCGTATATTTTTCTTCTACTACCTTTTCAGTCAGATTAGGGATTTTTTTCTGTCCTTATTGTATTTGTCTAGTAATCGCTAACTAGTTGTGATAGTTTAGTGTGTTTTTGTGGGCTTTTCAGAACTCGTTTTACTTAGAGAGTTCTTCCCCTCCCCTTTTCCCTTATCCGTTAGCTTACTCTGTAAAAATTTCTTCCTTTCCTTGTTTTTTTAGGTATCTGTTATAGTTAGAAGCTTCCTAATTCCTATTAATAATAATAATAATAATAATAATAATAATCATAATAAGATGTATCCTTATCTTGTAGTATACTGTCTTATTTGTGGTTTGTGTGGTAGTGTTTATTGTTAGTTTAGTGGTATTTCTTATTGTGTATTATGTCTAAGGAATCCAAAGTGTCGGGATTCAAGAAGTGTGACTCATGCTGTCAGAAGATGTCTCTGACAGATGGGCACACATCTTGCGTCTATTGTCTAGGCACTGTACACCTGCAGGATTCTTGCTCTATCTGCCATGCATTTAGCCCAGGAGTTCTGCAGGAGCGCAAGAATAAACTTATTTTGAGAGGGCTGCTTAAGCCTCAGGACTCACCGGCCAAGACTTTGCCAGTGAAGTCTTCTAAACCGGCCAAATCGTCGGCTCCCAGCTCGGAGCCGTCATCGGCCCAAGGCTTACCTTCCACTTCAGTTCTGGCTGGAACTGAGGAAACTGCTTCCCCGTCGGCTCCAATAGTCCCCTCAGAGCCATCAAGGACTCAGAAAAGGCCGAGGTCCCCTTCATTAGAGTCCATTCATTTGGCTCCTCGGTCTCCCCTCCTGCAGAATGACCGTAGTCATAGATCTTCACACTCCTCTCGGTCCTCCAGGCTCTCAGACCATGATGTGGAGAGAGTGGTCAGCAGGTTATTGAAGTCGCAGGCACTAGCCAAAATGTTGTCCAGCCCCCCTCAACAGGGGTCAGCTCCGTCTGTTTCTATCAATGTTCCTCCTCTGACTCCCTTGAGTTCAGAGCCAGAGTTTCTTGGGGTTCAAGTCGTGGAACTGTTGGCTCCAATAACGATCTCTCCTTCGGATCCATCGTCTGCTCCGATCCCATCGATGGTGACTTCCGTCGAGGGATCTGGGCATCGAGACTCCCTCGTCGGCTCCGAGGGGGCAAGTGGCATCGGACCCTTGTCCGACCCCGCTCTCCCTCTTGGAGCATCGGCGCAGGTGAGCTCGGCTCCTACATCGGCCTTGGAGCCATCTCCCTTGGTGCGGAGGAGGATTCCAGTCTCCTTGGAGCCAGAGCCTTCTCTTCATCATGGCAGGGATGCCTTCGATGTCATGAGGAGTGTACTGGCCTCTCAGCCAGCTCCACCTTCGACCCCACTGGGTCTGTCCCCCGTAGTGCCTGCGTCGACCTCTGCCCCTCCTCCAGACCCCAAGTGTGGGGAACCAGAGCTTCAGGGCACCCCAGTGGGTGTTTCCACTTCCTCTGAGGCCTCCCCTGATCATTCAGAGGAGCCCCCTCGGAAGAAGAAGTGTAAGAAGAAGCACATTGACTCCCCCGAGTCTGTCACTTCGGATACGGATTTGGATGAGTCAGAAGGGTCCCCGAGATCCCCCTCTGAAGATGTTTATTTTTCGGACATCCTAGAAATACTTAAGCAGAGGGGGATCTGGAATACCCTAGCCCCTGCTGAGGACGAATCTGTATTCCTGGATGTGTTCGGTTCCCGACCTTCCACCTCCTCGGTTTCTCCGCCCTTCGATCCACTAATGTCTGTGGTGGCTCGAAGGGCTTGGTCAGCCCTGGATACAGTGGAACCAACCCCAAGGAGACCACCCAAGTTTATTACTGCACCCCCTGATAAGCAGTTCCTTACTAAGGGTGTCCCCGTGGATGCCATGGTTGTAGCAGCAGCCACTAAAAAGGAGTTAGAGGAAACTTCTTCTTCTGTCCATCCTCCTAACAAGGAGTCTAGGACCATGGACAGATATGGGAAGTGAATGTTTGCTTCAGCAACCTTTTCCATGAGGTCACTGAATTACTTATGCCATCTCACCAGGCTTCAGAGGGATCTCCTAAAAGAGCTCGGAGATACCCTACAGGATCCTTTAGCTGAAGGGGCCCAGGCTAAAGTGGCTTTTCAGCTGGCGACCCTTAACTCAGTAGTCAACTCCTCCATGAGGCTCATTTCCTATGCAGCCGATGGGATGAGTAGAGCCGCAGGCACAGGCGTGGCACTTCAGAGACATGCATGGATGTGGCTGTGTAATTCTGCGGAACCCTTCAGAGCGTCATTCACCAACACTCCCTTTGATGGTTCCTTTCTTTTTGGACCACAGGTGAAAGATACTAGGTGTGAACAGGAAGGCAAGATTCTCCCTGCCATGGGAGTCCATTTTTCCACTCCCTCTAGACCATACCCCAAGGGTCAGAAGAGTGGAAAGATGTGGTTTCGGAAATCCCAGGGATCTTTGCCTGACACACGTAGTGATTTTTCCTCCAGGGGCAGAGGAGGAAATAACAATAATAATAGAAGCCACCCTCATGACAGAGGGGGTCTGCAGAACCAGGGCAGTAGAGAATCCTTCTCTGACAAGCCCTTCCAACATCCCTGAGGGGTTGCCCAACTGTCTGTCTCTGGAGGCAGTCAGGGGAAGATTTTCATTATACCCAAAAGCCTGGCTAAGCATAACGCAAGATAAATGGGTACATTCAGTAATATCCGGAGGATACAGAATTCCTTTCGTTCAGCCCCCTTTGCCGTCATGCAAGTCCCTCCCAGATGTTCCACCCAGTCTGAGGGATCAAGCAGTTATAGAAGTTTCAAAACTGCTAGAAAAAAGAGTCATCCAGGAAATCCCGGCAGACCAACATGGATCCGTAACTTACTCAAGGTTCTTTTTGGTACCAAAAAAGACAGGGGACTGGAGACCTATTTTCGATCTCAGCAGACTGAACAAGTCTGTTCAAAGAACAAAGTTTCGGATGGTCACGCTACAGTCCATTCTACCCTTTCTGGGTCAGGACAATTGGATGTGCTCTATAGAGCTCCAGGATGCGTACTATCACATCAAAATGAACAGATGCTCCAGGATGTTCCTTTGCTTCTGGCTGAGAGCCAGTCATTACCAGTTCAGAGCTCTGCCCTTTGGTTTCAGCACAGCCCCCAGGGTGTTCACCAAATGCATGGCAGTGGTCACGGCTCACCTGAGGCGTCAAGGATTCCAGGTGTTTCCCTATCTAGACGACTGGCTCCCTTACTGCTACTACCAGGCATCAACTCTTTCAAGCTAGGGACTGTACAATCTCAATTTGCTCCCAGCAAGTTATTACCATAAATTTCGAAAAATCTGCCTTGTTGCCCTGTCGATCTATTACTTATATAGGAGCAGACTTAGATACAAGGAGCATGTCCGCAAAGCTGCCCTTGGACAGGGTGTCCACTATTCGTCAGCAGGTTCATGTCCTCATGCAGTGCAAAAGAGTGCAAATCAGGTACGTCCTTCAGACTCTAGGTACTATGGTGGCGGCAATTCTTCTGATACCCCTGGCCCGCTTCCACATGAGAATCCTGCAGTGGCTTCTGTTCATGCAGTGTCCTTTCAACAGCTTCCCATGTCTCACATGATCATCATCACAGAAGCATGCAAAAGACACCTTTCATGGTGGATGGTCTCCCCACTAGTGATTCAGGGCAGACCCTTCAGTCAGCCTCCTCTGGTTGCTACAGTGACCACGGATGCCTCCCTGATAGGGTGGGGGGGTATTATCAGGAAAGGACAGTCCAGGGCACTTGGCAGGCTCACGAGTACCATCTGCATATAAATGTCTTAGAGATGAGAGCCGTGCTCCTAGCGTTGCAAGCTCTTCAGGACTCTATTACCTCGGGGACCATTGCAATTCAAACCGACAACATGTCAGTGGTGTGGTACATCAACAAGCAGGGGGGAACCAGGTCCTACCCCCTATATCGAGAAGCTCTCAGACACTGGCAGTGGGCGATTTCCTCCCAACGATTTCTGATTGCAACGCACATCCCTGGGACCTCCAACGTCATAGAGGACAGGCTCAGCAGAGCTATTCTCATGCCTCACGAGTGGTCTCTGAATCAGGCAGTGGTGGATTTGATCTTCCGAAAATGGAGTCAGCCTTGCTGCGACCTTTTTGCCACCCCCCTTCAACAGCAAATGCAGCAGCTACGTCTCCCTTCTTCTGCTTCCTGGTTACCCTCCCAGAGACGCTCTAGTCCACGATTGGCCTCAGGGACTTCTTTATGCCTTCCCTCCATTTCCCCTGATACCGAAACTCATTCAGAAAGCTATGTCTTTGGTTTTCAAAATGATCCTCATTGCCCTTTACTGGCCTCGACAGATATGGCTGCCTTTTCTGCAGCATTACCTTCTCGAGCGGCCTTGGACATTGGATGTGATTCCAGGCCTACTGATTCATCAGTCAGGCAGGCTACATCAATCCCTTCAAATGCTCCAGCTCATAGCTTGGTTGCTCCACTTCCAACCTTAGCCAGGCTTCCCAGTATTTCCCCAGCCGTTCGCAACATTATTGTTTCCTCCCATAAGTCGGCCACTAGAAGGGCTTATGCTAGTAAATGGAAACATTTTTCTTGTTGGGCAGAGGATAGAAATATAGATCCCTTCACAGCCTCTATCCATGAGATCTTGGAGTTCCTAACAGAACTCTTTCATTCGGGGTCCGTTTCTGCTACAATCAGGGTTCAATTAGCGGCCCTTTAAAATTTTCATGTCGGTTTTTCTAATGCCAACATTGTGTCTCATAAGCTATGTAAAGCATTTCTAAGAGGGGCTACTCTCCTTAGACCCCCAGTGAGAGATCCCCCTCCTCCTTGGGACC
Source organism: Protopterus annectens (assembly GCF_019279795.1). Classification (NCBI taxonomy): domain Eukaryota; kingdom Metazoa; phylum Chordata; order Ceratodontiformes; family Protopteridae; genus Protopterus; species Protopterus annectens. The sequence continues at coordinate 479,767,101 of NC_056731.1, forward strand.
TTAATTTGGTACTAACCTCATTAATTATGCCCCCTTTTGAACCGGCAGCTTCCTGCTCCATTAAGTTTCTATCTTGGAAGTCTCTCATTCTGGTAGCTTTTTCTTCAGCCAGACGTGTCTTTGAACTTCAGGCACTATCCATCCATCCTCCATACTTAGTATTTCATAAGGACAGGGTTGCTCTGAGGACTAATCCTTCTTTTCTTAAAGGTCTGCTCAGAAAACAATTTGAATCAGTCTATAGACCTACCTGTGTTTTTCCCCTAACCACACCAACAAGGCAGAATACAAGTTACATCAATTGGATGGTTCATAGACAGTTGTGTTTCTATCTGCATAGGACGAAGGGGCATCATGGGATAAGGGGTAGCCTCGAGCCAGTAAACAGTTCTCGAGCTATTGAAGATGGCCGAGTCGGAGCCGATCCAACCAGCAAGAAAGAAGGCGAGATGAAGACAACTAACATGGAACTTTATGGTAGGTACATAACTTCTTTTTACGGTACATCCAGCATAATACACAAACAGGTTTTATCATATATGCTGAGCATAGTAATATACAAGAAATGAATAAAACACTCCAGGTAAAAGAAGATGTAGAACATGGGTAAAAAGACAATGTCAGTTATACATTGGTAAGAGAAGAAATTTATCAAGTAAGATTCTATAGTTAAAAGTACCTTTTCAGTTGACCAAGCCTACATGGGATCAGAGATCCAGCATGTGATCAGAGAGGAGTTTGGGGAGTTAGTAGTAGTATGGGTAGGGTTATGTGATACAAGGGCATAACCAGGTACTAAGAAGGTGCAATTTGAGGGAGTTTTTGAATATGGATGTGGAGGGAGCAGTGGACACGGATAGGGGAAGAGAGTTCCAATTTCTGGCAATGGTGTGGGAGAAGAGCACTTTCCCTGCATTATTGTTAGCCTTGGTGATGGAGAGGACAGATTTTTCATTGGATCTTAGGTACCGGTTCAAGCCATTTTAGTTCTTTTAGTGCAGCATAGTGATGGGTTCTACGGGTTGAATTAGTAGCAAACTTGGCTATTTTATTGTAGCATGATTCTAGTTTGTCTAGGTCACATTGTCTGATTTGGGTAAAGATTGGTGCTACGTATAATAAAGTTGAGAGGAGGTGGCTTTGTGCAAGAGTGACTTGCTTTTTGTGAGAGAAAGGACTTATGCCTGTATAGGGAGCCTAGGTTTTTGTGTACTAGTTCTATGGTATGTGAGATGTGAACATCAAAGTGAAGATTATTATCTATTTCAATGCCCAGAAGTTTGGTGTGGTTAGAAGGGGAGATGGTGGTGCCATCCTTAGATGTTATGGTAAAGGAGAGGGTTTTTTTTATCTATTAGGGGTAAATAGTAGCAGTTTTGTCTTTTTGAGATTTAGAATTAGTTGGATACCTGATATCCATTTTTCTACTGAGTTAAAGGTATCTTGAGTGAGTGTATGTAGGGTGGTGGGAGATGAGGCGGAGCAGATCAGAGTTGAATCATCTGCATATTGTATGAGTGTGGCATGCTGTGTAGAGCATTTGTGATTATTTGTGAAAATAGAGAACAACATCGGGCCCAGTATAGAGCCCTGTGGGACACCTATGGCGGCTGGAAGTTGTGTAGACAGAGTTCCTTTCCACTGGACTGATTGTTGCCTGTCAGACAAGTAGCTTCTGAACCAGGCTATAGTAGAGGAGGTGAAGGATAATGATGTTAGTGAGTCTAGTAGAATGGAGTGGGAGACCATATCAAATGCTTTTGAGAGGTCTAGGAAAATGGCTGATACATATTTGTTATCATTCCTTTGAAGGTTTACATAATTAGTGAAGGATAGAAGGGCTGTGGTAGTGATGTGATTTGGTCTGAAACCGTGTTGTGTGTTAGATAGTAGATTGTGTGTGTTAAGAAATGTCATCACTTGCAAGTGGATGCATTTCTCAAGAATTTTGGATAAGGGGCAAAGGATGGCAATAGGTTGGTAGTTGGAGAATTCGTAAGAATGACCTCCTTTATGGAGAGGAATGATGTGAGATACTTTCCAGAGTTTGGGTATGTAGGATTCTAGTATGGAGCGGTTGATAAGGATGGAGACAGGATAGGATAGGATAGGGAGTCACTAGCCATTTTTAGGTATGCAGCAGGTATGTTATCAGCTGCCAGTGTGGTTGGCTTTAGTTTTAGGAGGAGTTTTTTGATAGTTGAGGTGGGCACTGGTGATAGGCTAAAAGATGGGGTAGTATGGGATAGGTTAGGTTGTGATTGAGGTAGACTGTTTTTGGTTATTTGACTGGACAGGGATAAGATGGATTTAGTAAAATGGTTATTAAATTGAGAAGCTATGTCTAGGGTATTGTTAGTAGATCTGGGTGCTGGAGTTGTGGTTTTGCCAGGCTTTAGTAGGGAGTTAATGACATGCCAGAGTTTTTGTGGATTATTTGAATATTTCCTTTGGGTGCTAAGAAAATAGTTTTGTTTGTTTACTTTGGATTCAGCCTTGGCCTTGTTTCTAAGCTGTTGATAGTATTGCCTGGAGCTAGGAGTTTTGTCAGTTTTCCAGATTTTCCAGGCTTTATCTCTAGCTTTTAGTAATGCTCTGGTGTTCCTATTTAGCCAGGGTGCATAGTTGGCTTTAACTCTGATCTTTCTGCTGGGAACTAGACTGTTAAGGATGTTAGAGAAGGTAGTATTGAAGTAGTCCACTGCCTGGTCTAACTGAAGTGTCCGTAGTGGTTCCCAGTTGCAGTGGTTTAGGGCAGTATTTAGGAATTTTGGGGTAAGGTTACGGTCATCTCGTATGAATTTGTAGACTACTGGTTTGGGGTGATTGGAGTGTTTGTGGAGTAGGAAGGTGGGGAGATGATCACTTAGGTCATCTGGGAGACAGCCTACTGTATAGTTTTGTTTGGGATAGTTGGTTAGTGTCCAGTCCAGTATGGATTCTCTCTTTGTTTTCTCATCTATTCTAGTTGGTTCTTCAATTAGTTGAGAGATCCCATATAGATTGATATGTGTTGAGGGGCTGCTGGAGTTACAGGCTGCCCAGTCAGTGTTAAGGTCTCCTAGTAGGATTGTTTCCTGAGGTAGATTGTCCTTTGTCCAGTGTAGGATGTCTTCTATTTGTTGCCTGGAGGTATGTAGCAGCATATTATATTGATCTTCTTGGTGTTTCTTATGGATAGGACAGAAAATAGAACTTCAGCATTTTGAAAAGTGGGTGGTATAGTGTGCAGGAGCTGGAGGTTAAGGGTGTTTTTAAAGAGAATGGCTACTCCTCCTCCTTTTCTGTTTGTTCTATCAGATCTAAGTGTATTATACCCTGGGGGAAGAAAGTTTTCATCTTGGATACTGGGTTTAAGCCAGGTATCTGTAATGGTGAGTATGCCAGGGTTGTAGTGGGCTATGAATGCATGTAGGTCTGTTAGCTTGTTGGTAATACTTCTTATGTTGAGATTTAGGATTAGCAAGTCAGATGTTTGTCTGGCTGAGAGGGGACCTGGATTTGGCTGAATGTCACCAGAGGTTAGCAGCATTTGTAGGAGTGTCAGTATGTGTTTTTTAATATTAATTGTTTGTGAGCTTGGTCTATGAGAGTTTTTCTTAGTGTGGTGAGATGGTGTCATTTTTGTTAGTGAGTAATATGTAGTTGTAAGATTTATGATTGTAGGGCAGATGTAGAAGTGTGAGTGGGTTTGAGAGGGTGGGCTAGTTTGGGTAGTGTGATAGGAGTAATTGTGCAGTGGTTGGTCTGTTTGTAAGGCAGTTAGGAAGGTTAGCAATAGTAGAGCTAGTGATAGGGATGTGAGTGTGGGTAACATGATACTACTTTGAGTGAGTAGTACAACTAGGATTCCTGGTTGGTTGTGTGTGAGGTTGGAGGTGTGTTGTCTGGGAATGTGTTGTTGGGAGTGGGATCAGTGTGGGATGTAATTGGATTGGAGGTGGGGGGAGGTAGGATGAGTGGGTTGGGCTAGTTAGGGAATTAGGGGTTGGACTGCAGGTCAGGTGTTTAAAGGTTAGAATAAATGTAGAAGTAGTGGGTGTGGGTGGAAATAGGGGGCAGGGAGGGGAGCAGAGCAAGCCCGAGCGAAGTGGGCTAACACTGACTCCAAGTGTTTCCTTAGGCTTTGATAAGTATGCAGTGTTAGCTTAAATGGTTATATGTTAAACTGAAAATTTTATCTGTAATTTAAACTGTATGTTTGCACTAAGTTGTAGACTATGTTATGGGCACAGAGTATAATTTTCTGACATTCTTAAAAGGATATAGAATTAAAGCTGGGATTAGTTACAGATGAAACAGGAGAGGAAATGAAATGCTATTTTATAGATTTCAGTATTTCTCAAAAGAAAATTGACTTTAGTTTGGGGGGGGCACTAACTGGTGAGCAATATGCAGCTGTTTATTCCTGGTGATGTACTCATCAGTACAGAGGTTTGATTAAGGAACTATACAGCAGAAATGTACTAATACACTCACTAACATTTGTTTAAGATAATGCAGATAAGGTATTTTACTGTCTAGACACTTGGAAGTTAAGCACCTACATTAGTGTTTAGTCTCTTTAGTTGCAGGAAAAGTGTCTGTGGGTGCCCAGTGCTCAAGAGAAACTTTGAAATTTCCACTGCTTGATATGGGAGGAAGAGACCTGCTTGACCTGAAGGATGGTTTGGATTAATTAGTGTTTAGTCTCTTTAGTTGCAGGACAAGTGTCTGTGGGTGCCCAGTGCCCAAGAGAAACCTTGAAATTTCCGTTGCTTGATATGGGAGGCAGAGACCTGCTTGACCTGAAGGATGGCTTGGATTAATTACTGTTTAGTTTCTTTAGTTGCAGGACAAGTGTCTGTGGGTGCCCAGTGCTTAAGAGAAACTTTGAAATTTCCACTGCTTGATATGGGAGGCAGAGACCTGCTTGACCTGAATGCTGGTTTGGATTAATTAGTGTTTAGTCTCTTTAGTTGCAGGACAAGTGTCTGTGGGTGCCCAGTGCTCAAGAGTAACTTTGAAATTTCCACTGCTTGATATGGGAGGCAGAGACCTGCTTGATCTGAAGGATGGTTTGGATTAATTAGTGTTTAGTCTCTTTAGTTGCAGGACAAGTGTCTGTGGGTGCCCAGTGCCCAAGAGAAACCTTGAAATTTCCACTGCTTGATATGGGAGGCAGAGACCTGCTTGACCTGAAGGATGGCTTGGATTACTTGACTGCAAAAACTTACAGGAGGATGATTACACATCAGGGGAAACAAACAGCTGCTGTTGGATTTGAAACATTTGAAAATTAAATAGAAAGATGCCAGAACCTGACACCCTCCTGAAACTCATACATATTCATATCTGTGTAATTATTGAGACATGGCTTCACTGCAATGACAACAATGCCTCTATACCAGGGTCTGTCTCATCTTGGGTAATTGCAGGGGAATATCTATACTTATTGAAACACCATCACCACACATCAACTTAATCACGACGCTAATTTGGAAATCCTGGATATCCAAATCACCTTTAACAAATCCAGCTATTACTTTACAGACCCCATCATTGTTGTTGCCCAAAGATGAGATTAATTGCCTTCACACCTTTAAGTCATTTTATAACAAACTAAATGCTTTCTTACTAAAGGACTTCAGTTACCCAAGCATTGATTGGCACACTTGCACCCTTAAAAATAGTTATGCTTAGCATTTCCTAGACTTCATTAAAAACAATGAACTGGATCAAGTTGTAAAATACCCACTAGAGGCTTTAATATCATTGACCTGGTCCTTACCAGCCTAGCTCCTTCCTGCATCTCACCCCAAATTTCTTCATGCCTGGTTAAATCTGACCACAAATCAGTCTACCAAATGAGACCATTTTAGGGACTTCTCCAAGGCAAACCTACTTCAACTTGTGGAAGACCCACAGAAAATCTCCAACAATCCTTTGGAAATTAACCCAAATCAAATGAGATTGCTGCTGCATTCACCTCTGACTTTACCAGCAACTGAACTATCAAAGGGACCAGGCAACATACAAGGCTACAGTCATTTAAATGCAAAGTATACAGTATCTGAACCTCTACTTAACCTGTTCAGCTTCATCCTGTGTACTGTGTTTGTTCCTGATGCCTGGAGAATAGCCACTTTGATTCCCCTTTACAAGGGTACCCCTTCTAGAGACCCAGGTAATTATAGTCCCATCAGCCTCATATTTATTTATTTATTTTATTTATGATATATTTATCATTCGTTGACCAGGAAAGTCCAACTAGGACAGAGACTATTTTCAGTGGAGGCCTGGGGAGAAACATTCCAGACACATGTCTTTGGATTGTGGGGGGAAACCGGAGTACTCAGAGGAAACCCGTGTGAATGCAGGGAGAACATGCAAACTCTGCACAGAAGGCACCCCAGCTGAGAATTGAACTGGAGAACCTCTTGCTGCGAGGCAACAACGTTAACCGCTGCACCACTGTGCCGCCCTTCGTCGTATATGCAAAGCCATGGAACATATCATACCATAGCAGAACTCATTTATATAGACGTATACAACTTAACAGATCTAGATCCCAATCAGTTTGGTTTTGTGAAAGATAAGACCTGTCTCCTGAACTTAGTAAACGTCTTTGAAATGGTTACAGTGGCTGTGGGTAGTAGTCATTTTTTGCGTACTTATCTTCTCCTGGTCAAGACTTTTGACATTATCCCACATGGTGGTATATTTGAAATGTTAGACAAGTTTAAAGTAAACTCAACTGATTGCAAATTGGCTGACCAACAGATCCTCAGTTGTGAAACTAACCATTTTCCTCTCTGTATGTAAAACTGTAACCATCTGGGTGCCACAGGGATCAGTTCTGGGCCCTCTTGTGTTTGGCATTTACTTTGTGGACATCTAAGCCAATGTCCCAGAAGTACTTTTGATCATGTTTGCTGATAACTGCAAACTGGGCGCTGTTGTCCACTCATTCACTGATACAAAACAGCTCCTGTAAGACCTAGAATATGTACATACATGGTGTATCAAAAACAGTCTCAAACTAAATGAAAAAGTGCAGTATTGTAGTATTTGGCACACAGGCTGCTCGCACCTCATATGCTGTAACTCATAAGAGGCATAGATACATATAAGGATAACTGTCTCCCATTCAGTCATCATATTTCTACCATAGTCAGGAAAACCTTCTATCTGTCTCAGTTAATTTCCAAGGTAAATATATTCAAGATCCAAAGAAGTCATCCTGTGATGGTACTCTTCCATTATCAGACCCATTATTGAACACAGTACCCTTTTGTATGTACAAATCCAAGCAGACCACTCAACTGGACCGGGCTCAAAGATTTCTAACCAAGAAATTTAAAGGTCTTAAATCCTTCGACTGTACTCCATAGCCTACAGGTTGCTGAGAGGGATATGTCTTCCTTTTCAAGTCAAGAAAAACCTAGTCCTTATTTGCCTCTGATTTCTTCACAAAACCACTATTTCCACAAACAGGTGTACTATAGACCTAAATCTACACCAAGAAATAAACAAGCCTCACTAAAGGGTAGGTTTCTAATTCATTGTATTCCAAAGTATTACTTTGACTTCTGAAGGCCAGTCTTGATAACTGGATGAGTAGACACAAATTTACAATAGGGTTACCATACATAGTCCTGCTGGATTTGGGAAGTAGGTACTATTTAGTGCTTGAAAACGGTGGAAAAATGTTTATGTATGTCTGCTTAAACATGTGTATGACTAGGCATGTTCTGATCCCCATGATCACTTACCCAGTATGTTTCTATTTTCCAGCATTTCTAGTCTGACTACAGACTCTTAAGCTTCACTCCATATGTCTATTCTGGTCTTTTCTTTTCAGTTTGTCTTATTTTACAGCTCAGTTCATTCTTTTAATCACTTCAAAGAGTGATTGCCTTCTTTCTATGAACTTTTCTGTCAAGGGAATTGATAATAACCTTTGGTCCTCTGTTTAAACTGAGTCTGGCGTTCTTGCTGTACACCCCATTGCATTTCTTGCAGATCTTTCTTAATAACATGCATAACAATTTTTTAAGGTGTCTCTTGCAAATTTGTAAAGTGTGCTATCACACTTTTAAACAGGGGTTTGTCCTTCTTTAGTCTCGTTTGTTGTGTCTAACAAGCCTTGGGAATGTTTCCCATATAGTAACTTGAATAGTGTGAGTCATATTGAAGCTTGGGTCATTTCTGTTATAGCAAAAGGAGGTGAGGAACCTACAAATTTTATATAACAGGGTGAATGTAAATTTTTTTTTTTTTTTAAATCTGACAATAGTAATGGTTTTGTAATTATGGACAATTTGGATTATGTTAATGGAATAAAAGAACATTCATCTGGCAATGAATGTTATAAAATAGTAACAGATAATATATACAATAATGTTATCAACAAATAGATTACTGCTTGTTAGATTAAGTTATTCAGGGATTTATAACTTGTGAATTATAAACATTTCTGAAAATAAATGATGCTAAATTTGAAAGACCCACAAGGATGAAAGACACATACACCCACAGTTTAGACTTATTATGGCTGGAAAGCAGTATAACATTGTCTTTTCTTTGTACTTTGATGCTGTGTTAAATCGAATTGCACGGACATCTAAGTTTTATTTAAGAGATTCATTGTTGATTTTAAATGAATTATACAATTTTGTTTTAAAGGTACAGACATTTTTTGTAACTATTGATGTTATATCCCTGCACAACTTTATACATCAGGATCTAGGCACTGATTATGTTACATATTATTTGAGTGAATACACTGCTCTAAGCAACACTGAGATAAACATAAACAACATTTGCTTATTTCTGAACACTGTTTTATATAATATTTTTTGTATTTGACATCTCTTTTTACCAAAACAAGGCGGAGTGGCTATGATGGCCAGTATAGCCCCTGTATTTGCAAACTTGTAATGACTGACTGGGAAAAAAGTTTCTAGAACAACATCATCTATTTTCTAAGGTTTCATTTAATAGAAGGTATAAAGGTGTTTTGTTTATTTGGAATGGAATAGATGAATAAATTAAAGAAATTTGTTTTAATGAGTTAAAATCTAGTATATCTTTTTTAAATGTGCAATTAGTGATTTAGTTTACAACATTAATTTTCCAGATGTTACTATAAGGTTGTATTTTTAGAACAGAATGTCTGTTATCTTTGTTAATAAGTATGTTTATTTGGCAAGTTTGCATAGCACTGTTATGAAATTCAACATAATTAGAGTGCAACTAATCAGATTAAGTAGAATTGTTAGAGAAGAGACATTTGAAAAAGAAATTAAGTTTTTATCAAATTTGTTTTTTTGATACAAGATATCCATCTGTTAAGCTGAATGATATGGTAACTGAAATTTCTAGGCATAGATGAGTAAAATTTGACCCTAACCTTAAAAAGAAAAAAGATTCCATTACTATCAAAGAAAACATTAACTGTAATGATTTTGGAAGATCATTTCCTCTCCCTACTTGTAGAGCTGCAGTAGAAGTTAAGAACGTTATTTCCAAAAACTGGAAAATAATAAAGGGAAATTGAGATCTAACAGAAGCCAGTGCTACAGGTCCTTTATTTATTACTAAAAGAGGAAGAAATTGGAAATGGTTACTAGAAAACTTTCTTGTTACTAGTTGTTAAAGACATACATACCAATATTTCAAGCATGGGCATTAATGTCCTTCTAGCTTGCCATTATACTAAAACACCTTTTTCCCATAATAAGTATCCAGGCTGTTCTTAAAAATATCTAAACTAGTACTTTCTTTAATGTAATTTGGTAGTCTGCTCCAAGCATCAGCTACTCTGACTTCTCATTCCTATAGAATCTTCTGCATAAGTTGTCTGATGATTCTTTAGTAATTTTTGATAACCCCAAACATTCCCAGAGGTAGTTGTCCCTAAATGCCCTATATACCTGAATAAGATCTCCTCTTCGATATCTGTAAGAGACACTGTACACGTTTAGATATTTTAGTTTTTCATAATAACTTAAATGTTCACATCCATGGATACCCTTGGTATATTTCCGTTGTACTCTTTCCAGTTTACTCATTCTTGTTTTCTTATAGGGTTTCCATATTGTTATTCCATACTCACGTTTGGATCTAATGTAACTAACAAACAATGACTTCATTATTTTTAATTTCCTAGACTTTATAAATCTTTTTATACAACCTATAGTTCTATAACTATCATTAACCAATTGGTTGATATGATTAGAAAAACTCATAGCTGAATCTATCCATATACCCAGGTCCTTAAATTAATCTGCAATTTCAATCACTGTGTGCTGTATTAAATATTCATCTTTCAGTCTATGCCTACCAAATCTCATATGCTTAGTTTCTGATGTAGGTTATCAGCAATATTACAGGTACTTATCCTTGTAATGAGTGTAAGGGTTCCAGATGCATAGATACAGGTCATCATCATCATCATCATCATCCACCTTTTTCTACATGAGGTCGGGGTGTCATGTCAACTGTTACCAACTCTCTCTCTCTCATGCCAATGCCTCTGTCCTACCTTCTCCAAAAATCATTCCTGCCACAGGTCTTCTCTCATACAATCTATCCACCTCACTGCTAGACACTTTATTTTCTCTTCCCTTCTGCCTGTATGTTCCTTCTTCACCAATTTGTCTTCTGCTATTCTGCACGTGCCTGAACCACTGTACTCCACTCTCTTTGACTTTCTCCGCAATTGAGGCTGTTTTGGCTTCTGCACCAACATTTCCATTTCTTCATCTGTCCCACAGTGTCCATCATGCCACATGCCTTAAGCACTTCATCACCTATAGCTTTTTCAACTTTTCTGCTTTTAGTGCCCAGGCTTCTGTACCATACAGTACTATTGTTTGTACCACTGTTTTGTATACCTTACATTTCAGCTTCTTTGAATTCTTCTGTCATGCACTACCCTGACAGTCTGTACCAGATGGCTGCAGCCTCTCTGACTGTAGCTTTGACCTCCTCATTCAGACTTCCCTTCTCTTTTCTTCAAGGGCTCCTCCCATATACTTGAAGTTGTTAACCTGTTCCACTATAGTCTCTTATAGCTCAGTTTTCAACTTCTTATGAATTACTCCATTTGTTGCCATTACAATTGAATTATCTGCAATCAGTTTTATCCCACGTGCCTTCAGTTTTGCATTCCATTCCCCTATCCTTTGCTGAAGTTCTTGCTCAGAGTCTGCCTGTAAATCCACATCAACTGCATGTAGCAACTTTGTTGACTGGTCCCCTCTGACCTGTTGTCTGATGTAGTCCATCACAAGTATGAACAGCACAGGGCTCAGAGATGAACCCAGATGCACACCCACTCTGACTGACAACCCCTGTGTGAGACCTAACACTGTTTGGACTTGAGTCAATAGGTCCTTGTACATAGCCTCCACTAATTCTATCAATGTTTATGGAACTTCAAACCACTGCAGGACTGCTCAAATCTACTTTCTTGGGACATTGTCATATGCTTTCTCAATGTCAAGGAATGCCCAGTTAATCTATTTCCTCATCTATAGCTTCTTCTCAACTGTCTCTCTGAAAACACTGGGGCAGTTATGCTGCAACCTGATCTGATACTCAGAAACAGATTCCACATCAAAATTATCACATTTAGAAGTGGAATACAACAATGGCAATGTTTCTTATGCATAATGAAACATCAGAGGCAGTACATACTGCAAGCTGCTGCAGCTGCAAGGGTTTTATGTTGCTAAGACAACAAGGAAACTCTAGCATCACATATACAAACAAAATTTAGCATTAAGGAATAATAATTACATTGTATTAGCTAACATGTCCAAAAGAGTTTAACTTTCAGGAAAATGTCTTTTTTGTGGTTGATCATGTGACAGTTGTAAGACATTTGGCTATTAATGGATAAAATATAGGTCTCTTACACGTATTTGGTTGTTTCATAAATGCATTTTTATATAAATTATTTTATTGTTTTATTAAATAGATATTTATATAAAAGTCAGCTGTTTTAGTCATGTGACATTGTGATGTATATAAAAGTGCTGTTTTTACACTTTTTCATTTTGATGAAGTTCTTGATGAAATAGAGTGTGAAACACTCTGTTTATTGAAGTGTGCCCTTTATAGTGGGGTTTTGTGGTCAGTTTTGTTTATCCCATTTGGTTTGCAAGTTTTCTTTTGGGTGATCATTGGTATTTAATTGGCAAAGTAGAAGTTCTGCCTAAAGAACACTAGTCATAGACCTTTGACATTGCCTTTCACAGAGCAGTAGATGTAAAGAAGAGGGGCCAAATAAGTATGAGAGATACCACTGGTGAACTGCCTTCTAGCGAAGTAGGTCCCATAAAGTCTTAATATGTGCTTTTTGAAATGGTAGCCATAATGGACATATAAATATATAGCTATGTTTATATATCTGTATGTCTGGGTCTACTTCTAATGATGGAAAGAGCACTTCCCTGAAACTGAATTTATTGAGACAACACCACCTTCTTCTTCTTCTTGCGGCTTTTTCCCGGTTAGGGGTCACCACAGCAGATCATCTGTCCGCTCATGATTGGCAGTGGAGTTTTACAGTGTTGAGTTGCCAGCCGCCGGGCCCAACCTTCCACAGAAGGCACACACATGCACACCTAGGGCCAATTTAGAGTGTCCAATCCACGTACTGCATGTCTTTGGGATGTGGGAGGAAACCAGAGCACATGGAGGAAACCCACGCGACCACAGGGAGGACATGCAGACTCCGCACAGAAGGCACCCCAGCCGAGAATCGAACCGGCGAACCTCTTGCTGTGAGGCGAAATTTACAGAATAATCACACTGCCAAATATTTTAAGAGGGAACATATTCACTTGGCCACCATAGGGAAATTTGCTCTTTTCCTCACTGTAGTGCGATCCCGGATTTGTTATATTTAGTTAGATGGTGTGAGGATGGTGCAGCCTCCCCCACATTGGTGGGTGTGGGGATGTACCTCCCCCTGGGTGGGTTTGACATACCGTGGTGTGTTTCTTCTTTCAGTGTTGGCCAAATGCATAGTTTCCTTGTTAAAAAAAATTCAGTAGTGTGATTTTTTGGTAAATTAACAGTTTGGTGTTGTCTTGGTGAATTCAGTTTCAGGTAAGTGGTCTTTCAATCATTAGAAGTAGAGCTGTATGTGTATCTCTATAGCTGACTCTCTCTCTCTCTATATATATACATATATATATATATATATATATATATATATATATATATATATGTATGTATGTGTGTGTGTGTGTATATACACACACAACACACACACACACACACATACATATATATAGCTAGGTATATAATATAACTATATATATGTGTGTGTGTGTGTGTGTTTGTGTGTGTGTGTATATATATATATATATATATATATATATATATATATACATACACACACACACACACACACACACACACACACACACACACACACACACACACACACATATATATATATATATATATATATATATATATGTATACAAACACATACACACATATACATATAAAATATATATATATAAAATATATATATATATATATATATAATATATATATATATATATATATATATATATATATATATATATATATATATATATATATATATCTATCTATATATACACACCGACACACACAGTGGATATAAAAAGTTTACACACCCCTGTTAAAATGCCAGGTTTTTGTGATGTAAAAAAATGAGATCACAATAAATCATTTCAAAAACTTTTCCCACCTTTAATGTGACCTATAACCTGTACAATTCAATTGAAAACAAACAAATCTGTTAGGGGAAAAAATATAAAAAAATAAAAATGTACAATACGCTGGTTGCATAATTGTGCTCACCCTTAAACTAATACTTTGTTGTGTGTGCACACCCTTAAACTAATACTTTGTTGAAGCACCTTTTGATTTAATTACAACATTCAGTCTTCTTGGGTACACACCTACCATCAGTTAAAGAGACTCTGATTACCCCCAAATAAAGTTTAGCTGTCCTAATAGGATTTTCTGACATTTACTCAGTTGCCTGCTACAGCAAAAGCCATGGTTCTCAGAGAGCTTACAAAGCATCAATGGGATCTCATTGTCAAAAGGTGTCATTTAGAAGCAGGGTACAAAAAATTTTCCACAGCATTGGCTATATCATGGAACACAGTGAAGACAGTCATCAAAAAGTGGAGAAAATATGGGACAACAGTAATGTTGCAAAGAACTGGACGTCCCCCCAAAATTGGTGAAAAGACAAGATGAAAACCGGTCAGGGAGGCTGCCAAGAGACCTACAGCAACACTGAAGGAGCTGCAGGAATTTCTGGCAAGTACTCGTTGTGTACTACATGTGACAACAATCTCCTGTATTCTCCATATGTCTGGACTATGGGGTAGGGTTGCAAGACGGAAGCCTTTTCTTGCACAGAAAAACATCCAGGCGCAGCTAAAATTTGCAAAATAATACATCAAGTCTTCCAAAAGCATGTGGGAAAATGTGTTATGGTCTGATGAGGCCAAGGTTGAACTTTTTGGTCACAATTCCAAAAGGTACTTTTGGCACAAAATCAACAGTTTGCATCACCAAAAGAACACCATCCTCATGGTGAAGCATGGTGGTGGCAGTATCATGCTTTGGGGATGCTTTTCTTCAGCTGGAACTGGGGCTTTAGTAAAGGTGGAGGGAATTACGAACAGTCACATTTGGCCCAAAACTTTCAGGTGTCTGCTAGAAAGATGAAGATGAAGAGAAATTTCAACTTTCAACATGACAATGACTCCAAGCATGCATCCAAATCAACGAAAGAATGGCTTCACCAGAAGAAAATTAAAGTTTTGGAATGGCCCAGCCACAGTCCAGACCTAAATCTAATAAGAAATATGTGGGGTGACCAGAAGAGGGCTGTGTCGAAGAGATGCTCTCTCAATCTGACAGATTTGGAGTGGTTTTGCAAGGAAGAGTAGACAAATATTGCCAAGTCAAGATGTGCCATACTGATAGACACCTACCAAAGAAGACTGAATGTTGTAATTAAATCAAAAGGAGCCTCAGCAAAGTATTAGTTTAAGGGTGTGCACACATGCAACCAGCATATTGTACACTTTTTATTTTTTTTATATTTTTCCCCTAACAGATGTGTTTGTTTTTCAATTGAATTGTACAGGTTATAGGTCACATTAAAGGTGGAAAAAGTTTTGAAATTATTTATTGCGGTCTCTTTTTTTATATCACAAAATGTGGCATTTTAACAGGGTTGTGTAAACGTTTTATATCCACTGTATATAGCTAGATATATAGCTATATAGGTATGTTTTTATACAGCTGCAAGTTTATGTCTATAGCTATATGTAAATATTTATATAGCTATATCTATAAATCTATGTCTATATATATATATATATATATATATATATATATATATATATATATATATATATATATATATATATATATATATATATATATATATATATATATTTGTAAATGGCTTTATAATGATTGATAAAAAATGAATAAATAAAAAGTTGAAACAAAATGCCAAAATGCCAAAAACACAAAATATCAACGAGTTGTTTAATGCTGGGGTGCAAGCCCTGCCCCCACCTGCTAATTATATATACCACTTCTGGTATTTGACAATAGTAGGGAAAGGACAAATTCTATTTTCAAGATTTAGTATTTTTGACATTTTGTATTTCAGCATTTTGTTTTGTCAGTCAAATGGCAAGGAAACCTTCGTGTATATATATATATATATATATATATATATATATATATATATATATATATATATTTATATGTGTGTGTATATAATATTTCACTATAGTAATAATATGCTGAATTCCTCTGAACTCCCATACACAAATTAAAACCCCAGTCTGCATGAATATGCAAGCCTTATATAAACTGTGTTCTTTTCCTTACTTTGTCTTTCTACAATATTGCCATTTTACTTGGTTTGTTTTGGCCTATATCATGTCATAAACCTGAATACAAGCATGATTCTTGTAATACAGAAGCATTTTATGGCATAACAGGAGTGGCATTGCCATCAGTTTTATGACAAGATGATATTTCAAGAATATAACTTTTTTTTAAGTGCTTCAAGAATAATGTAACATCTACAGTGGTTAGAATTAAAATTATGTCAGCTGTCTTTCTTTACTGAGAGATTAAATGGTGCAATTTATAAGCTAATATTGAGCATGCTTTTTAGGAACGACTTTTGATGAGTCTTTTGCCTCGTAATGTTGCAATGGAAATGAAAGAAGATTTCCTGAAGCCACCAGAAAGAATTTTCCACAAAATTTATATTCAGCGGCATGACAATGTCAGGTAAGCTCACAATATTTCCAAACACCATGGATTTTGTTTACTTTCAAGTGTAACAGAAATAAAGATACATTTTATGAACATTACATTTTTAGGTGTGGAGTAACATAAAATACATACATATTTCCTAGAACTGCTGTCAAGTTTTACATGAGAAACTACTCTTGTGAAATGACATATAATGTCTGTATGTAGTTTGTCCTGCATTCATTTTAGTACCATGCCTGCTGATGAACAAACCACCCCAGTGTTCTTCAGTCCATTTATTCCCCTTTGGTAAGTATCTCATGGGCAGTGGCAGTAGCTGACCAGAGGGTACAGCATCTCTCTCTACAGCCATGGAGTTATATTTTTGCCTACTGGCATTGAAAGCCTTTATTTAAAGGCCTCAATCTTGCCTCTGATGGCCAGTGTCATCAGATATGTCACTGTTGGGATTCCTGTTTTGACCCCTTATGTCTGCATGCTTCTACTCACATACTATGAAGGGCACTATCACCAGCTTCTGTGGTGGTAACTGGCTGACCAGAACCAGTACTTCCACTCCCCAAAGTAGGCAAGCGGGTTTTAGTGACTCAGTCTTATCCTCCCTGCCTTGTTCTTCCAGCACCCACTCAACTACATGAACTGAGATTGTCTGGGTCATGGTTAGGGCTTTATCCTTTTACTCCACATTGCTGGGCTGTGCAGCATCTTCATTTTTATTGTTTGTTTATCTGCATTTGATGACAGGGAAGTTCCTGCTGGTATAGGCTGTCGGCAGTGGAGGCAGAAGCAAAAAGAGGCTGACAGTGAAGTGCAATACTTTAACTGCTTTCACTAGAATGTATATAAATATAAGAACATTTGTACAGCAGAGAATATGCAGCATTTGGCAAGACAAAATTAATTTGAAATTCATTAACTATTAGAAGTTACAGTATATAATAACATTAGTAAGCAAACTGAAATTGAAAGCTTTAACGTTGTACACATTCTGATGTAAGGCTAAACTGATGCAACAATGCAGCAATAAACAAGTAAAGACAGCACATATTGAATTTGATATAAAGTTGAATTTGACAGAGGATAGATCCCAATAGATATCAATTATTTTTATAAACACTTGATGTGAATTTGTTCAATCTCGCCGATTGTTCTTTACACGTGGATTCGGAGCCGATCCATCGGCTCCGAGTCGGCCGCTTTCCAAGCTCAAGATCTTTGTGTTAGCATCGAGGCACAGTCCCTATCCCATGATGCTCTCCTACCAACCTCAGATCTAGTTTGCCGCTGCAACGGATCGCACGATCTTCGGAGGAAGCTCGGGCCAGTACCTTCTTTATTATCTTAAAAGAATTTAAAATTACTTATTAGACTATCAGGCATCTGATATTTGTGAGACTTCTCATATTTTTTGTAATTGTTGTTCAGTGAGTTAACTGGAAATTATATTTTTGTCTTCTAATTCGGAGCGGTTGCTCCTAGGCCTTTAACCTTTCTCAAGTTGCATTTACTTGACAGGGCTCTGTCAAATTTAATTCCCTATCCCCTTATTTTTCTTAGAATTATTGTATTTGAATGTTTTTGTGTCATTATTCTCATAGTTATTGCAGTTCAGGGATCTGAACTTTCTAAGGAGTTCTGTGGTTTCAACTTTTTGATATTGTTATCAGGGATCTGATATTTGTGTGTAATTTCTGTTTATAATGTCTGAGAAACAAAAATCTGGATGTAAAAGGTGTGACTGTGGACAGAAGATGTCCATCACCGATAACCATGTTTCTTGTGTGTACTGCTTGGGTCCACTACATTTACAAGAAGATTGCTCTATCTGCCATTCCTTCAGTGGCAGGGTTTTATTAGAGAGGTGAAGGTCGATAGAGGGCTGTTGAAGCCAGATTTTCAAGAAGCATTAGACAAGACTGATCAGACCTCCAAGTCCTCGAAGGGGTCAAAGTCTTCTAAGGTGTCATCAGAGCACAATTCTTCTGTTCTGAGCACCTCTGGGAAGACTCGGTTGCCGGCTCCACAGCCTTCTGAGCCGTGCACTGAAATCTTACCTCGGAGCCAAATCATTGTGTTGGAGCCAGTGTCAGAAGTTTTAAAGTCCCTGATCCTTAAGTTGGTGGCTTCTTCAGCTCCTTCGACCCGTTCTTCCAGTACCCTTTCCGACATCGATGTGGACCGCGTGGTGCAGAGACTTTTGGTGAAACTGGCCCTAGCCAAATTGCTTTCAGCTTCGACCCAGTTGGCTTTGAAGCCTACAACCCCCCCACCATGATTTCTGCTTCTCCTCCGAGGCCAGTTGAGCCTTTGGAGCTGGAAAGAGAGGATCTGATAGTGGTGGAACCCTCGGAGCCGAGGCCTGTTCCAGTGCCCTCGGCCCCATCAACCTTGACTTCTTTGGTTCCGATTGAAGAGTCTCAGAGCCGACACTCTCTCGCTGGTTCCAGGGGAGAGAGTCGAACTGATGGTTCAGTTCCGACTCTTCCTCTCGGGGCTTCAGCATAGATGAGCTGGGTTCCGTCCTCTGGTTCGGAGCCCGTGGTCTTGGCCCCTGGGATGTTGCCATCTTCTTCGAATCCGGCAGACTCCTTGGGTCGGGAAACCGGTGCCTTCGATGCCATGAGGAGGGTCATGTCTGCTAAGACCCTTACCTCTTTGGATCTTTCCTCTTTCTCCCCTAAAGGGCAGCATTCTGTCCCTACACCACAGGTCCCCACCAAGCGTCGGGACCCAGAGCCTCAGGTAACCCCATTGGGTGACCCCTGCTTGACTGAGACTTCACCAGGTGCCCCCACTGATGAAGTCCCCAGAAAAAGACTGCGCAAGAGGAGGCATTTAGATTCCCCTCAGGAATCCTTAATATCAGACACCGACTTAGAGGAATCAGAAGGGTCCCCACGGTCCTCCTCTGAGGATGTCTCATTTGCAAACATCCTGGAAATATTAAGGCAGAGGGGTGACTGGCAGTCCCTTACCCCTGCAGAGGATGAGTCGGTGCTCCTGAAGGCCTTTGGGTCTTAACCTTCCACCTCCTGGGTTACTCCGCCCTTTGACGAACTAATGGACTTGGTCGCTCGAAGGGCGTGGGAGTCTCCTGATTCCATGGAACCAGTCCCTCGGAGGCCCAACAAATTTATCACCTCCCCTCAAGACAGGTCTTTTCTTATGAAGGGAGTCCCCGTTGATGCCATGGTGGTGGCGGCGGCGGCCACCAAGAAAGAGATGTCAGAAGCCTCTTCTTCTGTTCATCCTCCTAATAAAGACTCTAGGGCTATGGACAGATACAGAAATGCATCTTTAGTTCCGCGACATTTGCAATGAGATCATTCAACTATTTGACACACTTTACCCGTCTTCAACGAGATCTCCTCAAAGATCTTGGAGATACTCTACAGGGAAAACAAATGATGCTGTTTCAGCGAAAGTAACGGCACAGCTTAACACCCTTAATTCTATTGTGATCTCGTCCATGTGGCTTATTACTTATGCAGCCGATGGATTGAGCCGGGCAGCAGGTTCTGCGATAGCTCTGCGGAGACGATCCTGGATGCGCTTATACTCCTTTGCGGAAGCCTTCAAGTCTTCCTTTGTTAATACCCCATTTGATGGCTCTTCCTTGTTTGGGCCTAAAGTCAAGGAGACACTCACTAGGTGTGAGCAGGAAGGAAAGACTCTATCTGCTGTAGGAGTCCGTTTTTCCACCCCCACTAGACCATACCCCAAAGGGCAGAAAGTGGAAAAATGTGGTTCCGAAAGTCCCAAGGAGCTTTCCAGAACACAAGTAGTGAGCCCCCCTCCAGGAGCAGAGGAGGGGGGTATAATGGTAAACACCGCCCAGGCGGCAGAGGGGGGGGGGCGCAGAACCAGGGTGACAGGGAGCAGTTCCTTGGCAAGCCCTATCAGCGCTCCTGAAAGGAGGCCCGGCTGTTCTGCTGTGGTGGCAGTCGGGGGTCGCTTAGCTTTATACCCAGATGCCTGGCTAGGAATTACATCAGATTCTTTGGTAAAAAGCATAATTACCAGAGGTTACAGCATTCTCTTTTCAGAATCCCCTTCCATTCGTACAAGAATCCCAGATGTTCCACCCAGTCCTCAGAATCTAGCAACCATAGAAATTCAAAGGCTGCTACAAAAAAGAGTCATCCAGCCAGTCCTGGTGGACCAAATAGGATCCGGAACTTACTCCAGGTTCTTTTTAGTTCCAAAGAAAACAGGGGACTGGAGGCCCATCTTAGACCTCAGCAAACTGAATACCTTTGTCAAAAATGAAAAGTTCCAGATGGTCATGCTTCAATCGATACTTCTGTTTCTTGAAACGGGCAATTGGATGTGCTCTATAGATCTTAAGGATGTGTACTACCACATCAAAATGGCCAGGCCATCCAGAGTTCACTTGCGTTTCCGACTGGGGGCTAGTCATTACCAATTCCGAGCTCTGCCCTTTGGTCTCACCACAGCCCCCAGAGTGTTCACCAAATGTATGGCAGTGGTCATGGCTCACCTGAGATGTTTAGGATTCCGGGTGATGTTCTTCATCTCACATTGCTGCAGTCCTTACACTTGGGTAGTCCGCTGTCCTCGGTCGGCCCGAATATCAAAGTATTAGGCTGACGTCGGCCAAGGCGCTTAAGACTGACATCAGGACGTCAGGGTACAAATGCGCATGACCGACGTCATATCCTCAGTCTTTTTTGCCGCATGGTCCGATGCAGAAGCAGCATTGCAAGTGCCGTTCGGCATTCTGAAATTTTTCGAATTCGGAGTTTCAGACCGAGTCAAAGTTGGCTAAGTACCCCGTTGGGGAATATTTTAGTTTTTTCTTGCCTCAGTGGTTTACCGGATGTCAGAAAAAGTGAATAACTGTATTTCTTGTGGGAAACAGATACCGCATAGAGATTATCATACTTTGTGTATTCCTTGTTTGGGGCCTGAGCACGACGTTGTTGGGTGTCGCTTTTGTGCTAGGTTCAATAAGCGCACTATTAAGCGAAGGTTAGATTGTGCCAGGTTGGTCTTCGGGAAGCGGTGCAATTATAATATGCCGTCGGATGCTCCGACGCCCGCTTCTTCGAAGAAGCGCAAAGACAAAGCAGCTAAACCCAGGCAAGAAGAGTCGTCCGTGCCGGATGCCGGTTCTTTAGAGGTGTCAGTGGAACCGGTGGTTCCGCCGGAGGTTTCTCTGGAGTCCCAGGGGGAAACTTTGTTATTGCAGGATGTGGCCTCTCAGGAGGCAGGTCAGGCTGAAGGGGCTTCTCAGGTTACTGTACTCCCCTCCCTTCCTAGGGTGGTTAGGCCCTCTCCTTCTGTTTCCAAGGCTTCTCCCAGAGGCAGGCCAGGTTTAGCTTCTGTTGGTGTCACTCCTAGTTCATCAGGATCTGTGCCCAAGAAGCACATGCTTAAAATTGCAGAAGTATTCTCCTTATTCTGATTCTGATGTGGATGATTCTACTCCTTCTGCTTCTCCTCCAGAGGATTTTTCTTTTTCAGAGACTCTTCATTCCATGAGGGAACATTTTAAGTGGGAAGGTCAGGACTTCTCTGATTCCAGGAAAAGGCTTAGGGAATTTTTGCTTTTACCCCAGCATAGGCCTTTGGCTATACCTCCTGTTCTGGATGTTGTGGAAGATGTGTTTGCAGAGGCTTCACTTAATCCTGATTCTTTGCCTCCTGCTCCTGTTAAACCGGATAGGTATTACAGGGTGCCTGAAGCTCATAAATATCTTTATAAGAGTCCTAGGGCGGACCCAGAAACTGTTAGTCAGGGACCTAAGGGTGTCAAGGCCTCTGTTGTAAAAATCCGGTTCCTCCAGATAAAGAGGCCAGGGCTTTGGATAGATGGGGAAAGAAAGTCTATACTTCTTCCACCTTAGCTATGAGGGCTTTGAATTGCCAGTTTCACATGTTGAAATATCAAAACTATCTACTTTCTCAATTGAAGTCTAAGGTAGATGCTCTGGCGGAAGGTATTGAGTGTAAAGAATTACAAGATTTGGTACATGTTTCTGAACAGGTGGGTAAGCATTCTTTACAATGTGGTTTTGATGCTATACAGGCCTCGTCTAGGGTGGCTGCCACTGGGTCAGTTCTTCGCAGGCACGCCTGGCTGAGGGATCAGAATTTATCTGACCATGTTAAGACAAGGATTTTAGATGCTCCTTTACAGTCTGATGTATTGTTTGGTTCACCTGTGGAGGCAGTCTTAAAGAAAATGGAAGACAAGGCTAAGTCTATGCAGACTGTTAAAGATTTTTTGCAAGTTCAGCCTCCGAAGTTTAGTAGGAATTGGCCTGCTAAGGGGTGGACGTACCCTTCTTATGATTCACAGTCTAGGGGTAGATCTAGACGTGGTAGGGGCAGAGCTCAGGGCTCTTTCAGGCCTAGAACAGGGAGTTCACCTGCACAGTCTTCGGTGAGGGCAGGGGCCAGTCCTTTCGTAAACAGGCCCAATGACCTACCTTTTCAGCTGCCAGAGCCTTTTCGTCTGGCAGCACCTTTGGGAGGAAGGTTGGCACTCTTCAAGGAAAATTGGAGTTTAATTACCCAAGACAGATGGGTATTGGATATCATACACCAAGGTTACAAGTTTTATTTCCATACCTTGCCTCCTTTCAAAGGCATGCCAGACGTTCCTCCTCAGCAAAGAATAGAGGCTCACAAACAAATTTCTCTGCTGCTTCAAATAGAGGCCATACAGCCGGTCCCTCTGCCAGAAGTGGGCCTAGGATTTTATTCTCGCCTGTTCCTAGTACCAAAGAAGGGGAACACGTGGAGACCAATTTTGGATTTATCTATCCTCAACACTTATCTGGACATTCCCAAGTTCAAAATGTTGACGTTGCAACAGCTTTTACCTCTGCTGGGCAAAGATCACTGGATGGTGACTCTGGATCTCAAGGAGGCTTACCTTCATGTTCCTATCAGGCTAAGTTGCAGGAAGTATCTGCGTTTTCGGGCTGGGACTTCTCATTATCAGTTCTCTGCATTGCCCTTTGGCTTATCTACTGTGCCCAGAGTGTTCACGAAAGTTCTGGCTCCAGTGATAGCTTTCTTCAGGCTAAAAGGAATACAGATCTATCCTTATTTGGACGATTGCCTGATTCTGGCTCAAGGAAGGGACGAACTTCTTCATCATTTGCAATATGTGATAGCAGTGCTAAGATGCCTGGGGTATTCTGTGAACGAAATAAAGTCCAGTCTAGTACCCTCTCAGGACATGTGCTTTCTGGGTGTGAGACTGAATACAGCATCCCAGATGGCCTTTTGACCACGGACAAACAAAAGAATCTTTCCCTTTACTTCCATCAGTTGTCTCATCAGTCCAGGCTGACTGCAAGGACAGTCCTTCAAGCCTTGGGGTTCATGGCATCTTGTATTCTGGTGCTTCCCAATGCCAAACTGCATATGAGGAAGCTACAATGGTATCTCAAAATGTATGGACACAGCACTGCCAGGATATGGACACTGTCATTCAGATAATACCTTGCATTCAAAAGGAATTTTTGTGGTGGGCTCAGGAATGTCACCTAAACAAGGGACTCTCTGTGACCCGGCCAGAGGCGAGTCAGATTCTAACGACAGATGCCTCAGACAAAGCTTGGGGAGCTCATCTAAATGGAAAGTGGATACAAGACACGTGGCCTGCCAGACTACAACATCTACATATCAACTTGAAGGAGATGTTAGCAGTCCAATTTGCATTAATAGCTTTCAAGGATTTACTTCTTCCAGGGCAGGTGTTGATTCTAACAGACAACACAACTGTCATGTGGTACATCAACAAGCAAGGGGAACACATTCTTATCCTCTATGCAGACAAGCAATGATTTTGTGGGAGACTGCTCTCAGTTTACAGCTAAATCTTCAGGCAAGGTTTCTGCCGGGAGCACAGAACTCCTTAGCAGATGTGTTGAGCAGACGAATTATGGATCCCCACGAGTGGAAATTGGATCCTCATGTATTTCAGAAATTGACAGTGTCATGGGGAACTCCAGACATAGATCTGTTCGCTTCTCCACTAAACTACCAGCTGCCAAAGTTTTGCACAAAAAGGTTTCATCCCACAGCCTGGAAAGTGGATGCTCTTTTCTTTCAATTGGAGCAATCTTCATGTGTATGCCTTTCCACCTCTGCCTCTCCTCCCAAAGGTACTCCTAAAGGTCAGACAGGACAAGCCAAAGATGATTTTAATAGCTCCAGATTGGCCTCGACAGCACTGGTACCCATTACTGAGAAGTCTGGTACGGGAGCCTCCATGGCCTTTGCCTTCGATTCCACACCTGCTGTCTCAGGAGAACAGTCATTTACTCAATGTCAAACTTCACTCTCTTCACCTAACAGCCTGGCATATTCTGTTTTGAACCCTGGAGGGTCTCAGCTTCCACAGCAAGTTTTGAATGTTATTTTGGAGGCCAGAAGGCCTAGTACAAGGAAAGTGTACACAGATAAATGGAAGAGATTTTTATTTTGGAGTACAGCAAAGGAATTTGATGTTTCTGAGCCTAATTTAAGTGTGGCTCTTCAATATCTTACTGAGTTACTGGACAAAGGTTTGTCCTTCTCTTCTATTAAGGTTCATGCTGCAGCAATTTCTGCTCACTATGACTGTGACCCACCATTGTTTTCTCATCCTTTGTTTAAGCAATTCCTTAGAGGGGCAAAGAATATAAGACCCCCACGTAGAGCTCCTACTCCTGCTTGGGATCACAATTTTGTGTTGGAGAAACTCACTCTACAACCTTTTGAGCCTGCAGCTACTGCCGAGTTGAAATATTTATCATGGAAGACTGCTTTTTTGTTGGCCATTACCTCTGCAAGAAGGGTTTCTGAATTACAGGCCCTTATGGCGGTTGAGCCTTTCTTAATTTTCCATAAGGATAGGGTATCTTTGCGTACTAATCCTTCCTTTATGCCTAAAGTGGTTTCTAGTGTGGCTTTAAACCAAACTATTCATTTGCCTACTTTTTATGCAAACCCCAAAATAAAGGGGAAAAGATTTTGCACACTTTGGATGTACACAGGCAGTTGCGATATTATTTGAGCAGAACTAAAGGGTTCAGGCAGTCTCAGCAGTTATTTGTTTCTTTTGCTTTGGGTTCTCAGGGCAAGCCTGTGTCAAAACAAACTATTTCTAAGTGGATTGGGTTTTGTATTGCTTTCTGTTATTCCCATCATGGTAAGGAGATTCCAGCTGGGATTAGGCCTCATTCCACTAGGGCTACTGCCACTTCTACAGCTTTTTTGAGAGGGGTGGCAACTAAAGATATTTTGGAGGCAGCTACTTGGAGTTCAGTGCATACTTTCTCTAAGCATTATCACCTTCCACTTTACTCTAAATCTAGGGCTGGTTTTGCCACTGCAATTTTACAGGGCATTTTGGCAGCTCCTGCTGCTTTATAGTTTTGCCATCCTCCCTTACCTCTGCTTTGGGATTCTACCCAAGTGTAAGGACTGCAGCAATGTGAGATGAAGAACATAGTACAGTTTTGTACCTACCATAAATGTAGATGTTCGAAGATCCACATTGCTGCAGTCCAATTTACCCTCCCTCCTTCCCCTCTGTAGTTAGAGGCGGTTGTGTGGGTTGGGTTGTAAATATTGTGTATATTGTATATATTGTACATATAATTAGTGCAAGGGTGGTTGGTTGGTTTTTGCTGTCTTTTGGTTTTGACCTTTCTTTTTAGGGTCTTTTGACATCTGGGGCAAGAAAAGACTGAGGATATGACGTCGGTCATGCGCATTTGTACCCTGACGTCCTGATGTCAGTCTTAAGCGCCTTGGCCGACGTCAGCCTAATACTTTGATATTCGGGCTGACCGAGGACAGCGGACTACCCAAGTGTAAGGACTGCAGCAATGTGGATCTTCGAACATCTACATTTATGGTAGGTACAAAACTGTACTTTTCCATATCTCGACGACTGGCTCCTCACCGCCACCACCAGGCTGTACCCACCAGGCTTCAATACACTTATTATCTGCATGTCTGAGCATGTGCTAAGCAAGAATGTCTTTTATTTCCAAGGGGAGTGCTACTGGCAACTACAAGGTACGGCCATGGGGGCATCCTTTGCCCCTATATATGCTGATCTTTTTATGGCTTACCTTGAGGAATGCCTTATTTATAACCCATTGCACAATATTTACTTGGTTGAGATTGATATCTGGCAGAGATATCTTGACGATTGTTGGATGGTGTGGCGTGTTGATTCATCATATCTACATGAATTTGTGGAATATCTTAACAGTAACATCTGGGGTATTGAGTTTACTGTTACATTCCTCTTCTACAGTATTAACTTTCTGGATGTTACTGTTTACCGGAATGATGACCACACTTTAAGTACTAAGATTCATCGTAAATATCCGCAATATAATACATTACTTCATGCATCCAATATGCATCCGCGCCACACCATCCGCAATATCCCCAAATCTCAATTTTTGAGAATTAAACGTATTAGCTCTTCAATTACTGATTATGAAGATGCTAAGGTTGATCTAGAGAATAGATTTTTGGAAAGGGGGTATCACACTTTCGATATTGTATCCGCTAGTGCATGGTCGGACAAACAGAATAGGAACACATTGCTTGAATATAGGGACCACACACGGAATTCACAGGATACCACTTTAAGGTTTGTTACTACATTTGGTAGGAACAATCAGGTAGTAAGAAATATTCTAAATGATAATTGGAATATTCTGTTAGCCAATGATTATCTACGAAGAATTTTGGGTACAAAGTGTCAATTCTCATATAGGAGTGGTAGAACCTTGGGATCCATGTTTTCCCACTATAAACAGAGGGAAAGTGGAGGGGCCAAATGTAAACAACTGACAATAACAGGGGATGAACTTTTGGGAACTTTCCCTTGTGGCCACTGTTCCTGGTGTAACCAGGTGAATAAGCTCAAGCAATTTACCAGTACTAACACTAGTAAAGTCTACAATCTTAGGATATTTGGTAATTGCTCAAGCAGCTGGGTTATATATTTGGCCACATGCCAGTTTTCTGCCTTCTATGTGGGTAAAACCTCACGTTCACTCAGAATAAGAATAGGAGAACATCGGAGTGACATTCGTAATAAGAAACACACAAATGCTCTTTACCAACATACTATCAAACACCCCACAGCCAAGTTCATGTTCACTATTATTGATAGAATTACTGGCAACAGGAATAATCAACAAGGATGGCAAAACATACTTAGCCACAAAGAAAAATACTGGATTATCCATCTTGGAGCCTTATTTCCACCGGGTCTAAATGACCATTTATGATAAGTATATTGTTTATATACTTATCTTGATTTTAGTGTTGTATTTGTATATTGCTACTTAATAACTGGGTTCATATGGATGTATCCTTCATCTATTATGATTATCTTTATATAATGTTTGGTAGCCAGTATGTATAACTATTTTGGATATATTATATAATTTTTCTAACTGTTTTGTATGAGAATAATAATTTATATTATGAACTTGTTAGTTTCAATAGTTTTTTAACTATTTAACTAGTTAACTATTGATTTAGGTTTGTTTATGATTAAATCTATTTGTAGCAATCTGCTATTATTAACCAACACAACATATATAATATATGTTTAGGTTGAATTGTTATTGAAAAGTAACATTACCTAATCAAAATAATATTTATATAATACAAATATCATTGTATTACAGTACACTTTGATATATAAAATAAGGGGGGTATGGACCATACCATTGTTTGCCATTGGCTGGGGCACCGTATAAATATTCATGATGTCTGTTGCTTACTGAATTCACTTTTTTTTCACTGAAGAAGGCATTTGCCGAAACCGGTTTGAATTTGGATTACTTTGGATATTCGGGCATTATTATGTCCTATTTGAATTGACTTGGATAAATGCAATAAAGTATTGGACTACTTATGCTGGCCTCCATTGTTATCAACTAATTTGTGCCAGAGATTACACTATCAACCTGTATTCCAGGTTGGGCATAACCTTAAATTTTGAAAAATCTGCTTTATTGCCATCGCAGCATATTTCCTTTATAGGAGCATATCTAGACACCGCCACCTCCCTGGTCAGATTGCCTCAAGAAAGAGTAATATACTTGCAAAGTCAAGTGCCCATTTGTTAATGGAAAGGAGAGTTCCGGCATTCCAGGTCCTGAAGCTGTTAGGCACCATGGCAGCTACACTCATAGCAGTTCCTCTGGGATGAATGCACACGAGGATACTCCAATGGCTACTATTCACACAGTGGTCTTATCAACAGCTTCCAATGTCACACAAGATTCTTCTGACAAATGCTTGCAAAAAGGACCTTCTTTGGTGGTTGAACAGCCACCAAGTTACTGTAGGTTGCCCATTTGTACTTCCCCCTCCCACAGCCACAGTGACCACGGATGCTTCCCTGATAGGGTGGGGGGGGGGGCTATTTCAGGGAAGAACTGTCCAAGGCACTTGGTCAGACATGGAATCTCATTTGCACATCAATGTCTTAGAGTTGAGAGTGGTGTTTCTAGCTTTGAAACACTTTCACGACTCTCTACCTCGAGAGACGATTGCAATACAGATAGACAACATGTCAGCAGTCTGGTACATCAACAAGCAAGGAGGAACCAAGTCTTACCCCTTATGCCGAGAGGCCCTGAGACTTTGGCACTGGGCTGTATCCACCGGACACTTTCTGATAGCAACGCACATACCCGGGTCATCCAATGTGATAGCGGGCAAACTGAGCAGAGCCATTCTGTTACCTCATGAGTGGTCCCTCAAAGAACGAGTGGCGGAAAGGATATTCCGCAGATGGGGCCAGTCTTGCTGCAACCTTTTTGCATCCCCAATGAATGCCAAATGCAGAAGCTACTTTGCCCTGTACCCCCCACCGGGGGACAGCCTAAGGGACTCACTTGTACACGATTGGCCCTCGGGTCTCCTGTATGCCTTCCCTCCAATCCCTCTGATTCCCAGATTCTTACAGAAAGCCAAAAGCCTGGGAAGGACTGTTATTCTAATAGCCCCGTTTTGGCCTCGGCAGATATGGTTCCCCTTCCTACAGCAATACCAAGTGGAAGAACCTTGGGTTCTGAACCCAGTGCCAGACCTTCTGACTCATTCGTCGGGAACTCTTCATCCCTCTCTTGTCTCCCTCAAACTGACAGCTTGGCTGCTCCACTTCCCAACCTAGCCAGGTCACATGATTTGTTTCCAGTGGTTCAACATATATTAGTTTCCTCTCACAAAGACTCCACCAGGAAACTTTATAATAGCAAATGGAGGTGATTTGTTCATTGTGCTTCTCAGCATGGTATTGATCCCTATGTTGCCCCTATTCATAGCATTCTGGAATTCTTGACTTCGCTCTTTCACGATGGTGCTGCAGCTTCTACGATATAGGTTCAATTAGCTGCCATATCTAACTTCCATGTGGGATGCAGTGGCTCAAACATTATGTCCCACAGATTATGTAAAGCTTTTTTCAAAAGGAACTCATCACCTTAGGCCACCTTTCAGACATCCTGTTACTCCTGGAATCTGAATTTGGTGCTATCTCAACTCATTCTTCCACCTTGTGAGCCTGCATCATCTTGTCCTTTGAAGTTCCTTTCTTGGAAGACAATTTTCCTAGTGGCTATTACTTCGGCTCGTAGAATTTCTGAACTACAAGCACTTTCTGTCAGGCCTGCATATCTAGTCTTTCACCCCGACAGAGTGTCTTTAAGAACAACGCCAACCTTTCTTCCTAAAGTCTGCTCCGAGGCAAATTTGAACCAGTCTGTTGACCCTCCTACTTTTTTCAGACATCATGCTAATAGAATGGAGTACATGTTACATAAGCTTGATGTTCACAGACAATTGAGGTTTTACTTGGACAGAACAAAAGAATTTAGGAAATCTGATCAACTATTCGTTTACTATGCAGACAATAAGAAAGGTTTGTCGGTATCCAAAATTACATTGTCCAAATGGATTGCTGATTGTGTAAAATTTGTATATTCTTCAGCTAAACAACCTTTAGAAAGTGAGGTGAAAGCTCATTCTACCAGAGCTGTTTTCTATGTCTTTAGCCCACGCAGCCCGTCTTCCTTTGGACACCATTTGTGCAGCTGCTACTTGGTCCAAACCTCATACGTTTATCACTCATTACAAAGTGGACAGGGCCTCCAGGGACAGGGTTTCCTTTGGTTCCACCATTCTCAGGAATCTACTCCCGTGAGCCTTGCAGGATTAGGGTGCTTGAGACGCTACCCACGTGTAAAGAACAAACGGCAAGATTGAACAACTTCACATAAAGAAGTTATGTTCTTACCATAACGTTCCATGTGAGTTGTTCATATCGCCTTTGTTCTTACACTCCCTCTCACCTTCCCCCTCCAGGTTATGGAAGAACAGGTATGACTGGTGGTTTGGTTGGTCTTGCTAGTGTCCATCTTTCCAACCAGATTATTGTTTAGCTATTGTAAATAGTTATGTACTATGTACATTGTTTATAATTGGTTGCTTAGTGTGTTTTTTTCTTGCTGGTTCAGCAAACTAGATCTGGGGTTGGTAGGAGAGCGTCATGGGATAGGGACTGTGCCTCGAGCTAACTCAAAGATCTTGAGTTTGGAAAGGGGCCGACTTGGAGCCGATGGATCGGCTCTGAACCCACGTGTAAAGAACAAAGGTGAGATGAACAACTCGCATGGTATGTTATGGTAAGAACATAACTTCTTTTTATTATTGTGTGTCAAAAAGAATTGTATCCATGTGCATTCCCAAGGGTGCAGTTTCATGTTCTAACATGAGAATCTTTAGCAGTGTTAGCCGTCATATTAACATTATTTTTTTTATGTTGAGTTGAAGTTCATTCTTGCAGATGATTTTACCTGGAAATGTAGGTACGATACTGTTAAGGTAGTCACTATTAACAAAACAACCCACTGCTCTATTTTCATTTTAGAATGAGTTGCAGCTCTTTGGTACCTAGGGAAGAAACCCTAACTGTGACGCAGATGACCTACATTTGGGTAGTGGCTTAGATGCTCCATGAACTGGGCTTTTATGCAAGAAATACTAGGCACACAGGAAATGGGGACATAGCTATTCTAAAGAGATGGCAAAGCTCTGATAACTGGTGGGCACTTGCCAGCTTTCTGAGGTAGAAAAGGACAGACAAGGATGAGACTTCACCTTAAAAAAAGCTAACAAGTACCTGCAGTTTTCAATGTTGTCATCTCTTTACAAAGCCCGCTTGCCCCCCATCAGGTTGTGTAACTCCAAAGTACTTGCCAACACCTTTAATTTTATTTTAGTGTCAGACTAAATCCACTTGATATTCTGTACCAGTAGAGAATACCATCTTGCCTGTTGCATCGTATTAATAATGCCTCTCTCTTTATTATTTCATTATAGTGAGGATAACTCTGCAATGAATGGAATGCAATACTTTTTATGCAGCCTTTAACTGCTATTGCTCATGAACTGTTTTGTGTGTGAGCAGACAAAGATGTGTCTTCACATCTTTTGCATATGTGCCAGTGTTTTTGGAGACAGGGGAGATGACCTGGATGGGGGTATCTTTGGACCAACAGACATTAGTAACAGACATATGATGAGTGCAGCTTGTATTTGTTTCTGTATTTGATGGTGTTTTTACTATAGGGATTTTTTTCAAAAGAATTTTCACCAGTTAAATTTAATGTTTATACATAGCCATATACTGTGGTTGTGGCAAGATTTGAGTTTACATGTGTAACTTGTCAAGCTGTTTTCTAGCTTAGAAAATTCTTTTGCACCTACATGAGCCACTATTTCAATTGTTAGTAGGGTGAAGCATTGCACTCACTTTAGATTTCCATAAGCACAGTTTTTAGATTGTGCTTATGAATTTCAGAGGTGCTTGTTGATACATAACACAGTCTTGGCTGTAACTTGATTGTTTTCTCTCTCAACTTTTGATTTCATTTTCATTCTGGAACTAGCTTTAAGAGTCACTTTGTTAACATAATAATGATTTTTTTTTCTTTGCTCCTTCTTGGAAAATCAAGTCTTCCCCCTGCCACTTTGTTGTCTCATTTACTACCCCAGGGGTAAGAAGCTACAAAACCCTCTCATTTTATTAGTGGTGAGAACCAAGTGCACTTGGAGTTCTACCATTATCCTGCAAGGAAAAGGGGGATTGTTCTCTTTTCTTTACAGTGAATATGCTCATTGCAGTCAAAGGGGCGACTGCAAGGGGCATAACCTTCTTTCTTAAGACATGCAATCCTCAGAGATCCTGCATCTCCTCTCATTGTGGTTTATAGTCCCTATTAGGGACTCTAATATAGCATGTACAGACAGATATGTACTCCCAACAACCCCTAAAGAGTGGAAAGAATGCATAACCTCGTCATTCCTTCCTCCTGTGTGCCATCTCTTCCAGTTTCTGGTTGCTAATCAAACTCGGGTCACTTAAGTCATAAGCAAAGCTGTATCCCTCTACACAAATGAGGTGGCTTTAGTAATGAAGTTATTGAAGCCTTTTCTATAAGCAAACTTTTAGTTGAATGCTTTAATTGTCTGATGAAAATTATGTCTGGAAAGGAACCTGACCCACCCTCAGATCATTGCTCTCAACTGTACAGATTTTTACAGAATGTCCAGATTTTTGC
Organism: Protopterus annectens; assembly: GCF_019279795.1. Classification (NCBI taxonomy): domain Eukaryota; kingdom Metazoa; phylum Chordata; order Ceratodontiformes; family Protopteridae; genus Protopterus; species Protopterus annectens. The sequence goes on from NC_056731.1 coordinate 479,800,049, forward strand.
CTTATATTTTTGATTTGTTCATCGTAAAATTTACAGTTTTCTGACAAATTAGTGGCAACCAGAATCACTAAATCAATTAATATTAATGTCTCAGACTTTATATTCTTTAGAAAATGCATACTGCTGCAAACCCTATTATCCTGTCAACTTATTAAATGTATAAGCACAATATTTAAAATGTGTCCATATTTTTGAGCCTTTGTCCCCCCATTATTTTTGGCTTTGTCTAGATTTTTTGAGCTAAGAGGTTGAGAGGTATGTGACTCGTATACAAATTCTGTGTCCTAAATGAAGTTGTATTTGTTTTATATTGGTTCTGGAGATGTGTATAAACTGGACTAACATAAACGATGAAAAAACAAAGGTGCAGACTCAGTAAAACCTACACAGTCTAGTAAGACCATGTGTGCATCACGGCATGATGTGCACAGGGTGTTGCACCGCTTTGTATTCAGTAAGTGGCTCTACATGGTGTGTACAGCTGCACAAACACAATAAACATTGTGGCATTCTAACTACAGCTTAAGCAGCTGAATGTTATGCTAATCAACTAATTCGTAATGGAGGAGCTGTTCAACAAGCTATAAAGCAACCATGTAGACTCAATGTAGGTTTTCCCTGCAAATTCCAAAACCTATTGGAATACAGCCACAGAAGATACTGTATATAGAAATACTGTTAGGGGCTGCAGTTCCTGTTTTATATATGTATCTGCAACAAGCACAAGTCTATGCTGCTGCTGCAGCAAATAGACCATGACCATGGAGGAGAAGGGTATTTAGACCCCTGTTAACCTACCACGTTCTGCATGATGTGGAAATGTAGACTGCTACAGGGTGGCTAGAGACATACTACAGGAAGTCTGCAACCTCTGTCATCCACAACTGAGAGCAAGGACAAACCAAGGGGGAATCAGTACCTGTGGAGACTAAGGTATGTGTAGCTGTTAGTTTTAGCTACAGGAACCTTTCAGAGGCCAACGAGGCATATGCTGGGTTTATCATAGGCATTAGCATCCAGGTTCCTGCATCAATTCCTGAATGCTATGCTACAACATGCCACTGATTAGATACAGTTTTCCCTGTATAAACATGGAAATACCAAGATGATAACACAATTGCAAGATCAAAACTCTTGAAACCCAACTTGTGATGTGGAAACACACAGATAGTACTTGACTTCTCCACCCCCAAAACAACAGGAAAATGACAGTTTGTAGAATCTATCAATAACACATGATGCACTTGCTAGAATTGCTTTCCACACGATTTTCACAAAACGTATACACATAGACAACACAAATGAAAATTGTATATGCTTGCACTTCTCACTGTGCCCAGCACTCTCCTGGTGGTGGCTTGGACCATCTTAGAAGCAGTACGCCCCTGTGTCATTGACAATATAGTACTTTACGCTGCCATGGAATAAGATAGAAAAGACAAAGGTAACCAGTTTTAACAATCACACTTGTAATGACAGTTAATGAGGCTGTCTATCTGTGAAAGTCAATGCATGGTAAAAATGCCTATGCCAAGAGTGAAGTATAAGAAGTGCATACAGATAACAGTTTAATCTCCTAATGCATATATATATATATATATATATATATAACAGCTCTCTTCATAACATGTCAGCAAATCTAGCATGTACCTGAAAAATACAAGCATACCTTAGCAACATCAGAAGCCTTCTGTGCAGATAAATCTAAAGAAAAGTCTATCCTGTGTGTTCCACAAATACACAAGTCCTCTCACCTTCAAGTTCCTTAGCTACACAATTACCTTGTTATGGTGTAAACACATGTCTGTGAGCACAGTGGATATGCAAATGAGGTGTGAACTCATTAGAATTGCTGAAGCCCAAACTTTTGGATCCGTGTAACAGATGTAAGCACAGTGTAGGCATTACCTCAGTGTTTGTTGCTAATGGATTGCAACTGTGAATGGTTAGTGGGAGGGAGAAGGAATACACAACAATTCAGACTCCCTTACCTGCTGTGGGTTTGTCAGCCAGGATACACTTACAAAGTGTAGAAGTAATTGTTTCAAGGTTTTAAATGGAAGCAAACAGCACACATTTCTTGATATTTCTTCACTAATATCCAAACTCCCCTGCCTTTCTTGACAAGTGTATATTATTGTCATTTAATATCCTCATATATTTTAAGGGCAATGATAAAAAATGCATTACAGACTGCATTTCTGAGATCACTGCTCATACAAGAGAAGAATGAACACATTACAAAGAGAAGACAGAGCTGCACTGCTGCAAACAATACTCATAAATGTTTGTGTTATCAGTCATTGTACTAAATATGTAATTAACACATGTACAAACAACCAAGAGTGTACAAGTGTTATATGTCTTGTTAATACTATAGATGAAATGGGGCTTGCTTGTATGCACAATGATTTGCATTCCTGCTGAAAAGCTATTTCTGTGGCAAAGAAGGGTAAGACACCTGTACTGTGTTTTGTACGTTCATTGCTGTGTCAGTTCAAATCCAGATTTGGGTAAAAATCTTAAATGTGTACTAACATTTGTTTTGTAATGTTGGTTGTTGTTTTTTGTTTGTTTGTTTTAATATCACTATTTGTATGCTGCATGGCTTAGCTCAAACACAGGGAAACAGATAAATCCAATACATTTCATGTAATATAGTTCTATTATAGACTACATAAAACTACACCTGTGAATCATGTGTGTGTAGCACACCTGCTAAAAATGGTGAATCACAAAGTATATATCTGCCGATCACTGTTCAAGTCCCACATTTGTCATTTAAGAATGAAACCTAATAAACACTGCTCACAGGATAAAACAAGGTGAGCTTTGCCTGTCGCATTTGCACATCACTTAATTTCACACAAACCTGGCCTAATGGCCCACACACTTAGCAGAAAGTAGTCAAATTCAGAATGGATACATTGTTGCATTTTTTGCTTACTGTCATGCAAACCCGCTAAGCGGCATTGTGCGGAGGTTAGCAACCTTCCTAACACCTGCAGATCCAAAACACCTGCAGACAAGAAGCAGACAGTAGACAATTTCAAAATTAATGCATTATCCTTGATGATTTTCCACAGAGCAAACATGGTAAACAGTATTGTGCTGCAGTCAACACACACATTTAATAATGAATATGAAAATTTAAAGCTGTTTCTTAACTGTTTCTGTGGCAGCAGGTATAAGGTAAAGGCTACATGCAGGTGAGACTGGGTTCTAATCCAGTAAAGTCCAAAGTTTTATTTCTAGCACTGGCACCCCAGCTAAGTACCATGTTCAGTCATAGCCTCACCTCAGGCTTTGTGCCCACTGAATGGTGCACAGCGACGGTTATCCCACTCCACAAAGGGGGAGCCACCACAGACTCCGAGTACTAACGCCCCATTAGCCTGATGAGCCTGGTCTGCAAGGCTATGGAACGTATCATCATGAAACTTATAAACAATGACATTGGTAATCTCCAAACTCTGCACGCCACCCAGTTCGGGTTTGTAAAAGGCAGATCATGTCTCCTAAACCTGATAGACTTCTTTGAAGTAGTCACCAAAGCCATAGATGAGGGTAAAGTGGTTCACACAGCCCATCTAGATCTCACCAAGGCTTTTGACACCATGCCCCACTCTGGAATTATAGATAAACTCACTAAACTAGGTATAAATCCCTATGTCACAAAATGGGTCGCCAACTGGCTCACTAACAGAACCCACACTGTGAAAGTAGCAGACAGCAAATCTGACTTCAGACCAGTGACAAGTGGTGTACCACAGGGTTCAGTCCTGGGTCCTCTCCTGTTTGGTATCTACTTGTCAGAAGTACAGGCTAACACAGAAGGTCTTTGTCTAATGAAGTTCACAGATGACTACAAACTAGAAGCCATAATTGAAACTCCTAACGTTGTGGACATCCTACAAAAGGACCTCACTGAGACAGATGCCTGGTGTCAAAGCCATGGTTTCAAGCTCAATGCCAAAAAGTGCATTGTCATCCCTTTTGGTAAAAACTCTGTACCCATGAACTACCACACAGGCGGTAGTCTATTTAACACCAAAAGTGTGATAACAGACCTTGGGACACAGGTAGACAGTAGTCTCTCCTTTGATAATCACATCGCCAGAGTAGTCAGGAAATCCTTCTACGTGGCACACCTCATCACAAAAGATTTCTCATCCAGGAAAAAAGAGGTCATTGTTCCCCTCTACTCGTCACTCATTAGACCCATTATAAAGTACAACGTCCCTTTTGGTATGTACCTCACAAGACATCTACAACAACTAGAAAGGCTGCAGAAATACCTCACAAAGAGGATTACCAGCCTCAAACAGATGCCCTACACAGACCATCTAAAAAAACTCCAGCTTTACTCCGTCACATATCGCCTACTCAGAGGCGATCTCTGCCTAACATACAAAGCTATGTCAAACCCAAAGCTGTTGGACATGCTCCACTTAAAGAAATCCCAATCCCTCCGACCTACATGCTCTAGGGACCTAAACCTTGTCACCAAAATAAACAGAACATGCTGGAAGGATAGATTCCTGTCCCAGAGACGTCTCATACCCTGGAACAAACTACCTATGTATATCAAACAAAGCTCCTCATTAGCACTCTTCAAGAAAAATCTTGGTGACTGGATGGGAGAGAGGAAATTCACCCTGGGGATCACTTCTGTGGCTGCTCGACCGGGGCACAGGAAAATAATTTTCTTGGGTGGCGAAAGCCAGGGTACATTTTTGGCTAGGCTTATATAGGCCCTAGGGCCAATAGCCTAGTACTTACCTACGAACCTATGAACTTAGGTATGTTCACAATGCCTTTTGGATTTGAATAGGAGGCTGCATTATGAAAGAGTTCAGAGTAGTTTTGAGAGTTATTTCTTATCTTTCTAATGTAATTGAAGGACATGTAGTTATTTGTTGCTTCATTTTCTAGTCTTTAGTTCAAGTGATGCTTTGCTGATCTTTATAATTCCTTCACTTTCTTAGTGAAGTTGTAATACAGTTCTAATGCTATGGGTTTTTGGCCCTACAAAATAATTTAAGGAATTTTCTCCTTCTGTTATACAGTTTATTTTTATCAACAGACCACCAGGATGGATTATTTTTCAATTTATCGCCATATTTGGTTTGGGAAGGGACTGCCAGGTTAACACATTTATCTAAAGGGGATAAAACTCATTGATCTAGCTGACTACATAACCAGGATCAACGAGGGAGCTAATTTTGGTAAGTTTAGAGATTTCATCATACAGTTGTATAAGGTTTGCCTTTTTGAAGTCTCTAATGTGGCTGGTATTAGTTACTGAGGGAGTATAACTTCTGAGGGTATAGATAACTAGATTATGGTCAGGCTTTACTAATAAAGGACCAGCCATGGGAGGGGAGCAGTCAGGGGCCAATTCTGTGAGTACCAATTCAAGAATATTTATGCCCCAATCCAAGAATCACTGAGCAAAGCCAATATTGGAAGTGTATGTGCTGCAATCAGTGGAAGGATAATTGAATTAAAGATACAGGAGTATCCTGTAAGAATGACAGGTATTTATCATGACCATCTAGAGTCAGGATGGGTGATCAGTAGCAGGCAATTAGTTGGACATTATATTTCCCTAAGGTGAACTGAAGCTCAGTAAGCTCAGACGGGGGGATCTCTGGGTAACTATTTTGAAGGGATATTATCCCTGATGAACTCAGAAGCTCCTTCACAGTTACCAGTGCATTTAAAGGTATGGTAGGCACAAAATCCAGGCATAGAAGAGATGCTCTTTGGGTGTTCTTTAAGGATTGGAATCATGTCTTGGTAACAGTGCATAGATGTCTCATTTCCTGATGCATAAGTGCTTCGAGGTCAGGTAGTTTATTGTTAAGACTCCTTGCATTGAGTTGTGCCACCTTGATATATCATCTAATTTAGGAACTGTGGTGTTTGTGAAGTTCATTAGAGCAAAACTTCCTAAACAGGCACAATAAGGAGTACTTCGTGTATACTGCTATCCCAGTAAGATGGATCTCTCCTACACTCCCCCATGGTAATCCTGTTAAAATTAAATTTACTGGTTCAGCTGTGCTTTATTTACTTTTTTGTAGATTCCTTTGCTGGTTATATGCTTAATGTCTGCAAAAACAGGAAGAACAAGAAACAGCTAGAAGAAATTAAGGCAAAAAGTAGAGTAACTTTCAAAGACTGTTATCATCAGGTAGCACTACGTTTGGAAGCTCAGTGGGAAGAAAAAGGAAGACTTGAAGCTGTAGAAATGACATTTTTGACTGCTAAACTGGATAAATTGTTCATAGAAATAGTGAAACTGAATAAGATTTTTAAGCTTCTTATGAAAAAATGGTTACAAATTTGATCTAACTTGAAGGCAGACATAGTGAACATTCTTGAGGGAAAGGAAGGTAGTGACTTTTTTTTTATAAAAAAAAAAATCATTGAATGGACTGGCTTGAAAGAGATGGAAACCTTAATGGGAAGAGCTCATAGGATTTTCACACTGCTCACAGTAAGGATCCCAAACCCATATTAATGAAATGCCAAAATTATCAGTTAAAAGAGTGGTATGGAACTTTTTAAATAGATCAGAGTGGCATCATCCTCATCCTACTTTTCAATATGGGCTAGGGGTGTGATATCAACTGTTGCCATGTTTTTTGATACAATGCCACTCTCCTGCCTTCTTCGACAGTCATGCCTGACTGTCTTAGGTCTTCTCTCACATAATCTGTCCACCTCTTTGCAGGATACCCTCATTTCCTCTTGCCTTCTTCCTGTCTGTCCCAAATCATTTTCACCAAATTGTCTTCTGCTTTTCTGTACATGTACCTTCTTCTTCTTCTTTCGGCTGCTCCCGTTAGGGGTCGCCACAGCGGATCACCTGTTTCCATTTCTTCCTGTCCTCTGCATCTTGCTCTGTCACACCAACCACCTGCATGTCCTCTCTCACCACATCCATAAACCTTATCTTTGGCCTCCCTCTTTTCCTGTTACCTGGTAGCTTCATCCTTAGCATCTTTTTCCCAATATACTCTGCATCCCTCCTCAGCACATGTCCAAACCAACATAATCTTGCCTCTCTGGCTTTGTCTCCAAACCTTCCAACCTGGGCTGACCCTCTAATATACTTATTCCTAATCCTGTCCATCCTCGTCACACCCAGTGCAAATCTTAACATCTTCAGCTCTGCCACGTCAAGCTCTGAATCCTGCCTTTTTGCCAGTGCCACTGGCTCCAACCCATATAACATAGCTGGTCTCACTACCCTCTTGTAGACCTTCCCTTTCACTCTTACTGGTACTCGTCTGTCACAAATCACTCCTGACGCTCTTGTCCACCCACTCCATCCTGCCTGTACTCTCTTCTTCACCTCTCTTCCACACTCACCATTACTCTGAACTGTTGATCCCAAGTACTTAAACTCATCCAGCTTTGCCACCTCTACTCCCTGCATTCTCACAATTCCTCTAGCCTCCCTCTCATTCACACACATATATTCTGTCTTAGTCCTGCTGACCTTCATTCCTCTTCTCTCTAGAGCATATCTCCATTTCTCCAGGGTCTTCTCCACCTGTTCCCTACTCTCACTACAGATCACAATGTCATCTGCAAACATCATAGTCCATGGGGACTCCTGTCTGATCTCATCTGTCAACCTGTCCATCACCATTGCAAATAAGAAAGGGCTCAGAGCTGATCCTTAATGTAATCCCCCCTCCACCTTAAACGCATCCGTCACTCCCACCGCAGACCTCACTGCTGTCACACTACCCTCGTACATATCCTGTAGCACTCTTACATACTTCTCTGACACTCCCGACTTCCTCATACAATACCACAACTCCTCTCTAGGCACCCTGTCATATGCTTTCTCTAAATCCACAGACACAATGCAACTCCTTCTGACCTTCTCTATACTTCTCCATCAACACCCTCAGAGCAAACATCGCATCTGTAGTGCTCTTTCCTGGCATGAAACCATACTGCTGATCACTAATCATCACCTCCCTTCTTAACCTAGCTTCCACTACTCTTTCCCATAACTTCATGCTGTGACTGATCAGTTTAATCCTTCTGTAGTTACTACAGCTCTGCACATCACCCTTATTCTTAAAAATCGGTATCAAAACACTTTTTCTCCATTCCTCAGGCATCCTCTCACTTTCCAAGATTTCATTAAACAATCTAGTTAAAAACTCCACTGCCATTTCACCCAAACACCTCCATGCTTCCACAGGTATGTCATCTGGACCAACAGCCTTTCCGTTCTTCATCCGCTTCATAGCTATCCTTACTTCCTCCTTGCTAATCCACTGCACTTCATGATTCACTATCCGCACATCATCCAACCTTCTCTCCCTCTCATTCTCTTCATTCATCATTCCCTCAAAGTACTCTTTCCATCTGCTCAACACACTCTCCTCGCTTGTGAGTATGTTTCCCTCATTATCCTTTATCACCTGTACCTGCTGCACATCTTTACTAGCTCGGTCCCTCTGTCTAGCCAATCGGTACAGGTCCTTTTCTCCCTCCTTAGTGTCCAACCTTTTATACAACTCTTCATACGCCTTATCCTTAGCCTTTGCCACCTCTCTCTTTGCCATGCACCTCATCTCCTTATACTCTTGTCTACTTTCTTCATCTCTTTTGACAATCCCACTTCTTCTTCGCCAACCTCTTTCTCTGTATACTCTCCTGTACTTCTTCATTCCACCACCAGGTCTCCTTGTCCTCCTTCCTCTTTCCAGATGTCACACCAAGCACCTTTCTAGCCATCTCTCTTACTAGCTCTGCTGTAGTTACCCAGCTATTTGGTAACTCTTCACAGCCACCCAGTGCCTTTCCTAACTCTTCCCTGAACATCACCTCACAATTACCCTTTTTCAATTTCCACCATTTGATCCTTGGTGCTGCCCTCACACTCATCCTCCTCTTCGTGATCACCAATGTCATCCTACAAACCACCATGCTATGCTGCCTAACTACACTTTCCCCTGCCACCACTTTACAGTCTCCAATCTCCTTCAGACTGGCTCTTCTACACAAGATATAATCCACCTGTGTGCATCATCCTCCACTCTTGTATGTCACCCTATGCTCCTCCCTCTTGTTAAAATACGTATTCACCACAGCCATGTCCATCCTTTTCGCAAAATCCACTACCATCTGACCTTCTGCATTCCTTTGCTTAACACCATACATACCCATCACTTCCTCATCCCCTCTGTTCCCTTCACCAACATGCCCATTGAAATCTGCTCCAATCATCAGTCTCTTACCCTTGGGTACAGTCATCACCACTTCATCCAACACACTCCAAAATTTCTGTACATGTACCTGAACACCACAATCTGTTCTCTTTGACCCTGTCTATAATTGGAGCAGCTTTGGCTTCTGCTCTGATGTCCTCATTGCTTCACCTGTCACACAGTGTGCTTTCTACCATGTCTCAGGCACTTTATCTCCATTACTTATAGCTTTTCTCAGCTGCTCTGACTTGACTATCACGGTTTCTGTACCATACAGCAGTATTGGTTGCATCACTGTTTTATACACCTTACTTTTCAGCTTGTTTTGCATTCTTCTGAGATGCACTACCCCTGACAAGTCTGTGCCAGTTGGCTGCAGCCCCTCTGATTTAAGCTTTGACCTCCCGTCTCCTCACCCACCCCTCCCAGATACTTGAAGTTGTTAACTTATTCCACTATTTTCATTCTTTCTCAATTATCAGCTTCATCTGATTCCCGTTTGCTGCCCTTACAACTGTCTCAGCTGTACTCAGTTTCATCCCAGTTTTGCATTTTTTCCTCAATCTTTTGCTAAAATTCTTGTTCAGAGTTTTTCTGTAATTTTCAAACAGTGACTTTGTTGATCTGTCACCTCTGACCTGTTTGATTATGTAGCCCATCACCATTACAAACAGTAGTAGGTTCAGAGCTTTACTCAGATGCACACCCATTCTCACTGGGAACGCCTCTGTGAGACTAAACACTGTTCTTTCTTGAGTCATTGGGTTCTTGTACATATCCTGCACTAATTCTACCAATTCAACCATGGATTGGGGTATTATATGTGTAGATAATGACCTCTGGTACACTACGAAAGCTTGCAGGAATAAATTTATTCATTATTTCAGTAAGTGTAGATCTACAGGTTTAGGATTTAAACTGTATATCCCGCTGCCTTAAAAGGTTTCTTCTTTGGATTACTTGCAGGAGTCTGGGCAACAGACAGATCAAGGTAGTGAGCCAAAGGGACTAGTGGCAAGATCCAAGAGCCATCCCATTGAATTATATTACCTAGTATTCAGAAGAAGAATGGTGGAAAAAAGCAACAGACTAAAAATGTACAGGTTAACTTGTGATGCATCATTTGGAATGCCTTGAGAAAGAATAATAACTGTTGATCAAGAAGAGACACTTTTATATATTGACATGTCAGAACATTTTATTTAATTATTTTTAATGTTAGAAGTGATATTATTCTGTGCTTTATGGAATGAGTATAGCTTCTTTCTTTCATTGTATTACCTGCTTCTCGATATTTAGGTAAGACTGATGTCGTTATATTTTCTCAGGAGGTTCTATACTCACAACTGACCTTTACTGAAGGTTTACTTTAGAGATTAATAGCAAAAGCAGTCTGTTTGCTAAGGTCTGAAATGTTAATTTATGGAGCAGCTCTACTTTCCTGGAAATGAACTGTCATTTTGGTAGGAGAAATGTAGGAAACCCTGAGTGATGCAAGAAATTCCTGGAAAGTTTAGCCTTTCAGGAGTGCCTAAGAGGCTGACAGGCTGGTTTTAATCATTTGAAGGAAGGAAGGAAGGTAAGCAGCATTAATACTGCAGATACTGATGCCAGTATCATTTCCTGCCCCTTTAGGAGAGGTAGAGGATGTCATGATACAATTAGTAATTGTCAGCAAGTTTAGTGCGACAGTTTGAACATCAATATCAACAGCATAGGCTTAGCTAATATAGTGTAAGTCAGAGACAATTTGAATACATATTGGTGTGTGTATAGTTTTCTTCACTGGTTTTCTGTTGTTTTTATTAAATGGGTTGATATGTAGTTTAGGTTTGGGAGCTAAGAAATATGTGATGTCAGCCTTTTTGCAGGATGTGTATAGGAATATTTTCCATGGGATGGTGATGGACAAGGAAATTATACTATAATATAAATAAAATGGACATAAATATAATCTCTTGGAACATAAGTGATCTAATTGATAAAGTCAAAGTAGAAAAATGCTGACACAGATTAGATTATGCAACCCACACATTGGTATGTAACAAAAATTCACCCACTGAAAGAAGAACATCAAAACCTGATTAAAAGGAGATTTATTGAATGGCACAGCAAATCTTCAGGGCAAAAGGAAATAGGGAGTGGGATTTTTTTTAAACTGCACATTTGTAGAAAGGGGCAAGGGGTAAAGTAATTTCTTCAGAGAGGAATTCTTGCAAAAATGTTTTAAAACATTTGGTATGTAATACATGAGCAAAATGAAACCAACAACAGGGAGTATAATTTTTCCCCACAGGGATGCAGCATGGGCAAGATTAGATAGGATGGTGTGTTATTGAGGAAAACGTCTGTTTAGGTAGGAATTTTAGATCATAGGTGGTTACTGGGCTATTAACCCAAAGGTCTTTATAAGTCTAGCCATGTGTGCTCAATATAATGCTAGAGAAACACAAATGTGCAGCATTTCCATTAGGTTTGGATCCGAGATTTCTCTGTAGGTCAGGCACAAGTCTCCTCTAAGTAGTCTGTGTGCTGCTGAGTACAGTGATAGTGACTTCAGTCTGTCAATGTATGACATGTGCTGGAGACCCTGAATTTTCTTGATTAGAAATGTCTGAGGTCTGTGAAGTTGTTGCAGGTGCCTGGTAAGGTACATAATAAAGGGATCATTGTATTCACTTATTGGCCTGATGAGGGTCAAGTACAGGGGAGATATGACCTCTTTCGCTTTTGAGGGAATGCCTTTACTAATGAGGTGTGCAACATAGAATGCTTTCCTTACCACAGTAGACACACAGTAGGCAAAGTTTAGGCTACAGTCAACTTGCATTCACAAGTCTTTGACTACTGAGTTGTTACTTTGGGTATTATTATTGATAGTCTGCAGAGATATTGTTTTTATTGAATGGAATGATGATGCATTTTTTTAGCACTGAATTTGTGTCCATGGCTTTGGCACCAATCATTGTTTTAAGTCCCTTTTGAAGTATATTGACATTGTTTGGGTATTCAGTGCGTGCACCTAATTTGCAGTTGACAGCAAACTTAGTCATGCACAGCCCCTCTGTTTTGGCCTGAACGTCTGAGCAGTATATTCCAAACAGTAGGGGGCTCAGCACTGACCCCTGTGGAACCCCACTGGTGACAGGTCTGCTAGCTGAGGTAAAGGCCCCAACTTTGACTGAGTGTGATCTGTCAGTGAGCCAGTTAGCAGCCCACCTGATGACATAAGGGTTGATATTCAACTGAGAGAATTTATCAATGAATGTGGGATTGTGTCAAAGGCCTTGGCTAAGCCAAGGCAGGCTATATGCAGAGATTTGCCTTTGTCTTTGGCTCTGGTGATATTTTTGAAGAAGCCAACCAGGTTTAACAGGCATGACCTACCTGTGACAAACCAAATTGTGTTGGATCAAGGGTTTGGAGATTACCTATATCCTAATTTATAAGGTCCATGATGGTCTTACAGATGAGACTGGTTAAGCTTATGGGTCTGTAGTTCCCAGGGTCTGTTGCTGTGCCCCCTTTATGAAGGGGGATAGTGGTTGCTGTTTTGCATTCAGCAGGGACAAAACGATTACTCAGGCTGTGGTTGAAGAGCATACCTAATGGACCTGCTAACTCATGCTTTAGACCATTTACAACACAACCTGGGATGCCATCTGGACCCATAAAGGCTGTGTTTTTGACCTTGGAGAGAACATTAATGATTTGCTCTTTGGAGATGCAAGGTGGGGGGAGATGTAGAGGGGATGTTTTGTGTAATGTTTGGAGGGAATGGGGGATTGTGTGAAAATTTCACCCAACCTGTCAGCTAAAAGGTTAGCTATTTTTGCAGGATCAGTATGTGTGATGCCATCCACAGCTAGCTCAGCACACAGCTGGGTCCTACCTTTTAGGTTATAGATATAGCTGAAGAATGCCTTATGGTTATACTTAGCTATGGTTGCTAACTTGTTTTCAAAGTTGCCCTTACAGGATTGTACAAATTGTATTAGTTTCTTAGACAGCAACTTCTTCCTCTTATTGTGTAACTTATCAATGCTAGATGCCCACCAGGGAGGCTTGCTTTTTCTTGAAGATCTTGGTTTAATCCTGTCAGGTACAGCAGTGTCAATACATTTGTATTAGTGATTGTACAGGGCATTTGTGTATACCTTAATATAGTTGTCAGTGCCATCTGTGGGAACAGGAGCTTGGAAATTATTTATGCCATCCCTTAGGAGGGTATAATTAACTTGTGTGATTTTTTTTAGCCTGATTTCACCTAAGAGGGGTTCTTACTAATTCAAATGTGACTGATTTATGATCAGATTTAACCAGTAAGAGCCCTATGCTTGTGGTGGTGCAGTGGTCACCCATGTTGGTGAGGACCAGGTTGAGAATATTTGAGCTCCTTGTGGGGTTGCATATTATTTGTTCCAGGGCATTAGTGCTAACAAAGTCCAGGAACCTTTGTGCTAGCATGTTGGTACTCATATAAGTTTCCCAGTCAATGGAGGGATGGTTAAAATCACCCATGACTAGAATGTTTTGTTGTAATTTGATTGACTCAAGTAGGTCCAAATAAGCAGCGTGGGTGTCATGGTTCATTGAAGGGGCGTATAGCTGAAGATGACTTGAAGTGGGGGGGGGGGGTCTTACCCACAGTTAATTGAACTTGAGTAACTCCATGGAGTTTTCCTATTTAACCAGACTAGAGGTGTATTTATCTTTGATGAAGATAGACACTCCTCCTCCTTTTGTTCTCATATGTTCATTTTGTGGTCTGAAAGTGTGGAAGGCACTGCAGCCTTGGGAGGCCATAGTACTGTCTGTGGCCCTGAACCACATTTCTGTGACTGCACAGATTTCAGCATCCTCCAGGGAGAGGAGGGCTTCTAGAGAGTGCAGTTTCTGAAGGCACTATGAGGGAGGCAAGTACCTTAGGCAGTAACCAAAAGCCTAGATATGGCAGGTGAAGACCATCTCTGGCAAAGCAGTGTGGTCTATCAACCATGTCATCCTAGGCTGACTAACTGGATCCCCTTAGAATGACACCAGAAACTAAGCCAATTGTTGAATTCAATCATTGGTTGTTTATATTGTGGCATTATTCTATGGGAGGGTAGAGTGCTGCTCAATGTTAGGGTCATACCTGCCTGGGACACACATTCAGAGAGCTCAGTCATGTCTCTCTTCATATAGTCCAGTTAGGTGCGCCTCAATTCATTCACACCAACATGAACGATGAAGGAGTCATAATGGTACTTGTTGTTGAGAGACCTGAGTACATGTGTGATCTGTTGGGTCCTGGCACCAAATAGATAGCTGACCATAACCTTATCCATGTCTAGCCTGTTGATTAGGACATATGTGTCTCTCACAATGGAGTCACCTGTGACTAAAATGTTTGGTTTAGATGTGCTTTGCCCCAGGGGCTTATTTGGTGAGACACTAGTGCTTGTGATTGTATGTCTACTGAGTGCTGTAGGTGCTGTATTAGTTGTAGCATGTTTGTGTTTGGAAGGTCTCTGATGTTTAGGTAGGTTTCTGGTGAATACCTCTGCATATGATGGTTTATGTGTTGAGTGCATGGTTTGCATAGGAGGTGTAGTATATGAGCCGACAACCTGGCTCTGTGTGCGAGTGAGCAAGGATTCCAGATTCTTAGTGTAAATGTATCTCTCACAAATTATACTTGGGTGATTTAGGAATAGAGGGTTGTCAGTGTACATGAGAATTGCTACACTGCCTCAGGACACCCATGTCAATCAGGCTGGTAGGAGAAGTGGAAGGAAACTGACCATCCATAATGGTAGGTTAAATCCTGTTTTCGCAGTGGGGAGAAAAATGGCAGGGTGTGGTATAACGGGATGCTCTAAGCAGGATCTATACTAATAGGGTACTCTATAAACAGTCTGTACTGGAGGAGGTCTCGTAATGGTATGAGACTATTGTAGCTTTGTTGGTTTTGGGACTGCTTAAGGGGCAGAAGTGCACCTGAAGTTCTCTCTGAGCAGCCAAGTGCAATTTAAGGACTTCTCAATTGGATTATGAGCAGCTACTACCAGGGACAATTTATCTACTGAAGTTTTTACTTCTGTAACTGCCAGTGGTTACCCCCACTACGCGGTAGTGCATGATGGTACACAGTGGTGTGCTAAGCGTAAAAAGATAAATAAAGCAGAACAGTGGCTGGTCACTTAACTCTGTGGATCTGTGTTAAAACAAGCAGAAACCTGTGAAAACATGGGGCTTATATAGAACAGTGAGCACACTGAATTAAACAATTTAACCAATAAAAAAGCTCAAAACTGAGCCCTGTGACAGCAGGCTTCAATCATATGCATTTAACTGCAATCCCTTGCCACAAGGGTGCAGGAGGGCCCTCTCCAACAAAATATAGCCTGGTTTAGTGCTCAGTTTAACAAACAGAACCACATTCAGCAGCTCTGAATCTAGTCTATGCTACAACAGACAAAAAGTGCAATAAATCAGAAAGAACAGTTTAAAAAAATCAGCAATATAGCAAAACTAAGTTTAAAAGTGCAAAATACAGTATAAAATTGTACTTATGGCTGGCAGAATGCAACATATTTCATGGATTGTACAAATGAATACAGCAGAGCAGTGGCTGGTTGCCTGACTCCGTGGAGCTGTGTTAAAACAGTGAGCAAACTGAATTAAACGATTTAACCAATAAAAAGTCTTAAAACTGAGCCCTGCCAGCAATCTTCAATTAGATGACTCCTAACTGTACTCTCCTGTCACAAGGGTGCAGGGGGCCCTCTCCAACAAAAGATAGCCTGATGTAGTGCTCAACCTAACAAACAGAACCACATTTAGCACATCTGAATCTAGTCCATGCTACAGCAGACAAAAAGTGCAACAAATCAGCAAGAACAGATCTAAAATATCAGCTATGAACCTATGTTCAGCCCGGGGATCACTCCAGTTGCTTTACTTGATAGAGGCACCGTGAACTAATGGTGGCATGATGCCAGGGCACTTCTATGGGCTAGGCTTGTAAAGGCTCTAGAGCCATTGGCCTAGTACACACCTATGAACACGCTTATGAACCTAAGCAATATAACAAATATACAGTTTAAAAGTACAAAATACAGTATAAAATTGTACCTGTGGTTAGCAGAATGGAACAGACTCCTTGGAATGCAGTGATGAAAACAGCAGAGCAGTGGCCAGTCACCAAACTCCGTGGAGCTGTGCCAAAACAGTGAGCAAACTGAACTAAATAATTTAACTAATAAAAAAGCTCAAAACTGAACCCTGTGCCAGCAACCTTCAATCAGATGAGTCCCAACTCCACTCTTCCACCACAGTGGTGCAGAGGGACCCTCTCAAAAAAAGACAGCCTGGTTTAGTGCTCAGTTTTACAAACAGAACCAGACTCAGCAGGTCTGAATCTAGTATATGCTACAGTAGACAAAAAGTGCAGCAAATCAGCAAGAACATTTCCAAAAAATCAGCAATATACAAAAATACAGTTTAAAAGTGGAAAATGCAGTATAATATTGTACTTATGGGTAGCAGAGTGCAACAGATTCCCTGGACTGCACAGATGAATACAGCAGAGCAGTGGCTGGTCGCTTGACTCTTTGGAGGTGGGCCAAAACAGCGAGCAAACTGAACTAAACAATTTAACCAATAAAAAAGCTCAAACCTGAACCCTGTGCCAGCACCCCTTAATCAGATGAGTCCCAACTGTACTCTTCTGCCACAAGGGTGCAGGGAGGCCCTCCCCAACAAAAGATAGCCTGGTCTAGTGCTCAATTCACCCCATGGCCAGCAGAATGCAACAGACTCCACGGACCACACGAATGAACACAGCAGAGCAGTGGCTGGTTGCCTGACTCTGTGGAGCTCTGCCAAAACAGTGAGCAAACTGAACTAAACAATTTAACCAATAAAAAAAAAGCTTGAAACCCGATATATTTGCAGTAGTTAATGTAGCACTTATGCCGTAGATTAGATGTTACATATTAAAACACTGGAGATTCCATAATTGTTGGCTAAAATCCCCTGAATGTGACCAATTTATAAAAACCTGAGTACATTCTATGCTTGCAGACATTAATAAGGATTCTGGACAAATAGTAGAGGAATGAAAAAATGAAGGTTTAGGTAAGGCCAGATATACATCAAAGAGAGTTTGGCTAAAGAAGGAAGTCAACTGAATACATAAGCATTTAGGAGATTAACGTGATTGCAAGTTATTATTTGTGATATATTTAGAATCATTAATCCAAATGATTAGATAAATTAATATACAAGGATTTTCGTGGAGAAGTAGAAAGGTGAAAAAGTAGCCCTCTTTGCAGATGTTGTAATTTTGTATGTAGCAGATCCCAAGAGAGATTTATTAAAATTATTTGAGATATTGCAACAATTTATTGTAAATAATGATACAGGGTGAATGAATGAGAATAAAGCCAAGATACTTTCAGTGAATTATACTCCTCCTTTTGATATGGTCCAACAGTTATCCTTTGATATGGGGTTATTTTAGGATAACTTATCTAGGAGTATGATTAAACAGAAAGTGCATCGATGCACCCAGGGAGAGTTGAGGGGAGGTTAAAGAAAATTGTTAAAAGAGTTACAGTAGTGGACTCAGTGAAAGGACCTAGATAGTAAAATACAGGCCTTAAAAATATTTGTGGTACCATGGGTATTCTATGTTGGAGATGCCACTTTATATAAAGCTGCTGAGATTGGTCCACATTGGAGAATGAGATAAAACACTTCATTTGGAATGGGAAGAAGGCATGAATAAGAAGGAATAAAGTGGCCTGAGTACTGGAACAAAGAGGAGTGGCAGTCCCAGATTTTTTTTAAAAAAACTTATTGTAAAGCAACACAATTAAGCAACACAATTAAGATCAGAAAACCAAAATTCAATATTCATGAGGGGACCAGTTTTAATGTTAATAATGTGCTAATTAGGCTAAATAAAAAATGCTCTTGTAATACTGAAAAGGTTGTTTACTGTACCTTTTGTATGAAATGTCCTTGGTTTTTATATTGGAAAAATGGAAAGGAAATTGAAAAATCGTATTTATGAGCATTTAATGGACATAAAGAATAAAAAGTACACAAATGCATTATTTAAGCATTGTATGGAATTCAATTATCATACTTTTAAATTCAGTGTTTTGGAAGTTCTGGAGCCAAATATAAGGGGTGGTCTGTGGACATTATATTTAGAAAGACAAGAAGCAATGTGGCAACTTAAAACTAATGCCACACAGTGGCTTGGTTTAAATGATTAATTTTCCCTCTCATGCTTTTTAAAGTTAAAAGCTATGCAAAGATAAAATTATATGAAAAAAATAGGCTTGGTTATAAAAATTATTGTATATGTTGCTTTATAGATGTACATTTTATATTCTATATTTTATATAGATATTTTTATTTTGGTTTGTATTAAAATATTTAATTGACTTTTGGTACTTAATTGTTGCTTAGATTCTTGTATTTTATAGGTAGTTGGTTGGCTGATTGTTGTAGCAAGGGGGCGTGCTTATTAGCATTTTTTTAATATAAAAGCAAGTTTGAATAATAAAATGACGTTCTGATGAAGTCTCTGATTTAACAGAGACAAAAGTGCTTAATCTATATCTTGCTGAAGGCTGTTTCTGTTGGATTACAACTAAAATCATGTTGTGGTACTGAAATTGTTTTGTTGGCATATATTGTGGATCCTCAGCTCTGCTATGCCTTTTTTTGGTTTTCGTTTTGGTGTTTTCCTGTTTTTACAATTAAGATTAGTCTAGGTCTAGCTGATACAAAATGAGAATTATAACCCTGGGTGGAAATATATGGTCCTTGTACACAAAGGAAAGTAACATAAAGTTGGACAAACGGCTGTTTGGACAAGAAGCAATGAGAAGAGTAATCTATAGAGCTTTGGTCTCAGTCTTCATGTAACAGTCACTTGAAGTCACATTAAGAAATGGAGAGACCAGCGATAATTCAGTTTATAATGGAAGCAAGTCCTACATCTTCAGATAGTAAGAATCTGATTAGTAGACTATATTGGGGGATTATAGCATAGGATAGCTTTAAAGAGAGTAAGCGAAAACAAGGTTGGGAAAGGGAGCTGAAATGGCAGTTCTCTTAAGAAGAGTAGCATGATAGCTGATTATAACGAGAAAAGTAACTAGGTTTGGAAATGTCTCCATGTATATTTTTATACTCCGGAAAGACTATATAAGATTTTTTTAGAAACCAGTCAGTTTTGCTGGAGGTATAATTAAGTGGAGATAGGAAATTTGGATCATGTCTTCTGGTGTTGCTTGGACCATTTTAAATATGTTCTGCAGCATTTGATAGGGTGGATTTTAGTCAAGGAATGGTCCCCTTAAGAGTAAATATATGATGTTAGGTTGGTTTAGGGGAAGAAGGATTCAAGGCATGTTAAAGAGCCAATGTGCCAGCTTCTTCTTTTAGCTAAAAAGGTCAACACCGGGGAGTGGAAGAGGGATAAAATCTTGCAGTTGAGTTAGGAGGCAACAATCTTAAGTGTGAGTAAGGAGATGCCATTGAAAAGTAGTAGGAGACTGAGCTAGATATGCAGATGTAATTGACTGTTATGAAATCAAACAATGGAGACAATAAGCAGTTAATATTGAGGAAGCCAGTGAAATAGGAGAATGAAACTTCTTTGTAACCTTTCATAGGGTTTACATTAGTTTAGTACATGATATAGGTCGGTAGGCATTGTTAAAGTGCAGTTTAAAATATACATAAATAGCATTAATTACCTTTAGTCTTGAGTCAGTACTGTGGTGGTGTTGCTGCGGTAGCGTTGTCGCCTCACAGTAAGACGTTGTCCTGTTCGATTCTCAGCTAGAGCGTCTTCTGTGTGGAGACATGCATGAATGGGCGTACCTTCGTTGAAGGTTGTGCGTCAGGGCTGGCAACTCGGCACGTAAAAATCTACTGCCAATCATTAGCGGACCGGAGTTACGCTGTGGCGACCCCTAACCGGGAAAAGCCGAAAGACACAACAACAACCTTTAGTCTTGAGTCAAGAATAACTCTTTCAATATGTGCAAAACATTTTCTTTTTATTTAAATCCACATACGTCAGTGCTGGGAGACTATCTACACAATTTAAAATCAGTCTCACCAAGCAACAAAAATACACTGTTTATTTAATTTCTTATCAGTATCATGCATGCAGAATACTGATGTGGTCAAATAGGATTTCTGCAGACCCTCATGCTTCTCACTTAATGCTGCACATGAACAATCATGTTTTTTAGTACCGATAATGTTTTAGAAAAACACAGGCCACTTGGCTTGTTAATTAGTCTTGTTTCCTGACCTTGTACATTTTAGTACCAGTACATTCTAACTCCCCAACATTCCTTGTAACTACCCATCCCAGCCTGGGAAGGTCAGAGCTTACACACAGTGTGTTCTTTCTTGCTTTCAGACACCAGTCTTTGTAACATCCCTTAACCCCTTCAGCACTTTTACATTCAGACATCTGTTAATACACTTGAAGCTTGATATTAGAATGCAGTTATGAAACACTCAGAATTACAATAAGTAATTGTGGTTTGCATAACTATGCATCTATATTATGTATCTTTTTAACATGAACAAATATTAAATAATTCATTAAACATATCTGTGAAGAAATTGTAAGTTAATATGCATTTTGTGTAGAATAGTCATGAGAGATGCATTTTTCTCTAACAGCATGGATCACAGTATTTGTCAAACTTGACACAGTGTTAATAACTGCAAACTCTGCTACTTAAAATAAAATGTATTTTTGAACATTGGCAAACATATAAATGACATATTTATAAGGTCTGCAGATATTTAATTAGTAAGACATGTTATATGTTTAACTGCTTTAGCAGACATCTGCTAAAATACAGTTTATGGCCAAGCATGAGGTTTGCACAATACGTTCTGTGTTTTCATTTTCTACATGCTAAATAAAACTCCATAATGTTTAGAAAATATTTTTAATCTAAAAAGGCACATTGGCTTTAGTCAATATGCAGACACCCTTGAATGAGAGCTGTAGAACATATTTTGCAAAGCAAGCTGGGCTGTCAGTCATCTTTTCTTAGGATGATACATACCAGATCTCCCTGGAATTGCATCAGCATCTTAGCTATTTGTTGTATCTAGTTATATTTTCCTTAAATCTTGTCATCATTCTTGCTGAACGGAGTATTCCACTTAGAGCCAGTGTTGTTCTGCATGCTGAAGCTGGCATGCTAAGCTCCTGTTCTTCTACATGGTCTTGAGGGGTGTGTGTGTGCAGGTTATTTAGCACCACATGGACTACTGTCATGTCACAGTCATATTTGCCGGATGATGTGGTATTCAGGTCCCCAGTTAAGTCACTTTATTGGCTCCTGATAGACAGTTGATTGTAACCCTTGTCCAACTCAGTGAGTGTGCAGTGTCTGTGTGTCTGAGTATGGTCACCAGTAACCAGAACATTCCCACTAGAGGAACTTTTAGCCTACTAGACATGGGAGTGATTTGCTGTTGGTGACATGTTGATGTTAGTGTTGATATTGAGGTATTTGGGGTAGATTGTTAAGGGATTTACTTAGACTTAATAATTCTAGGAGGCTTGAGTAGAGATTTTCTTACAGCATCTGTGTAAGATTGTTTTGTTTTGTTAGTATAATAAATGTTACATTTGCATGTGTGTGTGTGTGTGTGTGTGTGTGTGTGTGTGTGTGTGTGTGTGTGTATGTCAGTGTTGATATCACTTCAAGTATGGACAGTGAGAGGAATGCCTCCAGAATGGATAAGTATTTGTCAAGTATTTGTACCTCTCACAAATATCATCTAAAGGGTTAAGCAGGTGTTCATTATCAGTGAGCACGAGTTAGTTTTTACACTGCCTTAGGATACCCAGTACTAGAAGGCTGGCAGTGGAGGGCTGAAGGGAGGTGACATCTGCTGTTATTCTATGTTCACTACTCAAGTGCGAAACAGGCCCTTTTAGGAAGTGTTTATAGAATTCTCTCTCTCTCTCTCTCTCTCTCTCTCTCTCTCAGGAGGATTAAAAGATACTTTTTACAATAAAACTGTTTGAGGGGTAGTAATGTTGATGTGTTGGAGATAACAGGATGCCAGTGTTTAAGAGCTAATATGCCAGTCTCTTCATCTCACAGCACTGGTTTCCAAAGCCCATAAGAAGTACTTGCACTTCAGTGCAGTTTGTTTAGCTCCAGAGGACACTTGCACTTGGCAACTGCTGAATAACAGTCACATGTACAAGTAGTAGTGACTACAGGGAAAAAAAATGATTTGCATGCACCATCCACTATTCTGCTGCACCTATGGCAGCATTATTCTGAGTACAGCTGAACACAATATATAATAAGCAAGAAAAGCAATCCAAGCAATGAAAAATAAGAATAAATTCAAAGCAGTAGTGTTCAGCTACCTAGGAACATCAGCATTTAATCTGTTCTCACTAGAATAACCACTACTCTCTTGAAGATGGCCCCCAAATAGGTAAAAACAAGCTGAAAGCAAACAAATGCTGAACAGAAAAAAATAAGTGAAACCCAGATAAAAAGTTTAAAATCAACAGAACAGCAAAAAGAGTTTAAAGATCGCTAATGACATACACACAAGCACACATTCATGCGTATACACACACACACACACACACATACAGACACACACACACACACGCACATACACACACACACAGCTTTTATCAAGCCTTTTTGAAGTCCAGAAACATTTTAAGCTTTACAGCCCTCTGCAGTCATACAGGAAAAGATTCTGGGATTATGCCAAGTACACTAACCTTAACTGTGTCCACTTATAGTATCCTTGTAGGTTTGTCAGCCCTGGACTGCCCTGGTCTACTGGTAAAATGAACTTTAACCAGCTCATCCTAGGGCTCTCCATTTCATATAGACTCTTTTAGTTCCTTTTTTAGTTTTTCTCATAATTTACGTTCTATTTTTATAGATATAACATTGTGCCACATATACAACCAAATAAACATTTTTATTGCTAGTATTTTATGATCTCAGTCTAGCCACATTAGTATCAATGTCTTTTTTTTCCTCACACATCTCCAACTTTGTTTCCTTCCAGAACTCCCTTTCCACTTTCTGAACTTCTCTCATAACCCACACTCCAACATATTTCATCTTATAATGAGCCATTAAGAAAGGATATTGCTGCATCAGTTCAAAAGTGGAAGTGTAATTAATAACTATTGTTTTTGTTTTACTCCTGTTTGTCTCTAACTCTTCCAGCTTATATCCTTTTGTTGTAGGATCCCATTTTTTTTTGTTAAAGTTTCTAAATAGATAGTAGTGGGTTTGTTGAATGATTATAGATTCCATTCACCAATCTAAATAATCTTTGGCACTGGGAACTAACGTCGGGTGGCACAATACCAGGGCACTTCTATGGGCTAGGGTTGTAGGAGCAGCAGGGCCATTAGCCTAGTACACACCTATGAACCTATGATAGAACCCACATCTTTCCATAATTTTACAAAGATAATTCCGTTGTATCCTGTCAAGTGTCTTTTTGAGATCCATTCTTGTCAGAGGCAGAGAGCTCCCCTTCCTCTCTGCATCTAATTGAATAATCAGTCTTATTTATGACATCAAGGAGTTGTCTTCCTTTTCCATATCTATTCGTTTTGAGAGAAACTTTGCCACCCTTGCACTATAATCTTTATAAAAGCATTGTAGTCATGATTCAGCATTCATATTAACCTCTATGACCTTGGGTCTTCTAGATCATTACCTTTCTTTGTTAACATGACTATCACTGAAATTTTCTAGGTCATTGTGGTTTGTCCCCCTCCTGAAATGTTACTAACCTTACTGAACCTTCTCTAGGTCCTGGCATCCTTCTTCCCAAACCTTAACTGGTAGTTCTTCTACTCCTGGTGTCTTTCCCTTAGCTTGCTTCTTAGTGTGTTCTTTTATTTTGTTTAAAATCATTAGGGCTATCAAATTTGCTGCTTCTTGCTTGGACAGTTTGGGAAGATTTACACTCTTCATAAAATGTGTCATGTGGTTTACCATGTTGTTCTCCTTCCTGTCTTCTTCATATAACACCTGCACAGATATCTGAAAATTCTCATAATATTTAGTGCATCATTTTCCATACTGCCTATTCCACAGGCTCTAAATTCCATAATCTTCCTTTCTGCCTTAATTTGTCTGAGTTTATTCTCCAACACCTTCTGTCATTTAAAACTGTTCTCAAGAAATATTTGTGTAAGACAATCTTTTCTTTAACTGATTTATTTTCCAAATGCTCCTCAATCTTCTGCTTAATTCATTTGATCATTTACTCTCTGCTGGTATCAGGTCTTTTCTCAATCTCTATAGCATTATGATATATAGACCCTGTAAGTAAATTCTTATTGCACTCATTCTAATAGTTTTCCATTTTTCTAAAATGGCTCCTTTAGATATATCTGTAATGTTTTCCAACTCCCTGTTGTGTTTCCTTCGAAGCTCGCACCTTCCCTAATGCCATCTTCATATTCACAGCTACCTCATTGTTATATTTATCTTTCCTACGCCAATAAACTGGGAAGTACCAATGTTTTTCTCTATCATTTTGCATTAACATTTTAATGACATGTAATTGAAGCATGGTCTATCAGACTTATCGAATGAAGCATGGTCTATCAGACGTATCGTATGAAGCATGGTCTGTAAGGCATATGGTTTGTGTTTCAAAAGACTTCACTAGATGACTATGTGCCCTCTATCTAATGTCGCCTAGTTATTATGCCTCTGTGAAAAATAAGTATATTCCCTGTCTGCATTTGAGATACCTGCAAAATATGCAAATCCAAAAGTCTTTAGGTAGAAGCTTAAACAGTTCCCTTCTTTAGGGATTACCATCCTCTTTGCCACTTCAAAGTCACCTATCCATCTGTAACTATTAGCATCCCCTGCAGGCAATTTACAATCTTGTTGTGAATAATTTATTCTACTCTGCTCAGTGAACTGTATGTACCTCTTTTCCTATGCCAATAACCTGTTATCACACATTTTTTCTTCTTCTGCTGTCAATGACACATTTCTGTTTATTAGCATTAACACTTCCCATTCTTCTTGCTCCTGTATATTCTGCTCAGTAATCCTAGAATAGTTTTCTTATTGTTTCATTGTGTGTCTCTAGTCAAGTATGTCTCCTGCAATATTACCTGCTGAGCCTCATTTTCGTAGTATATGTAAGTTTTTTATTTTACTTTTGGCTGGCTGGCAAGACCATTAGAGTACATGATACTATTTTAAGTGCCAGGTGATTATCAGTATCTAAATACCTTTTTATTTCTCCCTTTCTATACTTTCATTTTTTTGTTACCCCTGTATATTGTAGTAGTTCTTCCACTCAACTGATGTAAGGCATTTGCCTTACTACCCCCTTACTCTGCTTTCACTGTTGTAGTTTCATGTTGTGATATTGTATCCTATCCATAAGTCTCTTAAATTGCACATAAGATTTCTTTACATCCCCTGTATATACTACTGCAATAATATATACACTGAACAAATCAAAACCAGTAACTGTATACAACAAAAACTCACACCAATTACTTTCTTCCTTCTTTAAATGTTGAACATCTTTTCTATTAGTGTGTTCCCCTTGTTTTTGGTATGCAGCCCTAAATTATTGCATGGATAACTGCCTCTATGCTGGACAGTAACACAGTATTTTCTGAGCAAAGCTAAACTTTCCTGCAAACAACAAAACGGCACAGGTGGAATGAATAAGCTGGTTAGAGTTTTATTGACCACACTAAAAATGTTAACCAACTTAACACTTTGGCCCATAACAATTCAATAGGGTGTCGTCGGGGTTAACACAACATTTGAAAATTAATAATTAAATAGTATCAAACTACCCATCAGAAGCTGGCCCTAATGAATAATTAATTAATCAAAGGTGAATTACAAACCACTAGCAAAACAATGCAAAAGCATTCATAGGTTCATAGGTTCATACTAGGCTATCTGCCCAAGGGCATTTATAAGCCTAGCCAGAGTGTGTGTGGCTTTCACCACCCCTTAGGATGAGAATACTATACCCATTAGTTTGCTCTGCCTCTGTCCAGCAGTGATACAGAGATGATGCCCGGGGTAAACCTACGATCTCCCATCCACTCGTCAAGATTTCTCTTGAACAGAGTCAGTGAGGGGCTCTGCCTCACATGGACTGGGATTCTGTTCCATAGTGTAGGGAGTCTCTGGGTGATGAATCTGTCCCTCCAGCACGTCCTATTTATATCCGTGTTGAGGTTTAAGTCTCTTGCTCTCGTGGCTCTGGTGGATTTGGATTTTTTGAGGTGGAGCATGTCCATTAATTCCAGGTTGGACATGGCCTTGTATGTCAGGCACAGATCACCTCTGAGCAGACGGTATGCGACTGAATAGAGCTGGAGTTTCTTCAGTTGGGCATCGTATGACATATGTTTGAGCCCCTTTATCCTTTTGGTGAGGAACTTTTGGGGTCTTTCCAACTGCTGCAGGTGTCGGGTAAGGTACATCTCGAATGGGGCGTTGTACTCAATCATTGGTCTGATAAGTGAAGAGTACAGGGGTACAATGACCTCTCCTGATCTGGATGTGAATCCCTTCATGATCAGGTGGGCAATGTAGAAGGTCTTCCTAACCACTTTGGCAATGTGAGTGTCAAAGAGAGGTTACTGTCAACTTGGGTCTCCAGGTCCCTGATAACTTCTTCCATGTTTAATGGATTACCACCTATGTGGTAATTAGGGGTTACCTTGTTTTTCCCAAAGGGTATGACTATACATTTTTGGCATTTAGCTTAAGGCCATGGCTCTGGCACCAGTTATCCATTTCTATGAGACCTTTCTGGAGGATGTCTGTGTCTGATGGAGTGTCAATTATGGTGCCCAGTTTGCAGTCATCTGCAAATTTTGTCAGCCACAATCCCCATGTTTGCCTGCACTTCAGAAAAATAAATGCCGAACAAGAGGGGCCCAGGACTGAGCCCTGTGGGACACCGCCGTGACCGGCTTAGAGTCTGACATGGCACCAGCAACTCTAACCCTGTGTGTTCTGTCCTTGAGCCAGTTTGCAACCCATCTTGTGACATATGGGTTTACATCTAAGCTGGTGAGCTTTTCTATGATGCCCGAGTGGGGTATTGTGTCAACGCTTTTGCTAGGTCAAGGTAGGCTGTGTGAACTGCCTTACCCTCATCAATGGCCTTAGTGACTGTTTCGAAAAAGTCGACCAAGTTCAAGAGGCAGGATCTGTCCTTGACAAAGCCAAATTGGGTAGCATCCAGTGTCTGTAGGTCCCCAATGTCTTTATTTATGAGTTCCATTATGATCCTCTCCATAGCTTCGCAGACAAGGCTCGTCAAGCTTATGGGGCGGTAATTTCCAGGATCCGTAGAAGCACCGCCTTTGTGGAGTGGGACCACAGTTGCCGTACGCCATTCTTTGGGTACGTATCCTGTAGTAAGGCTAAGATTAAACAGCAGCCTTATGTGTGGGTTTAGTTCCTCATTGAGTTCGTGTAGCACACAGCCAGGGACACCGTCCGGTCCCATTGATGCTGTGTTTTTTGCTTTAGAGAGAGCAGCTCTCACCTGGGCATCTGAGATGTTTGGGAGGCTAGACTCTGGTGGGATAGATATTTCTCCTTTTGGGGGAGGGAGGGGAGAAATTTGCACTGAACCTGTCTGCCAGTATGTTGGCAATGTCTGTGGGTTCAGTGATTTTTTTTATCATTTTGGACTAATTCTGAGCATATCTGGGAGTTTCCACCCAGGTTTCTAACATAGCTAAAGAAGGCTTTATGATTGTCTTTTGTGTCATTAGCGATTTTTCTCTTAAAGTTGGCCTTGGATGATTTTATGAGTGATCGTAGTTTTTTGCTAGTATTGATCAGAGATGCCTTCCCTTTTAGGGATTTTGCTCTGTCATGTAGTAGCTTTCTCCTCTTGTTGTAGAGTTTGTTTATGGCTGGAGTCCACCAGACCGGCCTGCCTTTGGTGGAAAGGGTCTTGATTTTATTAGGGATTGCTTGATCCATACATTCCTGGAGGTGCTCGTAGAAGGCATTTGTAAGGGTTTCAGCAGCGTGGGTTGTGGTTTCCACTGGCTCGGGGGCCTTGAAGGATACCACTCCAGTCTTAAGAAGTGTGAAGTTTGCTTTTGAGAAGTTCTTCACTCTGGTCTTTTTTGCTGGGGGGGGGCGGGATGTGGATCTCCAGTGAGATTAATTTATGGTCTGATCTCACCAATGAGGGATATACTTCCGTGTGGAGCATTTTGTCCCCATGTTTGTGATGATCAGGTCTAGTATATTTTCTCCTCTTGTGGGAATGGTGACTAGTTGTTCCATAGCATTTGAGTTTATGAACTCAAGGAACCTTTGGGCTAGGGTGTTGGGGCTTGACTAATGTTCCCAGTCTATGTTTGGGTAGTTGAAGTCACCCAATATGATGGTGTTTGGAGAGACATTCATACTCTCCAGTGTCTTCAGGAAGGCTGTGTGGGTTTCCTGAGTTTGAGAAGGTGGTCTGTAGCATGTTACAAACTGTAGGGCAGTTTTACCTATGGTTAATTGCACCTGGATGGTCTCCGATGCTTCGTACGTTGCCACTAACCTGGAGGTGTGGGTATCCTTTATGAATATGGATACTCCCCCTCCTTTTGTGGTTCGGTCCGGATTTTGGGGCTGGAACGCATGATATGAGGTATAACCTGATAGTGCTGGGGTGCTCTCAGGAGCCTTGAACCAGGTTTCAGTCACAGCACAGACATTGATGTTCTCCATACTGAGGAGGGCTTCGAGGGCGTGCATCTTGAGGTTTAGACTTCTGGCATTGAGCAGTATTACCCTTAGTTTTTCTCCATTTTTGTTTTCTAGGGCGGTAGGTTTATCATTTGAGCCTTGCCTAAAAAAGGCACTATGGGGTGGCAAGAGCCTTTGCCAATATCCGGAAGCCCAGGGTGACAGGTGCAAGCCGCCCCTTGGCAGCGTGGCTTGTCAAGCATGTCATCCCAGGCAGACAGACATTGGATCCCCTTAGAATGACACCAGTAATTAAGCCAATTATTAAAGCTGATCATTTTGTCTCTGTATTGTGGCATCATTCTTGGTGAGGGTAGGATACTGCTCAGGGTCAGGGTCATACCGCCTGGGCTACATAATCTGAGAGCTCCTCTATGTCTCTTTCATGTAGTCCAGGAGTGCGTCTCAGGTCGCTCACACCGCATGGACAATGTCTGAGTCATACTTGTACTTGCTGTGGAGTGACCTGAGTGCTTGTGTTATGTGGCGGATTCTAGCCTGACAGGCAGCTTACTGTGATCTTTTTCTTGTTCAGTCTGGTGAGTGGGACGCCAGTGTGTCTGACTATGGAGTCACCTATAACAAGTGTGTCTGGCATTGTGTTTGGCCTTAAGGGCTGTGACTGTTTAGCACACTGACTTTGAGAACTATGTGTTGCATGTCTTATGTCTTGAGGTGGCAGTTGCTTGGGTGTCTGCTTTGGAGGCCTCTGTAGTTTTGGTTGATTTTTGATCAGTGCCTCCGAGTATGTCTTTGTGTGTTTATGTGTTTGTTTTGCAGTTGTGATAGTTCTATGTGAAACTGGGTTTGTGGTGTGCGTGGTTTCCTTCTCCTCCTGTCTGGTCTTGCCAGTCCTGAGTTGAGAGAGCTCAGCCTCCAGTTTGGCTATATAGTTGCATCTCTCACATGTATTTGTGTTTTGTGGGAGAAGGAGTGGGTTGTCTGTGTACATGAGGCAATTGTAACATTGCCTCAAGATGCCCAGGTTTACCAGCTGAACAGGAGAGGACGCTAGCAACTGACCCTTGACATGCTAGAAAAAGTGATAAAGTTTGCTGTGTAACTGAGTCAGAAGGGACCTATAGGGAAATGGGTACTCAAGGGGATTCTAGGCTAATGTAGTACTTTGTTTAGTATACAAGTACTTTACCTATATAAAAATGCTTTAGGAGCAAGTGCTGAGCTTTACCTATATAAAAATGCTTTAGGAGCAAGTGCTGAGCTTTTGAGATAGAGAATAGACTGTTTAGATTGCAAGTAGAGAAGTTCTAAGGGAAAAATTGAAAAGCAGACTTTACAGAGCCAGAAATAGTTTAACCTTGTTTAACCGGCGCTGCCCGATGGTGCTCTATGGGCAACTCTGCGCTAAATCACGCAAAAGCGCTAAAGTGGGCTTTATAGCAGGGGGTTGAAAAGAGCTAGGAATTGACCCAAAATGGCCAATAGACTACAAGTTTCTGGCTGGAACCACCGCTCTATGGACAAATAGGCTGCTCAGTGCTCCCCACTCCCACTGGTGAACAAAGAAGCTTCCCTTTATCCAAATAAGGATATGGAATAGCACAGGAACCAAGCCAAAGCCCAGAGATCAGCAAACTCTGAAGACTGGACTATTCTAGTTCAGTAAGGTGGGAAAACAAGATTTTTTTTTTTTTTTTCTTTTTTGCAGAAAACAGAGGAAAAACAGACAGTAAATGCTATAAATGCTTTTAAACGGCTAGCGCACTTGAGTGTGTTAGCCTACAGGTAAAATTAAACAACAAATAACTTTTTTAAAAGTGCAAAACAGTTAATCAACACAAACACAGTTTAAATAGAATGCTGAGCTCTATAAACAGGCGAAAATGCAGTCGCTAAGCAGTAAATAATCAAAAAGCCAGAAAAAAATACTTAAATCAGGAAAAAGTCACTCTTTTGCTCTCTGCTGCTTGTAGAACTCTGCAGGACACCACGAGGAGCTGTGCTGAGTTGAATACAAGCGAAAAAGCTCGCTAAAGCGGGCTTTATTACAGGGGGCTGAAAAGAGCTAGGAATTGACCCAAAATGGCCAATAGACTACAAGTTTCTGGCTGGAACCACTCCTCTAGGGACAAACAGGCCGCTCAGTGCTCCCCACTCCCACTGGTGAACAAAGACGCTTCCTTTTATCCAAATAAGGATATGGAATAGCACAGGAACCAAGACAAAGCCCAGAGGTCAGCAAACTCTGAAGACTGGACTATTCTAGTTCAGTAAGGCGGGAAAACAAGATTTTTTTTTTTTTTTTTCTTTTTTGCAGAAAACAGAAGAAAAACAGACAGTAAATGCTATAAATGCTTTTAAACGGCTAGCGCACTTGAGTGTGTTAGCCTACAGGTAAAATTAAGCAACAAATAACTTTTTTAAAAGTGCAAAACAGTTAATCAACACAAAAACAGTTTAAATAGAATGCAGAGCTGTATGAACAGGCGAAAAAGCAGTCGCTAAGCAGTAAATAATCAAAAGCCAGAAAAAAATACTTAAATCAGGAAAAAGTCACTCTTTTGCTCTCTGCTGCTTGTAGAACTCTGCAGGACACCACGAGGAGCTGTGCTGAGTTGAATACAAGCGAAAAAGCTCGCTAAAGCGGGCTTTATTACAGGGGGCTGAAAAGAGCTAGGAATTGACCCAAAATGGCCAATAGACTACAAGTTTCTGGCTGGAACCACTCCTCTAGGGACAAACAGGCCGCTCAGTGCTCCCCACTCAACTGGTGAACAAAGACGCTTCCTTTTATCCAAATAAGGATATGGAATAGCACAGGAACCAAGACAAAGCCCAGAGGTCATCAAACTCTGAAGACTGGACTATTCTAGTTCAGTAAGGCGGGAAAACAAGATTTTTTTTTTTTTTTTCTTTTTTGCAGAAAACAGAAGAAAAACAGACAGTAAATGCTATAAATGCTTTTAAACGGCTAGCGCACTTGAGTGTGTTAGCCTACAGGTAAAATTAAGCAACAAATAACTTTTTTAAAAGTGCAAAACAGTTAATCAACACAAAAACAGTTTAAATAGAATGCAGAGCTGTATGAACAGGCGAAAAAGCAGTCGCTAAGCAGTAAATAATCAAAAAGCCAGAAAAAAATACTTAAATCAGGAAAAAGTCACTCTTTTGCTCTCTGCTGCTTGTAGAACTCTGCAGGACACCATGAGGAGCTGTGTTGAGTTGAATACAAAAAGCTAAAGCGGGCTTTATTACAGGGGGCTGAAAGAGCTAGGAATTGACCCAAAATGGCCAATAGACTACAAGTTTCTGGCTGGAACCACACTTGTAAATATAGTTAAAATCATATTGTCTTACCCACAATCAACAAATAAATAAAAATAATTAATAAATGAAACTAGAGATCGTAATAACTACTCAGCAAACTCATCAGCTTTATCCTGTGCTTCAACATAATAGAAATAGAAACTGAATCATTAACACCTGGATCATTCGCAGCATACAATTTCTGCTGCTTGATCAGTTCTTTATATTCTAGCTTATTAAAAA
This sequence comes from Protopterus annectens, assembly GCF_019279795.1. NCBI lineage: Eukaryota > Metazoa > Chordata > Ceratodontiformes > Protopteridae > Protopterus > Protopterus annectens. The sequence continues at coordinate 479,832,627 of NC_056731.1, forward strand.
TTACCCTCGTCATTCTTCTCCATCTTATCAATTTTAAAGAACAGCTTTTTTTTAATTCTCACATTGAATTGAATGTTTATATAGGGCATTAGATGCTTTTCTTCTCTAAATTTCATACATATACTTTCAAATATGATCTCTCAACCTCCTGGAGGTTTTACCATAATAAAAAGCAGGACATGTAATGCAGGTGGCAAAATTTATCACACCAACAATATTACAATTACATTGTTCAGAGCAGACCATAGTTCAGTCAAAACCTTTAACAAACAGATATGGTCCATCATTTATGAAATTGCAACATTTGCTGATCTTTGCCTGCATTTGATTTTGGATTGAAGGTTATTCATTTAAGGTTTGGTTACTCTATTTTTATATTTTATTATCTAGCATTTTGTTTTGTTTTAATTTTTTTGGAGTATTTTGAAGTTTTGGCTAGAGTTGGTTAGAAAATAATTATTTTGCAGAGAATGAATAAAATCCAGCTAATTAGTGGGAGGAGCTGAGAAATAGCATTCCTCATTAAACTACAAATATGTTGTGGCATCTTTATTTAAGTGTAGTGCTTGTTTGATTTATTGTTCTCTGCCTGACTATTGCTCATCTCTGTCTGCATTTGATTTTGGATTGAAGGTTATTCATTTAAGGTTTGGTTACTCTATTTTTATATTTTATTATCTAGCATTTTGTTTTTTTTAATTTTTTTGGAGTATTTTGAAGTTTTGGCTAGAGTTGGTTAGAAAATAATTATTTTGCAGAGAATGAATAAAATCCAGCTAATTAGTGGGAGGAGCTGAGAAATAGCATTCCTCATTAAACTACAAATATGTTGTGGCATCTTTATTTAAGTGTAGTGCTTGTTTGATTTATTGTTCTCTGCCTGACTATTGCTCATCTCTGTCTGCATTTGATTTTGGATTAAAGTTCATTTCAGGTTTGGTTAGTTCTCCTTTTGTATACTTTTCTTATATTGCATTTTGTTTTAGTTTTTTATTCTTTTTGCAGTGTTAAGACTTCTTGGCCACAGTCGATTAGAAAAGAATTCTTGTGCAGACAGTGAATAACTTCCAGCTGAGTACTGGGAGGAGTTGAGAAATTGTATTCCTCATTTAACTACAAATATTTAGTGTCATCTTTATTCAAGTGTATTGCTTGTTTGACTTGTTGTTGCTGTTATCTCCCAATTGCTGGTCTCTGTCTGCTTTTGATTTTGGATTGAAGTTATTCATTTAAGGCTTGGATACTTCTGTTTTTTATTTTTTTCTTATATTACATTTTGTTTCGACGTAAGTTTGTTTATTCTGTGTGGAGTATTAAGAGGTATTGGCTTGGACCAGCTAGAAAAGCATTGTTTATCAGACCATGAATAACATACAGCTAATTCGTAGGATGAGCTGAGAAAGATGATTCATCATTTAACTATAAGAAAATAGTAGCAACATTATGTAGTGATAGTGCTTGTTTGATTTGTTGTTCTCTCCTGACTGCTGCTGATTTCTGTCTATATTTTATTTTGGATTGAAGTTATTTATTTTTTGGTTTGCTTACTTCTATTTTTTTATATTTTTCTTATATTGCCTGTTTTACCCGGTGGTGCAAACATTGGCTTAAGTTGGTTGTCACTGTTGAAGTGACACCCAGACACCATGTGCAAAATGAGAAAAGGGGTTGAGGATGGATGGATTTTATTTCAAGTTTTTTTTTTGTTTTTTGTTTTTTTTGTGTGTCTTTTTGGAGTGTTAAGAGGCATTGGTGAGGGTCAGTTTGAAAAAAAAAATAGTTTTGCAGACAGTAAATAACATCCCACTAAATAGTGGAATGAGATGAGAAATAGCATTCCTCATTTAATTACAATTATTTAATAGGATGCATATTTAGCTGTAGCGCTTATTTGACTTGCTGTTCTCTGCCTGACTGTTGCAGATGTCCGTCTGAAATTGATTTTAGATTGAAGTTATTTATTTAAGGTTTGGTTACTTCTGTTTTTTTATATGTGTATTTTTTATTCGCTTGCATTTTGTTTTGTTTTAAGATTTTTGTTCTTTCTGGAATGTTACAAGTTCTTGGCTAGGGTCAGTTAGAAAATAATTATTTTGCAGACAATGAATAACATCTAGCTAAATAGTAGAAGAGCTGGCAAATTGAATTTCTCATTTAACTACAAATATTTAGTGCCATCTTTATTTGGCTGAAGTACTTGTTTGACTTGCTGTTCTTTGCCTGACTGTTGCTGATCACTGTCTGCATTTGATTTTGGACTGAAGTTATTCATTTAAGGTTTGAATATATCTATTTGTTTATATTTTTCCTTTATTGGATTTTGTTTTTTAAGCTTTTTGTTCTTTTTGGATGGTTTAGATGTCTTGGTTAGGAACAGTCAAAAAATAATTCTAAATTCAAGCTAATTAATGGGAGGAGCTGGGGAAATGCATAAATCAGTTAATTACAACTATTTAATGGCATCTTTCTTTAGCTATCATGCTTGTTTGAATTGCTATTCTCTCCCTGAATATTGCTGATCTCTGCATTTGATTTGGTATTGAAGTTATTCATTTAATATTAAGTTGCTTCTATTTTTTATATTTTTCTTATATTACATTTTGTTTTGCTTTACATTTTTTGTCCTTGGAGTGTTAAGAGGACTTGGCCAGTGCTCATTAGAAATGAATGCTTTTGCAGACAGTGAATAAGACCCAGCTAATTAGTAATTAGTGAGACAAACTGAGAAATAGCACTCCTCATTTACCTACAAATATTTATTTGCGTCTTTATTTACCTGTAGTGCTAGTTTGACTTGCTGATCTCTGGCTGATTATCATTGATTTCTGTCTGCATTTTGATTTTTAGATTGAAGTTATTCATTTAAGGTTTGGTTACTTCTATTTTTTCATATTTTTCTTATATTGGATTTTGTAAGTTTTTTTGTTCTATTTGAAGTGTTAAGAGGTCTTGGTTACAACCATTTAGAAAATAATTATTTTTCAGACAGTGAATAACATCCAGCTAATTAGTGGGAGGAGCTGAGAAATAGCATTCCTCATTTAATTACAGATATTTCATGGCATCTTTATTTAGTTGTGGTAGTGTTCGACTTGCTGTTCTATGCCTGATTATTTCAGATCTTTTTCTGAATTTCATTTTGGATTGAAGTTATTCATTTAAGGTTTGGTTACTTCTATATTTTTATTTTTCTTATGTTGCATTTTATTGGTTTTGGTGTTTTTTTTTTCTTTTTGGAGTGTTAAAAGTTCTTGGCTAGGATCATTTGGAAAATATTTTTTTTGTTGTCAGTGAAGCACATCCAGATAGTTATTGGGAAGTAATTTCAAATAGCATTTCTCATTTAGCTAGAGATACTTAGCAGCATTTTTAATTTGCTGTAGTACATTTTGACTTGCTGTTATCTGATTGGCTGTTGTCGATCTCAGTCTGTATTTGATTTTGGATAGAAGTTTTTCATTTAAGATTTGTTTTTTTCTACTTTCCATATTTTTCTCATGTTGCATTGTTTGTTTTAAATTTTCTGTTCTTTTTGGAGTGTTAAGAGGACTTTGCTAAGGTCAGTTATGAAGCAATTATTTTGCAGACACTGATTAACATTCAGCTAACTAGTGGGAGGAATTGAGAAGGATTTGTCATGTAACTACAAATATTTAGTTGCATATTCATTTAGCTGTAGCACTTGTTTGATTTTTTTTCCCTCTGGCTGTTATTGCTGATCTCTGTCTAGATTTTGGTTTTGGTTTTGGTTTGAAGTTATTCATTTAAAGTTTGGTTCCTTCTATTTTTATGCATGTTTTGTGTTGCAAGTTGTTTTGTTTTATGTTTTTTGTTCTTTGTGGAATGTTAAAAGGTCTGGGCAAGGGTCAGTTAGAAGAGAATTGTTTTGCAGATAGTGAGCAATGTCCTGCTAATTAGTGCGAGGAGCTAAGAAATAACATTCCTCTTTTAACTGCGGATATTTAGTGACATCTTTATATAGCTGGAGTGCTTTTTTGACTTTCAGTTATCTGCCTGACTGTTGCAGATCTTGGCCTGAATTTGATTTTGGATTGAAGATATTAATTTAAGGTTTGGTTATTCAGTGTTTGATGTTTTATTTTATTACGTTTTGTTTTAAGTTTTTTTTTGTTTTTTTTGGAGTGTTAAGAGGTCTTGAATAGGGTCAGTTAGATTAGGATTATTTTGCAGGCACTAAATATCCAATTGATTAGTTGGAGTAGCTGAGACAGAATTCTGTACTTAACTAGAAATATTTAGTGGCATCCTTACTTAGCTGTAGTGCTTGTTTGAATTGTTGTTTTCAGCGTGATTATTGCAGATCTCTCTCTGAATTTTATTTTGTATTGGAGATACTCTTTTGAGGATTATTACTTCTATGTTTTATACTTTTCTGATTTTTTGTTTTTTTTTAGTTTATTTCTTCTTTTTGGAGTGTTAACAGATGCCATTCTATTCATATGTTGCAGTATTCATAATGTGGGGAAGTCCACCTCTGGCTGACTCAAATGTCCAGCCAGTATACAAAAGCCTAAAGCTACAGTGGAGTACGTGTGTTGCCACACATAGAATTAGTCCAAAGTCGAATATAAAGGGAATGTTGGCATGTACCAAGCCTCAGATGTTTTCTGCTACCAGTCAGAATGTCTTCTCTGGTCATTTTCTCTTCAGCAAAGTTGCTGATTCCAATCCAGATAAGTGCCCCATTGTTTTTTTCTTTCTTTTTTTTTTGTGTGCTACTCTTGAGGTTGAGGTTACATGTTAGCTAGGAAGAGCAAGTGTTTATATGGAAGGCAAATTGCACGTAAAAGTTCGCACAAACTGTGTCTTTTTACCTCGGTCCTAACCACGACCATACCTCGTGTTTGATTTGCAAGCCCTTTGTCCCAAGACCCTGAGCAGTCATCTAGCTTCCCTGAATCTCTATTTAGGGTCCCAGCACCTTAAGTGCTTAGCACGCAATGGCATGGAAGGTACATTGGGCCCTTTAGGTGAGCTAGTTATTAAGAAGGCCAAGAAATGTAGGACTGACTTACCCTCTACTCCTTAAATTCCAGATGTCTCTCCTGTGGCCAGTGTTGGCCTGGAGACCATTTTGGAGTTAGGTGATTTTTCAGTGGGTACCGGTGTGGAGGCCATGAAGAATCCTACTAGCATGTCCTCAGGGGTACGCTGATGTCTGCTACGGATGTAAGGGGGGGACCCAGTCTCATTGCTACTGAAGGCCTGCATGGCATTCCTCAAATCATTGTTCATGAAGACGTCCTAAACAATATTACATAGGGCAGGCCGATGTCAGGTCCCTCATCCTTCTTCCGCATGGATGTCCCACACAAGAAGAAGCAGAAAACTAAGCATTCTTCTGTTTCCCAAGAACAGGCTGCAGATTGGCAGACCTTCTCACAAGGGCTGTTTAATGCCTTTATGGCCCTGAGACAATCTAGTGGGGTCTCTCTTCCTTCTACCTCCTTTTCTCCAGCTTCTCCACAGAAGAAGATTAAAGTTGTAAATTCATCTGATGAAGATGACTCATCTGGGGATGAATCGTTGGGATATTCTGCCCAAATTGTATCTCCCTTAGGATATGCTTCTCCTGAAGAATAATCAAATGGCACATATTCTCTAGGGGAGGATATTACATTTGGAGAAACCATTGCTAAAATGAGGGAATTCTTTAAATGGGATTGCTCTCAGGTGTCAGACAGTCAAAAAAGATATTATGACCTTCTACAGATGGACTCCCCATCTCCATCCACATTTCCTCCTGTGCTGTCAGCCTTTTTAGATGCCTTTTCAGCAGCCTCTAAGTGTTCTGACTCCCATCCTCCTGCCCCTAAAATGCCAGACAGGTTTTTTTCATAATGTGGGGAAGTCCACCTCTGGCTGACTCAAATGTCCAGGCAGTATACAAAAGCCTAAAACTACAGTGGATTACGTGTGATGTCACACATAGAGTTAGTCCAACGTCAGATATAAAGGGGATTTTGGAATGTACCAAGCCTTAGAAGTTTTCTGCCACCAGTCAGAATGTTTTCTCTGGTCATTTGCTCTTCAGCAAAGTTGCTGATTCCAATCCAGATAAGTTCCCCATTGAGTTTTTTTCTTTTTTTGTGTGCTACTCTTAAGATTGAGGTTACATGTTAGCTAGGAAGGGCAAGTGTCAGTATGGAAGGCAAATTGCACGTAAAAGTTCACACAAACTGTGTCTTTTTACCTCGGTCCTAACCATGACCATACCTCTTGTTTGATTTGCAAGCCCTTTGTCCCAAGACCCTGGGCAGTCATCTAGCTTCCCTGAATCTCTATTTAGGGTCCCAGTACCTTAAGTGCTTAGCACGTAATGCCATGGAAGGTACATTGGGCCCTTCAGGTGAGCCAGTTATTAAGAAGGCCAAGAAATGTAGGACTGACTTACCCGCTACTCCTCCAATTCCAGATGTCTCTCCCATGGCCAGTGTTGGCCTGGAGACCATTTTGGAGTTAGGTGATTTTTCAGTGGGTACCGGTGTGGAGGCCATGAAGAATCCTACTAGCATGTCCTCAGGGATACACTGACGTCTGCTATGGATGTAAGGGGGGGGGGCCCAGGCTCATTGTTACTGAAGGCCTGCATGGCATTCCTGAAATCATTGTTCATGAAGATGTCCCGGGCAATACTACATAGGGCAGGCGGATGTCAGGTCCCTCATCCTTCCACCCCATGGATGTCCCACACAAGAAGAAGCAGAAAACTAAGTATTCTTCTGTTTCCCAAGAACAGGCTGCAGATTGGCAGACCTTCTCACAAGGGCTGTTTAATGCCTTTATGGCCCTGAGACAATCTAGTGGGGTCTCTCTTCCTTCTACCTCCTTTTCTCCAGTTTCTCCACAGAAGAAGATTAGAGTTGTAAATTCGTCTGATGAAGTTGACTCATCTGGGGATGAATCGTTGGCATACTCTGCCCAAATTTCATCTCCCTTAGGATATGCTTCCCCTGAAGAATAATCAAATAGCATAGATTCTCTAGGGGAGGATATTACATTTGGAGAAAACATTGCTAAAATGAGGGAATTCTTTAAATGGGATTGCTCTCAGGTGTCAGACATTCAAAAAAGATATTATGACCTTCTACATATGGACTCCCCATCTCCATCTGCATTTCCTCCTGTGCTGTCAGCCTTTTTAGATGCCTTTTCAGCAGCCTCTAAGTGTCCTGACTCACAACCTCCTGGCCCTAAAATGCCAGACAGGTTTTACAAGGTACCTGAGGATTCCAAATTCCTCTTTAAATGCCCCTCTGCAGACCTTGCAACAATTTCTGTGTCTGCTGATAAGGCATGTAAGATGTTGCCTTTCATTTCTGTTCTCCCCTCAGACAAAGAGAATAAAGTTATGGAGAGGTTGGGGAAGAAAGCCTATACATCAGCAGCTTTGGCATTTAGAACCATAAATTACCAGATCCATGTGACCAAATATTCTTTAGCCCTTCTCTCTGATGCCATTAAGCTAATTTCAGAGCTTCCAGACTCCCCTACAAAGGCTCAGTTATCTTCCATTCTGAGCTCTTCTGGTCAAGTCATACTGCATTCAACTAAGTCTAGTTATGATGCAGTGGAGGCATCTGCCAGAGCTGCTGCTTCAGGGTCTGTCCTCGGGAAGTACTCTTGGCTCAGACTACAGCCCTTGCCATATGACATAAAGGCTTAAATTATGGATGCACCCCTTGACCACAAAGTCTTATTTGGTTCTTCTGCTGCAGAACTTTTCAAGTCCTTACAAGAAAAAAAGGGCTACAAGATGTCAAACACATTTTTGTGTCACCACTTCCCTGATTTCAGATGAACTATCCCTCTGAAGCACTTTTTGTTAGAAAACTCTCCAGAATGCCTTCTTCCAAGAGTAAAGGAGATGCTAAAAAGTAATACTCATCCAAGTCCTCATCATCTACTCCTGCTGCTCAGAAACAGCCCTTTCCAAACAAGCCAGGTAGTCTGTGACTACCAACCTGTTTGTATCCAGACCCCTCTTTCCTTGCATCTTTCTCTGTCTCTCCCTGCTTGGAAACAGATCACCCGGGACTCTTGGGTCCTCTCAGTTATCCTCCACAGATACTTCATGGTGTGCAAGACTCTGCCTCCCTTAAGTGGTATTCCCCAACCCCCAAAAGAACAGTTGGAATTCTTTTCCCAAGTCATTCTTAGCCTTCTTTCTCAAGGTACCATTCATCCCTGCCAGGGTAGCCCTCAGTTGGCCCGAATACCAGAGGCTTAGTATTTCTGCATCGGTTGCTGTCGCACCATGACTGTCGGCAAGTCATCAGTGGTATAAAATCAGGCGGCCGACACCATTACATCAGTCTTTCTTGACAAGGAGCCCAAAGCAGAAGCAGTTGGCACGAGTGCCGGTTGGCCGCTACCTGAGTTTTTCATTTCCGAATTGAAGTTGTAGTCTTCTAAAGCCAAGTACCCCATTGAGGATCCTTTTTTCTTGCTCTAACCGATGTCAAAAAAGTCAACAATTATCTTGCCTGTGGAAAGCAAATACCACACCAAGACTTTCATTCTTACTGCATCACTTGTTTAGGCCCAGACCACATCCTCCCCTGCTGTCGCTTTTGTGCTTTGTTCATCACCAGAAATATATGTTGTCAGGCCCTTATTGTAGCTAGATATTTTCGCTGTCAGCCCTCGAATTCTGATCTGGCTTTGGTAAGTCATCCGACAACTGATCTTCTGAAAAAACATAAGGATAAAGACAGAGATAGACTGCACAGGTCCAAAACTGCCGACGACACTTCAGTTAAGCTAGTCGTCAGTTCTCTGGTCCTCAGTGAGGCGCTTTCACAGCCTCTGATGCCCACTTCTGTGGATTCACAGGCTGCTACTGAGACTCTTTTGGAATCTGGTATGCCGTGAGGCTCTTCTTTGACTAAGGATCCAGTGGATGTTTCTACCTTGGATTGGTCCGGAGCTGCTGAGCAGGCACCGGCTTCCGAGGAAGTACTTTGCACTACCGATACTCAACACAGACCGAAGACTTCTTTCGTGTCTACAGTTCATTCAAAAACTACCAAGTTTCTAAGGCCCAGGGTATGAAACACTCCCAAAAAAAACGATGACCCAAGCTCAGGCACCTGCTTCCTTCCTCAGTCTCAAATGCTCAAAATAGCAGAAGACCTTATAATGCTTATCAGGGGAAGTCAGGCTACCCCTTCCAAAAGAAAAAGAGACTTGTCCCCAGTAGTTTTATCTGAATAGGAATCCGATGACTCTAATGCATCTGAATATGAAGATATGCAACCACTCTGTGCTTAGGAGGATTCTGATGCAGAGGAATCCATCCCTTCAGCCCCTCTACCCAAGGACTTTTCCTTTGGGGAAATCCTGCATACTTTAAGGGAGCATTTCCAATGGGAATGGCAGGACTATCCTCAGTCAAAAAAGAGACTCGGGGAATTCTTAGATCTTCCACAACACAGACCTCTGGCCATCCCTCCTGTCCTGGATGTTGTCGATGATATTGTTATGGAATCCATTGTGACCCCTGATACCCTCCCTCCTGCTCCCAGGAAACCTAACAGGTACTATATAGTTCCTGACTCTCTCAAATTTCTTTTCAAAAATCCTACTGCTGACCCTGAGGTCATCTCTCAAGGACCTAAAGGAATCAATGCAATTTCAGCTAAGAATCCCACCCCCCTCAGACAGGGATTCCCGAGCATTAGACAGATGGGGTAAAAAAGTATAAACCTCTGCTACTCTTGCTATTAGAGCATTAAATTGTCGGTTCCATATGCTGAAATATCAGCAACACACCATGGAACTCCTCAAACAAAAAATATCTTCTTTCCCTGCTTGTGCAGAAAATAAAGAGTTACAAGAGCTAATACATTCTGCAAGTCAAGTAACTAAGCACACCTTACAATGTGGTTTTGATGCCCTAGATGAATCTTGCAGGGCAGCAGTCACTGGTTCCATCCTTAGAGGACATGCTTGGCTTAAGGAACAACCCTTGGCAGACCATGTCAAATCCAAATTATTGGACACACACTTACACAAGACAACTTATTTGGCACCAAGGCAGAAGAGGTCTTAAAAAAGATGGAAGAAAAAGCTAAATCTATGCAGACAGTTAAAGACTTCGTACAGGTTCAGCCACTGAGGTTCAGAAGGCATTGCCCCTCCAAGCACTAGTCCTTTCCTGCCCCCTCCAGGTCAGCTCAGCCCAGACCCAGGAGAAGCAGGCCCCCCAGGGAACAGCCCCAGGGAATGCAGAGATCTAAGCAAAGGAGTTTCTCCTCTTCAAAACCAGGGAGTGCAAAGCCACCCCCTTATGGTAAGAACTCACAATGACTTTACACTTCCAACCCCTCCCCCTGCCCACCTGCTCTTGCCCCTAGGAGGAAAACTCTCCTTCCATACAAGCAACTGGGCCACCATTACCAACGACTGCTGGGTCTGCAACATAGTGTCCCAGGGATACAAATTTTATTTCCACACTCTGCCAACCCCAAAAGGGTTCCCAGATCTTCCCCCAAACCAGTGGGTAGAGGCCAAAAAGCAAGTCCTTTCCCTGCTCTCTATGAGGGCAATAGAGCATGTTCCTGCACAATAGGTAGGCCAAGGTTTCTACTCCAGACTTTTCCTGGTACCTAGAAAAGAGGGCACATGGTGCCACATCCTCGATCTATCCATTCTAAACCCCTTTCTGGTGATACCAAAATTCAAAATGCTCACCCTTCAGTAGTTCCTACCTATGCTTTCCAAGGATGCCTGGTTAGCCACCCTAGACCTAAAAGAGGCCTACCTACACATTCTAATCAAGGAATCATGCAAGAAATACCTACTTCTCTCAACTAGCCACCAGAACTCAGTTCTCCGCAAGGAAAATCCTGCAAGCTCTAGGGTTCATGGCTTCTTGCATTCTACTCATTCCATATGCCAGACTGCATATGAGGAAACTACAGTGGTACCTAAAAAGCCTTTGCTGTCAGCACTCTCAAGACCTGGAAACTCTTATACCAATGATACCTTGTCTAAGGAAAGATTTTCTTTGGTGGACAGCAGCATGCCACCACACAAGGGACTTCCCTTCTCACAACCCCACGTCGCCCAGACCCTCACCACAGATGCATCAGACTATGCCTGGGGTGCACACCTGGATGGCAGGTGCATTCAAGGCCAATGGAGCCCAAATCAAATACATCTGCACATCAACCAAAAAGAGATGTTAGCTGTTCAGCATGCCCTGACAGCTTTCAAGCCCCTACTCTCCCTGGGGCCTCTACTGATCAAAACAGACAACACCATGGTGATGTGGTATATCAACAAGCATGGAGAAACTCATTCTTATCCTCTGTGTAGGCTCGCCATGACTCTTGGGCACATGGCCTCAGCCATGCAACTACACCTGTTAGTACAACTCTTGCCAGGCTCTCTAAACTGTCTGGCAGACAACTTAAGCAGAAACCTGCTAGACCCACGAGTGGCAACTAGACCAAAGAACCTTCACCCTTGTAACCCAGAAATGGGGCACACCGAAGGTCGACCTCTTTGCCCCCCACTTCAATCATCAGCTCAGGAAATTCTGCACCAGGGAACCTCACAGCAAGGCCTGGAAAGTGGATGCTGTATCCTTCCAGTGGGTAAACCTCTTGGTCTATGCATTTCCCCTCTACCACTCATTTCAAGGGTACTGTTCAAAATAAGAGAGGAAAAACTGAGGACAATCCTGATTGCCCCAGACTGGCCATGCCCACACTGGTCCCCACTGCCGCTCAGCCTGTCACCCCTGCCACCATAGCATCCCCCTCAGATCCCAACACTCCTGACCCAGAGAAATGGAGAACTCATGCATCTCCAATTGCAGACCCTCAGTCTGGCAGTCTAGCTCATTCCCTGACCTCTATTCAAGCTGCCAGTCTAAGCAAACAAGTTCTAGATGTTATACATGAGGCCAGATGCCCTAGCACTAGAAAGTCTTATGCTGGCAAGTGGAATATGTTTTGCACCTGGATCCAGGCTAAGGGAGCCAAAACGGCACAGCCCTCCCTACCTCTCATCCTGGATTACCTGGCAGACCTACTACACAGGGGTCTATCCTTCTCTTCTATTCAAATTCATGCCTTTGCCATTCCTGCTCATTTCAGCACAGAGCCACCTTTTTTCTCACACCCTGTCATCAAACAGTTCCTCAGAGAGGCTAACAACTTGAGGCCACCCAGAAGAGCTCCTACCCCAGCTTGGGACCTAAACTTTGTGTTGGAAAAGCTCACTGTGCCCCCTCTGTGAACCTGCAGCTTTAGCAGAGTTAAAGTTTCTCTCTTGGAAGACAGCTTTGCTTCTGGCCATCACTTCAGCTAGAAGAGTATCAGAGCTACAAGCACTTATGGCTGTAGAGCCCTGCATCATTTTCCATGCTGACAGGGTTTCTCTCAGGACTCACCCATCCTTCATGCCAAAAGTGGTGTCCAGTGTGGCTCTCAACCAATCCATTCATTTGCCCACCTTTTTCCCTAACCCCCAAAACAAGGAGGGGAGGATTCTGCACTCTCTAGATGTGCACAGACAGCTCAGATTCTACCTAGACAAGACTAATTATTTTAGGAAAACTGATCAATTGCTAGTCAGCTTCGCTGCAGGAGCAGAGGGCAAGGCCATATCCAAACAAACAATTTCCAAATGGATAGCACACTTGCATCCATTTCTGCTACAAACAGCACAGGAAACCTCCCCCCAAGGGGGTCAGAACACACTCCACCAGAGCAACCTCCACCTCTGCAGCTTTCCTCAGAGAGGTCCCCACCAGGGACATCTTGGGAGGCTGCAACATGGACATCTTCACCAAGCATTACCACCTGCCTATCTTCTCCAAATCCAGGGCAGGCTTTGCCACCGTAGTCTTACAGGGCATCCTAGCCAGCCCCCAGTCTTCTTGACTGCCTCCACCCTTTTCATCAGCTTCAGGAATCAATGCAAATGTGATGACTGCAACAGCAAAATACAAAGAACATAGTACAGTTGTGTACACTTACCATAAATGTAGATGTTCGAATGTATTCACTGTTGCAGTACTGGTTTCCCCTCCCTCCATCCCCCTTGTCTTCCCCCTCTCTCTCTCTCTCTCTCTCTCTCTCACTCTCTCCTTAAAAGGAATTTTTGGCATTTACTTTCTACTGGTGGTGTTCATCCACCATAACCTAGCTCCCTATTGGGGGCTCCTGATGGCAAGAAAAACTGATGTAATGGCATTATACCACTGACGACCTGACGTCAGTCCTGGAACGACAGCAACCGATGCAAAAATACTAAGCCTCTGGTATTTGGGCCGACTGAGGGCTACCGTGGCAGGGATAACCCAAATGTGATGACTGCAACAGTGAATACACTTGAGCATCTGCATTTATGGTAAGTGTACACAACTGTACTTTCCTGGTCCTTGGAGGCCCATCCTAGATATGTGACATCTAAACACCTTCCTGAAGTTTCCCACATTTTGCATGCTGTCCTTGAGCACTCTTCTTCTCCTCACCCTTCCTCAGGCCTACATGGTATCTCTGGACATTAAGGATGTTTACCTCCACATCCCTATTCATCCTCAGTTCAGGAAATTTCTTTGCTTTGGTATTGCTTCCTCACATTTTTAATTCTCTACTTTGCCTTTTGGGCTGTCTACTGCTCCATGGGTCTTTACAAAATGCTTACCTCCTGTCATAGCTTTTTGCAGACTAAGGGTCATTCATATTTTCCCAACCTTGGATGGTCTTCTTCTCCAGGCTCACTCTCCAGACACTCTTCAAGAGAATCTGCTCTTTATGCTCTCTGCTGGAAAGTTTAGGTTTCACCATCAGCTATCAAAAATCTACCCTTTTTCCTTTACAAGACCATATTTTTCTAGAATGCAGAATACAAACAGACAGGATGTTAGCTTCTTTACCTCCCCAGGAAGCTCTGTCTCTGTGCATACTTCCAGGCTGTCATCCCTCTTCAGTCCCTGACTGCCAGGGAGTTTCTACGCTTTTTGGGCTTTATGGCATCCACTATCCCCATGCTACCTCTAGCCAAGCTGCACTTGAGGAAATTCCAGTGGTAACTCAGGTCAGCATGGATGCAACATGCTCACCCATTGGAGTTTGTTATTCCCCTTCATCTCTGCTTAAAAAAAGAACTGGACTGGTGAATTCAGCAGGTTACCTTGAATCCAGGCCTACCCTTACAGCCACCCCTTCCCACTCAGGAGCTGATTATGGATGCTTTGGACTTGCGATGGAGAGAAACCCTGGCATTCTGGAAGGTTCAAGTTGTGCGTTCTTCTTCCCAAAGGAGGGAAGACAAAGATAAGACAGATGAGAACACTTGTTTTCGGTCCACAAATTTTCAAACCTCTTCTTCTTCCAGGCACCCTAAAGTGGTTCACGGACAACATCACAGTCCTTTGGTATGTCAACAAGCAGGGAGGGACTAAGTCTTATCTTCTGTGCAGACTGGCTGTCCAAGCTGGGGAGTTAGCTTCTCAGAGTCAACACACCCTTCAGGCAGTTTACATTCCTTCCATTCAAAATGTTGTGGCAGACACATTGAGCAGATCCATGACTCAATCCCACGAATGGATGTTACACAGGGATGTGTTTCTGAACATTGTCCACCAGTGGGTACACCTCAGGTAGATCTTGTTGCCTCCCCTATGAACAGGCAACTTCCAAAGTTTTGTGCCAGAGTTTCCAATCCTGTGGCATGGAAGGCGGATGCCCTGTCTTTCTCTTGGAAAGAGATGTTTCTCTATGCATCCCTCCCTTCCTGCTTCTCCAAAAAGTCCAGTTGCAAATCCAACAGAAACAACCAAAAATCTTGTTGGTGGCTCCCTTTTAGCCAAGACAGCATTGGTTCCCCTTCTTCTGAATTTAGCCAAGGCCAGTTATCACAAGTTACCTCACAGAGTGTACCTACTCACACAGGACAAGGATCTTTAATACAGTCACAGATGTCAAACCTTCAGCTGACTCTGTGCATGAGTTTTGATCCCTTTCAGACACCTTTCTCTGAGGATGTGCTGCAAGTTCTGCAGAAGGCCAGAAAACCCAAGGCCTGTTTCGTAGCCGACTGTTTCCTGTTGGATTTCTAAAACCATTTCCTTTTATGTGTTTCAGAGGGAAACTCTTGCATCCCCAATTAAGGCCCACTCCACTAGAGCGGTGCCCTCTTCAGGTGCTTTCTTCAAAGGTCTGGACACTTCCTCTGTATTAGAAGCAGCTACCTGGTCTTCTGTATACACTTTAACAAAACACTACAACTTGGATAGCATTTCCAGGTCTAGACCTGGTTTTGTAAGGGCTATTCAGCAGGGGTTTCTAGAAGAGTGCTACTGGCCTTCCACCCAGTCCTTCTCCATGTGCTTTGGTACTCTTCCCTCATGTTATGAATACTGCAACATATGAATAGAAGGACATAGAATAGTTGTGTAAAATCTTAACATAACCATAGATGTCCTTCTCTTCTCTATGTTGCAGTATTCTCCCCCGGCCTTCCCCCTGATGCTTGCCTGATTGCTTGTTGTGGATTTCCTCGCTTATATCAGGCTGGTGTTCTTTCTGAGGCATTCAGTTCTAAGGCTTGGTATGTGCTGATGTCTGCTTTATACCCAACATCACCTTATGACTGATGTTGGACTAGTTCTATGTGGGGTGTTGCATGTACTCCACAGTAGCTTTAGGCTTTTGTATACTGGCCAGATGTTCAAGTCAGGTGGTGGCGGACTCCCCCATGTTATAAATACTAAACAAACCAAGAAGAAACTTCGCAGTGTGGAAGGTGTGATGTTCACTTCCTAAATTATGTTATGCTCTTAGCTCTCTTAATAAAAATCAAACTGTATAATATAACTATAAAATATGTGCTACAAAATAATCAAATAGAAAATAGTAGGTAGTTCCAGTTGAGTTGATTAGTCCTGATTATATATAAGGAATGTTTTGGTGCTTTTCATTATACTCAACTAGGATCACTTGTTTTTGTATTTCAATAAAGGATATTCCATTTTTAACTCAACCATGGACTACCTACTGTTTTCTATTTGATTATTTTGTAGCACATATTTTATAGTTATGTTTTACAGTTCAATGTTTATTAATAAGTGAACTAAGTGTATAACATAATTTAGGAAGTGAACATCATACCCTCCACACTGTGAGGTTTCTTCTTGGTTTGTTTTGGACCCAGTATAGGTTGCATACTGGGTTTTTCTGAGACTTCGAGGGATACCACTGATTAGAAGAGAAGGACATCTGTGGTTATTGTAAGATGTCACACAACTGTTCTTTACTGACTAAGGTCAGTTAGAAAAGAATTATTTTCCAGACAGTAAGTAACATCCAGCTAATTAGTGGGTGGGGCTGAGAAATAGCATTCCTCATTTAATTACAAACATTTAGTGGCATCTTTATTTAGCTGTAGTGCTTGTTTGACATTTTTCTGCCTGACCATTGCTGATCTCTGTCTGTATTTGATTTTGGACTGAAGTTATTCAGTTGAGGTTTGTTTAGTTCTATTGTTTATATTTTTCTAATATTGGACTGTATTGGAGTGGTAAGAGGCCTTGGCTCAGGTCAGTCAGAAAATAATTCTTTTGCAGATGGTAAATAAAATCCATTTTGTGTGTTCAGTTACACCATTTGAGACTTGGTACAGTTTCTTGGATGGTAAATAAAATCCATCTAATTATTGGGATGAGCTTTGAAATAGGATTAATCATTTAAATGCAAGCATATAGTGGCACCATTATGTAGCATTAGTGCTTGTTTAACCTGCTGTTCTCTCCTGATTATTGCTGATTTCTGTTTACATGTTCTTTTGGATTGAAGTTATTAATTTGTGTTTGTTTATTTCTATTGTTTTTACATGTTTCTTAGATTGCATTTTTTGTTTCAATTTTTTGGTCTTTTGGAGTGTTAAGAGGTCTTGGCAAGTCAATTTGAAAAAAAAAGTTTTGCAGACAGTGAATCCCACTAATTAGTGGAAGAAGCTGAGAAATAGCATTCCTCATTTAACTACAATTATTTAGTAGTATTCTTATTTAGCTGAAGTACTTGTTTGACTTGCTGTTCTCTGCCTGACTTTTGCAGAACTCCCTCTGAAATTGATTTTAGATTGAAGTTATTTATTTAAGGTTTGGTTATTTCTCTTTTTATTTTTATATTTTTATTCTCTTGCATTTTTTGAGAGTATTACTATAGGTTCATAGGTAGGTATTAGGCTATCATCCCTAGGGACTATACAAGCCTAGCCAAAAAGGTACCCTGGCTTTCGCCACCCAAGAAAATTATTTTTCTGTGCCCTTGTCGAGCAGAGCTACAGAGGTGATCCCTGGGATGAATTTCCTATTTCCCATCTAATCAAGTTTTTTCTTGAAGAGTGGTAATGAGGAGCCTTGTTTGATATAGATATGTAGTTTGTTCCAGAGTATGGGAAGTCTCTGGGACAGGAATCTATCCCTCCAGCATGTTCTGTTTATTGTGGTGACAAGGTTTAGGTCCCTAGAGCGTGTAGCTCTGAGGGATTGGGATTTCTTTAAGTGGAGCATGTCCAACATCTCTGGGACTGACATAGCTTTGTATGTTAGGCAGAGATCGCCTCTGAGTAGGCGATATGCGACAAAGTAAAGCTGAAGTTTTTTGAGATGGTATGCGTAGGGCATCTGTTTGAGGCCGGTAATCCTCTTTGTGAGGTATTTCTGTGGCATTTCCAGTTGTTGTAGATGTGTTGTGAGGTACATACCAAAAGGGGCGTTGTACTCTGTAATAGGTCTAATGAGTGATGAGTAGAGGGGAACAATGACCTCTTTTTTCCTGGATGAAAAACCTTTTGTGATGAGGGGTGCCACATGGAAGGATTTCCTGACTACTGTGGCGATGTGATTATCAAAGGAGAGACTACTGTCCACCTGTGTCCCAAGGTCTCTTATCACACTTTTGGTGTTAAGTAGACTACCACCTATGTGGTAGCTCATGGGTACAGAGTTTTTACCAAAAGGGATGACAATGCACTTTTTCGCATTGAGCTTGAGGCCATGGCTTTGACACCAGGCATCTGTCTCAGTGAGGCCCTTTTGTAGGATGTCCACATTGTTAGGAGTTTCAAGTATGGCTCCTAGTTTGCAGTCATCTGCGAACGTCATTAGCTAAAAACCTTCTGTGTTAGCCTGTACTTCAGAAAAGTATATACCAAACAGGAGAGGACCCAGGACTGAACCCTGTGGTACTCCACTTGTCACAGGTCTGAAGTCGGATTTGGAGTCTGCTACTTTCACAGTTTGGATTCTGTCAGTGAGCCAGTTGGCAACCCATCTTGTGACATAGGGATTTATACCTAGTTTAGTGAGTTTATATAGAATTCCAGACTGAGGGGGTGGTGTCAAAAGCCTTAGCGAGATCTAGATAGGCTGTGTGAACCACCTTACCCTCGTCTACGGCTTTGGTGACTGCTTCAAAGAAGTCAATCAGGTTTAGGAGATATGATCTGCCTTTTACAAACCCGAACTGGGTGGGGTCCAGAGTTTGGAGATTACCAATGTCTTTGTTTATAAGTTCCGTGATGATACGTTCCATGACGTTGCAGACCAAGCTTGTTAGACTAATGGGGCGGTAGTTTCCAGGGTCCGTGGTGGCCCCCCCTTTGTGGAGTGGGATAACTGTCGCTGTGCGCCATTCAGTGGGCACAATGCCTGAGGTTGAGGCTTTGATTGAAAATGGTGCTTAGGTGGGGTACCAGTTCATTCTGTAGTTCATGTAGAATGCAGCCTGGGATGTTGTCAGGTCCCATTGATGCTGTGTTCTTGGCTTTGGAGAGTGTGTTTTTTACCTGTGCAGCCGTGATTACAGGAACTTTGCATTCTTCCGGTATATAGAAGGGTCCTTTAGGGGGTGGTGGGGGGTGGTAAGTTAGCACTGAACCTATCTGCCGGGATGTTGGCAATATCACTTGGTTCTGTATATTTAGTGCCCTTGTGCTGTAACTCAGAGCAGATCTGGGTGTTGCCATTGAGATTCTTGACATAGCTATAGAATGTCAGCAAAACAAATTGTAATATAATAAAAATATAAAAAGAAGTAAACAAATCTTAAATGAATAAATCCAAAAATCAAATGCAGACTATGTCTTGACTAGGGTCAGTTAGAAAAGAATTATTTTGCAGAGAGTGAATAACATCCAGCTAAGTAGTTGAGGAGCTTGAAAATTGAATTCCTCATTTAACTACAAGTATTTAGTGGCATCTTTATTTGACTGTAGTACTTGTTTGACTTATTTTCTTTGCCTGACTATTCCTGATTACTATCTGCATTTGATTTTGGATTGAAGTTATTCATTTAAGGTTTGTTTACTTCTGTTTTTTTATATTTTTATTATATTACATTTTGTTTTGCTTTATGTCTTTGTCCTTGTTTGAATGTTAAGAGGTCTTGGCTAGGGCCAGTTAGAAAATAATGCTTCTGCAAACAGTGAATAGCATCCAGCTAATTAGTGGAATGAACTGAGAAATAGCACTTCACATTTAGCTACAAATATTTAGTTGCATCTTTATTTACCTGTAGTGCTAGTTTAACTTGCTGTTCTCTGGCTGACTATCATTGATTTCTGTCTGGATTTGATTTTGGATTGAAGTTATTCATTTAAGGTTTGGTTACTTCTATTTTCATATTTTTCTTATATTGGATTTTGTAAGTTTTTGTGCTTTGGAGTGTTAAAGGGCCTTGGCTATGGTCAGCTATAAAATAATTATTTTGTAGACAGTCTGTAACATCCAACTAACTAGTAGGAGGAGCTAATTACAGATATTTAGTGGCATCTTTATTTAGCTGTAGTAGTGTTCCACTTGCTGTTCTTTGCCTGATTATTTTTTTTTAGATTGATTTTTTTATTATTTCAGATCTCTTTCTGAATTTTATTTTGGATTGAAGTTATTCATTTAAGGTTTGGTTGCTTCTATATGTTTTCTTTTTCTTATGTTGCATTTTGTTGGTATTGAGTTTTTTTGTTCTTTTTGGGATGTTAAGAGTTCTTGGCTAGGGTCAGTAGGAAAATAATTCTTTTGTTGACAGTGAAGAACATCCAGATAGCTTTTGGGAAGTACTTACAAATACCATTCCTCTTTTAACTAGAGATACTTAGCAGCATTCTTATTTTGCTGAGTGCTTTTTGACATTTTGTTTTCTGCTTGGCTGTTGTCAATCTCTGTCTACATTACATTTTGGACTGAAGTTTTTCATTTAAGGTTTGTTTTTTCTACTATCTATAGATATTTTTTTATATTAGATTTTGTTTGTTTTTAATTTTTTGTTCTTTTTGGAGTGTTACGAGGACTTTGCTAGGGTCAGTTACAAAGGAATTCTTTTGCAGACAATGAATAATATGCAGCTAATTAGTGCGAGGAGCAGAGGAATATCATTCCTCATTTAATTACAACAATTTACTGGCATCTTCATTTAGCTGTAGTGCTTGTTTGACTTGCTTTTCTCTGGCTGCCTGTTGCTGATCTCTGTCTGGATTTGGTTTTGTATTAAAGCTATTAATTTAAGGTTTGTTTGCTTCTATTTTGTTATATGGGTCTTATGTTGAATTTTGTTTTGTTTTAAGTGTTTTGTTCTTTTTGAAGTGTTAAGAGGTCTTGGTTATGGTCAGTTATAACAGAGTTCTTTTGCAAACAGTGAGTAATGTCCAGCTAATTAGTGGGAGGAGTTGAGAAATAACATTCATAATGTAACTACAAATATTTACTTGCATATTCTTTTAGTTGTAGCACATTTTTTAATTCTTTTCTTTACCTGGTATTGCTGATCTCTGGATGTGGTTTTACATTGAAGTTATTCATTTAAGATTTAGCTCCTTCTATTTTTTATATATGTTTTATGTTGTAAGTGTTTTGTTCTTTTTGGAGTTTTAAGAGGTCTTGGCAAGGGTCAGTTAGAAGAAAATGTGTTTGCAAATAGCAAATACATTCCAGGTAATTAGTGGGAAGAGCTGATAAATACCATTCCTCTTTTAACTGCAGATATTGAGTGGCATCTTTATATAGCTCTAGTGTGTTTTTTTTTTGCTTGCAGTTCTCTACCTGACTGTTGCAGATCTTGTTCTGAATTTGATTTTGGATTGAATATATTAATTTAAGGTTTGGTTAGTTAAATTTCTGATATTTTTGTTTGGTTACATTTTGATTTATTGTAAGTTTTTGTTCTTTTTGGAGTGTTAAGAGGTCTTGGATAGGATCAGTTAGAAAAGGACTGTTTTGCAGACAGTGAATAACATCCATCTAATTAGTGGGAGTAGTGGCATCCCTATTTAGCTGTAGTGCTTGTTTGAATTGTTGTTGTTCTCTGCATGACTATTGCAGATTTGTGTCTGAATTTTATTTTTGATTGAAGATATTAATTTAAGGATTGGTTACTTCTGTTTTCATACTTTTTTTGATGTTTCATTTTGTTTTGAGTTTTTCTTCTTTTTGGTTTTTTAACAGTTCTTGACTAGGGTTAATTAGAAAAAAAATATTTTCCAGACAGTAAATAACATCCAGCTAATTAGTGGATGGAGTTGGAAAATAGCATTCCTCATTTAACTACAAATATTTAGTGGCATCTTTGTTTAGCTGTAGTTCTTATTTGACTTGTTTTCTGCCTGACTATTACTGATCTCTGTCTGCATTTGATTTTGGACTGAAGTTATTCAGCTGAGATTTGATTAATTCTATTGTTTATATTTTTCTAATATTGGATTTTGTTCTATTTGGAGTGTTAAGAGGTCTTGGCTTAGGGCTGTTAGAAAGGAATTATTTTGCAGACAGTGAATAACATCCATCTATTTAGTGGGATTAGCTGAGAAAATGCATTTGTCATTTAATTGCAAATATTTAGTGGCTTCTTTATTTGGCTGTAGTGCATGTTTGACTTGCTGTTGTCTTGTTGACTATTGCTTGTCTCTGTCTGCATTTGATTTTGGATACAAGTAATTCATTTAAGTTAAGATATTTGTAATTTTTATATTTTTCCTATATCCTGTTTTGTTTTGGTTTACATTTTTTGTTCTTGCTGGAATGTTAAGAGGTCTCAGCTAAAGCCAGTTAGAAAATAATTATTTTGCAGTTAGTGAATAACCTCAAGCTAATTAGTGGGAATAACTGAGAAAATTAATTGATCAGTTAACTGTAGTGCTTGTTTGAATTGTTGTCCTCTCCGTAACTATTGATGTTCTCTGTTTGCATTTGATTTTGGATTGAAGTAATTCTTTTAAGGTTAAGTTACTTCTATTTTTTATAGTTATCTTGTATTGCATTTTATTGTTTTTACTTTTTTTGCCCTTGTTGTAGTGTTAAGAGGTCTTGGCTATGGCCACTTAGAAAATAATTATTTTGCAAACACTGAATTACATCCAGCTAATTTGTTGGAGGAGTTGAGAAATAGTACAACTCCATTAACTATAAATATTTAGTTGCATCTTTATTTACCTGTAGTGCTGGTTTGACTTGCTGTTCTCTGCCTATTGTTGATGTCAGTCTACATTTGATTTTTTTACTGAAGATGCTTATTTAAGGTTTGGTTACTTCTATTTTTAAGTATATATATATATATATATATATATATATATATATATATATATATTGGATTTTGTTTTGTTTTAACTTTTTTCTTCTATTTTAGAGTGTTAAGAGGTCTTGGCTAGAGTCAGTTAGAAAGGAATTATTTTGCAGATAGTGCATAACATCCAACTAATTAGTGGGAGGAACAGAGAAATAGCATTCCTCATTTAACTACAAATATTTAGTAGCATTTTCACTTAGCAGTAATGCTTGTTTGACTTACTTTTTTCTTCCTGACTGTTGCAGATCTGTCTCTGAATTTAATTTCTGGTTGAAGTTATTTATTTGTGATTTGGTTACTTCTGTTTCGTATAATTTTCTTATATTGCATTTTGATTTGTTTTAAGTTTTTTTGTTCTTTTGGGAGAATTAAGAGGCCTTGTCTTGGTTCAGTTAGAAAGTGATTTTTTGCAGACAGTGAATAACATGCAGCTAATTAGTGGGAGGAGCTGAGAAATAGCAATCATGATTTAACTGCAAATATTTAGTGGCATCCTTATTTAGCTGTAGGGCTTGTGTGACTTACTGTTCTCTGCCTGACCATTGATGATCACTGTCGGCATTTCATGTTATATTAAATTATTAATTTAAGGTTTAGTTTTATTTATTTTTTAACTTTTCTGATAGTGCATTTTATTTCTTTTAAGATTTTTGTTATTTTTGGAGTGTTAAGAGGGTCAGTCAAAAATAAATTCTTTTGCAGATAGCGAATAACAGCTAATTAGTGGAGGAGTAGAGAAATAGCGTTCTTCATTTAGCTACAGATATCTAGTAGCATCTTGTTTGTGCTGTAGTGCCTTTTTGACTTGCTTTTCTCTGTCTGACTATTGCCAATCTCTGTCTGGATTTGGTTTTGGATTGAAGTTAATTATTTAAGGTTTGGTTACGTCTTTGCATTTTGTTTAGTTTTAAGTTTTTATTCTTGTTGGGACTGCCAAGCAGTCTTGATTAGGGTCAGTTAAAAGAATTCTTTCACAAACAGTGATTAACATCAAGAAAACTAGTGGGTGGAGCTGTGAAATAGCATTCTGTATTTAACAAGAAATATTTAGTGGCATCCTTATTTAGTTGTAGTGGTTGTTTGGCTTGCTGTTCTCTGCCTGACTGATGCTAATTGCTGTCTCCATTTGATTTGGGGTTGAAATTATTAATTTAATGTTTGGTTACCTCTATTTTTTATACTTTGCTGATGTTGGATTTTGTTTTGTTTTGCATTTTTTGCTCTTTATGGAGTTCAGAGGTCCTGGCGTGCGTCAATTAGATAATAATTCTTTTGCAGACAGTGAATAACATCCAGCTAATTAGTGGGAGGAGCTGTAGTGCTTGTTTGACTTGCTTTTCTCTGCCTTACTATTGCAGATGCCTGTCTGGATTTTGTTTTGGACTGAAGTTATTTATTTAAGTTTTGGTTACTTTTGTTTTTTATATTTTTGTATGTTTCCTTTTGCATTATTTTAAGTTTTTTGCTCCTTTTGGATTGTTAACTGGTCTGGCTAGGATCAGTTAGAAAATAATTATTTTGCAGACATTGAAAATAAATTCCTGTGAATTAGTGGGAGGAGGTGAGAAATTGCATTAGTGAGTTAACTACAAATATTTATTGGCATCTTTCTTTAGCTGTTCTGTCCCTGACTGTTGCTGATCTCTGTCTGCATTTAATTTTGGATTGAAGTCATTCATTTAAGATTTAGTTACTTCTATTTCTTATGTTTGATTTTGAATTTTTTTTTTTTTATACATAGAGTGTCAAGAGGTCTTGGCTAGAGCTAGTAGTTCTTTTGCAAACAGTGAACAACATTCAGCTAATTAGTAGGAGGGGATGAGAAATGGGATTCCTTATTTAACTACCAGTATTTAGCAGCATTTTTATTGACCTGTAGTATTTGTTTGACCTACTGTTCTCTGCCTGACTATTGCTGATTTCTATCTGCATTTGATTTTAGATTTACGTTATTCATTTGAGATTTGGTTACTTCTGTTTTCTTTTATATTTCCTACTGAGGTTGACTACGGAGTTCCTCCAATCATGGAATGTTTTTGGACTTTAACTGTGTGTGGTAGTAATTATTTCATTTAATATCTTTATCATACTTAGTATTTTATGTTTGTATAAGCTTTTTTTGGACTGTAACTGTGTGAGTTAGTAACTAACTCACTTAGTAATAATAAGGAACTGTAGAGTTGTTAGTTTTTGTCTCTTACAAACTTTCTTTGAAACACAATGATGTTTTCTTTATTGTATTCTCTGTGGAGCTTTTCTCCCCGGGCCTCTACTGAAAATGGAAATATCTCCAGCTAGACTAGCCCGGTCAACAAATGTAAAATAAAATAAATAAATAAATAATAGAGTTTGTTTATGGCAGGGGACCACCAGATTGGCTTCCTTTTTTTGGAGGATAGCATCTTGGTTCTATTAGGAATTGCACGATCCATGCACTCGTGTAAGTGCTTATAAAGTGCATTTGTATAGGATTCAGCAGTCGTACCTCTATTGTCCATCATTTAAAGTTTGGTTACTTCAACTTTTTATATTTTTCTTATATTGGATTGTTTGTTCCTTTTTGATTGTTAAGAGGTATTCGCTCACATCAGTTAGAAAATAATTCTTTTGTAAACATTGAGTACCATCCAGCTTATTAGTGGGATGAACTGAGACATAGTATTCCTCATTTAACTAACATTTTTAATGGTATCGTTATTTAGCTATAGTGCTTTTTTACTTGTTTTTTTTCCAACTGACTATTGGTGCTCTCCGTCTGCATTTAGTTTTGGATTGATGTTATTTTTTAAGTTTTGGTTACTTCTGTTTTTGTATTTCTGTTGTATTGCATTTTTTTGTTTTAAGTGTTTTGTTCTTTCTGTAGTATTAATAGGTCTTGACTAGGGCCATTGGGAACAGAATTCTTATACAGACAGAGAATAACTTCCAGCTAATTAGTGAGAGGAGCTGAGAAATAACATTCCTTATTTAAGTACAGATATTTTGTGGCATCTTTATTTAACTGTAGTGCTTGTTTGACTTGTCTTTATCTGCCTGACTATTGCTGATCTTTGCGTTTGATTATACACTGAAGGCAATCATTTAAGATTTGGTTACTTTTATTTTTGATATTTTGTTTATATTGCAGTTTGTTTTTTTATTGTTTTTGCAGTGCTAAGAGGTCATGATAAGGTCAGTTTTAAAATAATTCCTTTGCAGATGGTGAAAAACACATAGCACAATAGTAGGAGCAGCTATGAAATAGCATTCCTCATTTAAGTGCAAACATTTAGTGGATCTTTATTTTGCTCTAGAGCTTTTCTGCCTTGCTGCTCATTGCCTGACTATTGCTGATCTCTGTCTGAATTTCATTTTGGATTGCAGTTTTTCACTTAAGATTTGGTAACATTTATTTTCTATATTTTTCTTGTATTATATTTTGTTTTGTTTTAAGTTTTTTTTTTCTTTTTAAAGTGTTAAGTAATCTTGGCTACAATTTATTAAACAATTATTTTTAGACAGTGAATAACATCCAGCTAATTAGTCGGAGGAGCTGACAAGTAGCATTCCTCATTTAACTAAAAATATTTAGTGGCATCTTTATTTAGCTGCAGTGTCTGTTTGACTTGTTCTCTGCCTGACTGTAACTTCTCTGTCTGCATTTGATTTTGGATTAAAGGTATTCATTTAAAGTTTGGTTACTTCTATTTTTTTATATTTTTTTTCTTGTATTGCATTTTGTTTTTAAGTTTTTTTATTCTTTCTGGAGTGGTAAGAGTACTTTACTAGCATCAGTTAGGAAAAAAATTATTTTGCAGACAGAGAATAACATCTTGCTATTTAGCAGGTGGAGCTGAGAAAATGTACTCCTCATTTAACTACAAATATTTAGTGGCATGTTTATTTAGCTGTACTTCTTGTTTGACTTGGTGTTATCTGCCTGACTGTTGCTTGTCAATGCATTTGATTTTGGACTTAATTATTAGTTTTGGTTACTTCTATGTTTTATATTTTGTTATATTGTCATTTGTTTTCTTTTACGTTTTTCATTATTGAAGTGTTAAAGAGGTTAACCACAGCTAGGTTAAGAAGGGGGGGGTGATGACTAGTGAGCAGCAGTATGGTTTTGTGCTGGGAAAGAGCACTACAGATGTGATGTTTGCAAAGGGTTTGTTGATGGAAAAGTATACAGAAGGTCAGAAGTTGAATTGTGTGTTTTTGATCTTAGAGAAAGTGTATGGCAGGGAGTCTAGAGAGGAGTTGAGGCATTGTATGAGGAAGTGGGGAGTGACAGGGAAGTATATAAGAGTGGTACAGGATATGTATGAGGGCAGTGTGACAGTGGTGAGGTCTGTGGTAGGAGTGATGAATGCATTCAAGGTGGATGCGGGATTACATCAAGGATCAGCTCTCAGCCCTTTCTTATTTGCAATGGTGATGGACAAGTTGACAGACGAGATCAGACAGGAGTCCTCATGGACTATAATGTTCGCAGATGACATTGTGATCTGTAGTGAGAGTAGGGAACAGGTTGAAGAGACCCTGGAGAGGTGGAGATATGCTCTAGAAAGGAGAGGAATGAAGGTCTGCAGGACTAAGACAGAATATATATATGTGAATGAGAGGGAGGATAGAGAAACGGTGAAAATGTAGGGAGTAGAGTTGGAGAAGGTGGATGAATTTAAATACTTGGGATCAACAGTTCAGAGTAATGGTGAGTGAAGAAGAGAGGCGAAGATGAGAGTGCAGGCAGGGTGGAGTGGGTGGAGAAGAGTGTCAGGAGTGATTTGTGACAGATGGGTATCAGTAAGAGTGAATGGGAAAGTCTACAAGATGGTAATGAGACTAGCTATGTTATGTGTGTTGGAGACAGTGGCACTGATGAAAAGACAGGAGTCAGAGCTGGAGGTGGCAGAGTTGAAGATGTTAAGAGTTAAATTACACTATTAGTCTTTCTAGTGTTCTAAAGATGCACAGGAATAAGTTACATTAGTATTTTCTACATGACCTTTCATTAACTTCCTTATGCTTTTAAATGTATTTAATATTTATATATTTACTCACACATGCTTAACAATTTTAATAATTTTTGTTCTTAATAAGGCTATGTATATTTAAAATATTTAAAATATTTAATGTTTTTTTGGATAGGTAATGTTTAGTTTTTTAACACAAATTATTCAACCAGTTATTTCTTATATCTACTTTTTAATTATGTTCATGTTTTTATTTAAACATTTGACTACAGTTTTAAATGGAACACAATTTCATCAAGTCACTCACTATATACATATTTTTAAGTTAGTTTTATAATGTTTTGAAATGCACTTTTGCACTTTGAAAAAGGCTAGCATTTTGCAGCATTGCTTTAGGGCATTTTATTTTTGATTGTTTAAGTGAGATCTAATTATTCAGTTGACAGTATCAATTAGTTTACTTAATTAACGATTCTAGAATATACAAGATGAGAGTTTTTCCTGTTTAATTAACTTGAGAAAGCCTGGTACAACCAGGCGAAAGCGCTTGTTGGATACTAGATGTGTTTTCGTTTTACTGCTCTGTCCAAATAAAGGATTTAAATCAACTAACTGGTTCTTTGCAAATCTTCACTTGCTTTTGTCAAACAGTGGACTTCTATCTGACACCACAACTACTTTTGCGGTGCGTATAGCTAAGCTAAAATCTGCTGGTGGGAGTACTTGGTTATTGGATTTTTATTCGTTGACTGTTTGATGTTAAGAGTTGCACTGGGTGTAACAAGAATGGACAGGATTAGAAATGAGTATATTAGAAGGTCAGCTCAGGTTGGATGGTTTGGAGACAAAGCCAGAGAGGTGAGATTGTATTGGTTTGGACATGTGCTTTGGAGGGATGCTGGATATATTAGTTTATAGGTAGGTACTAGGCTATCTGCCCAAAGTCATTTATAAGCCTAGCTGGAATGTGTTGGCTTTTGCTGCCCCCCCCCCCTTAGATTAGTTCCCTGTGCCTCTGTCCAGCAAAGCCGTTGAAGTGATCCCCAGGGTAAACTTTGCTTCCCATCCACTTGTAAAGGTTTCTGTTGAAGAATGTTAGCAAGGAGCTCCAAACACTGGACGCTACCCAGTTCAGCTTTGTTAAAGGCTGATCATGCCTCCTAAACCTGGTGGACTTCTTTGAGACAGTTACCAAGGCTATAGACGAGGGAAAGGTAGTCCACACAGCCTACCTAGACCTCGCAAAGGCCTTTGACACCATTCCCCATTCCCCCAATGTAGATTGGAATCTTGTTCCAGAGCATGGGAAGTTTCTGGAACAGGAATCTATCCCTCCAGCACGTCCTATTTATTGTTGTGATGAGGTTTAGATCCCTAGAACATGTGGCTCGAGGGGATATGGTTTTCTTTAGAAGGAGCATGTCCATCAGTTCTGGTTTGGACATGACCTTGTATGTCAGGCATAGATCACCTCTGAGTAGGCGGTATGCAACTGAGTACAGCTGGAGTTTCTTCAGTCGAGCTGCATAGGGCATCTGTTTGAGGCCAGTGATCCACTTGGTGAGGTACTTCTGTGGTCTTTCCAGCTGTTGCAGGTGTCTTGTAAGGTACATTCAAAATGGGGCATTGTACTCTATGATGGGCCTGATGAGTGATGTGTAGAGGGGCACAATGACCTCTTTTGATCTGGATGCAAGCCCTTTTGTGATAATGTGGGCCACATAGCTAACCACTTTGGCAATGTGATTATCAAAGGAGAGATTACTATGTACTTGGGTCCCCAGATCCCTTATTACATCCTCCGTATTTAGGGGGCTAACACCTATGT
The DNA here is from genome assembly GCF_019279795.1 of Protopterus annectens. NCBI lineage: Eukaryota > Metazoa > Chordata > Ceratodontiformes > Protopteridae > Protopterus > Protopterus annectens. The sequence continues at coordinate 479,862,008 of NC_056731.1, forward strand.
GGTAGTTTGTGGGTACTTTGTTTTTTTCCAAAGAGAATGACTATGCACTTTTTGGCATTTAGCTTGAGGCCATGGTTTTGACACCAGGTATCTCTCTCAGTGAGACTGTTTTGGAGGATGTCTGTGTCAGCTGGAGAGTCAATTATAGCCCCTAGTTTGCAGTCATCTGTGAACTTGGTCAGCCATAGACCTCCTGTGCTTGCCTGTACCTCTGAGAAGTATATGCCAAACAGGAGGAGTCCGAGGGCTGAGCCCTGGGGAACGCCACATGTAACCGGTTTAGAGTCAGACCTAGCTCCCGCAACTCTTACCATGTGGGTTCTGTCCATGAGCCAGTTGGCAACCAATCTCATGGCATAGGAGTTTATGTTCAGGCTGGTGAGCTTGTCTATAATACCAGAATGGGGAATGGTGTCAAAGGCCTTTGCGGGGTCTAGGTAGGCTGCGTGGACTACCTTTCCCTCGTCTATAGCCTTGGTAACTGTCTCAATGAAGTCCACCAGGTTTAGGAGGCATGATCTGCCTTTAAGAAAGCCGAATTGGGTAGCGTCCAGTGTTTGGAGGTTCCCTGCGTCTCTGTTAATGAGATCCATGATGATGTGCTCCATAGCCTTGTAGACCAAGCTAGTCAGGCTTATAGGGTGATAGTTCCTGGGGTCTGTTGTGGGTCTACCTTTGTGGAGAGGAATAACCATTGTTGTGCGTCACTCTATGGGCACTTAGCCTGTGGAGAGGCTAAGTTTGAACAGTATGTTTAGGTGAGGGGTTAGTTCATCTTTGAGCTCATGTAGGATGCAGCCTGGGACACTGTCCAATTCCATTGATGCTGTGTTTTTGGCTTTGGAGAGGGCTGTTTTAACCTGAGTGTCTGTGATTTCAGGGGCACTACATTCTTCTGGTATGGTTATGGGCCCTTTTGGGGGTGAGAGGGGGGTGAAGTTTGCACTGAACCTGTCTGCCAGGATGTTGGCGATATCAGTCGGTTCAGTGTATTTTGTGCTATTCTGCACTAACTCTGAGCAGATCTGAGAATTGCCACTTAGATTCTTGACATAGCTAAAGAATGCCTTGTGGTTATCCTTGGAGTCCTTGGCACTTTTTCTTTCGAAGCTAGCCTTGGATGATTTTTATGAGGGATCGTAGTTTCTTGCTGATACTGATCAGGGATGTCTTCCCTTCTTGGGATTTTACTCTTTTTTGTACTAGTTTCCTCCTCCTATTGTATAGCTTGTTTATGGCAAGGGTCCACCAGACTGGTTTCTTTTTTCTTGGAGGAGTGAGTCTTGGTTTTGCTTGAGATAGCACAATACATGCATTCTTGCAGTTGCCTGTAGAGTGTATTAGTAAAGGATTTTGCAGCTTGGGCAGCATTATCCTTTAGCATGGGGGTTTTGAAACTTTCCACCTGGGTCTTAAGTAACGTGAAGATTGCTTTTGAAAAGTTTTTCACGGTGGTTTCTTTGACCGGGGGAGGGGCGGAATGTGGATATCCAGAGTGATTAGTTTATGGTCAAATCTAACCAGCGAGCGGTTGACCTCCGGTGTGGAACACTGGTCCCCCATGTTGGTGATGACCAGGTCCAATATGTTGTCACCTCTGGTGAGGGTGTTGACCAGTTGATCCAGGGTGTTTGAGTTTATAAATTCTAGGAAATGTTGGGCAAGGGAGTTAGTAGTTCTCCCAGTTAATGTTTGGGTAATTGAAATCACCCAATATCAGGGTGTTTGGTAGGACCTTTGTTTCCCAGTGTTTCCAGAAATGTGGAATGGGGGTCCTGGGACATGGTGGGTGATCTGTTGCAAGCTACAATTTGAATTGCAGTTTTGCCCGTTGTTAGTTGCACGTGGATGATCTTTGAAGCATCTAACCTTGAGGCATTTGGTGCCTCTAACCTGGAGGTGTGGGTATCCTTGATGAATATGGATACGCCCCTGCCTTTTGTATTTTGGTATGGGTTTTGTGGCTGAAATGTATGGTATGTGTTGTAGCCTGGTATTGCTGGGGTGCTCTCTGGAGCCTTAAACCAGGTTTCTGTTACTGCACATATATCGATTTTCTCCATACTGAGGAGTGCCTCGAGTGTGTGCATTTTGAGGTTTAGACTTCTGGCACTCAGTAGCATTACCCTCAGTTTTTTGTTATTTGTGCTATTTACGGCTGTGGATTTGTCTTCTGAGCCTTGCCTATAAAAGGCATTATGGGGGGTGGTAAGAGCCTTGGCCAGTATTCGAAAGCCCAAAGGTGACAGGTGCAAGCCATCTCTAGTGAAGCAGCATGGCATGTCGAGCATGTCATCCCAGGCTGACAGACACTGGATCCCCTTTGAATGACACCAGAAGCTTAGCCAGTTGTTGAAATTGATCATTTTTTCTTTATACCGTGGTATCATTCTTGATGATGGCAGGATGCTACTCAAGGTCAGGGTCATACTGGCCTGGGCTATGTGATCAGAGAGCTCTTCCATGTCTCTTTTCATGTAGTCCAGGGAGGTACGGCTCAGGTCATTCACAACATGGACAATGACAGAGTCGTATTTGATGTTAAGTTGTCTATCTCGCCTTCATTCTTGCTGGATGGGTTCGGAGCCGATCCTTGGCTCCGACTCGACAATCTACTAAAGCTCGAGAGCTATTTACTGACTCGAGGCCCTCCCTATATCCCACAATGCTAGGCGTCAGATCCCCAGATCTCGTTTGCCGTTTCAGCTACAAGGTTGCGATTTACTTGGCTCCAGGTCATAGTAATCTTTTTTCTTATATATATATATATATATATATATATATATATATATTAAAAGTTTAGGAATGACACTTACGGCCAAAGGATATAAAACTTGTTATACTAAAGGAGTAGTATATTTAGTATTTTGTAAGGCCTATTGGAGTTATTATGTTGGGAAAACCGAGCATCATCTCCGATCTAGAATTTATGAACATATTAGAGATATAAACAAACAAAATGAGAATAATGCTCTGTTTAGACATGCCTTGGTCTGTAAAGATGCGGACTTTACATTTTGGGTAATAGAGGAGGTGAAATTTCCCGAGAGAGGTGGTGACTGGGAAACCCAATTGGAGCACAGAGAAATTATGTGGCAGTTAAGATTAGATGCCTGTTGTGGAATGGGTCTAAATGACCATATTTCTATTACCCCAGCATTAAAATTACTTGCTGCTGACCCAAAGAAACATAATAATAAATAAATAACAATATAAATAATTACATATTATGTCATTTGATTAAAATTTGTGTCCATATACTAATGTGTACATTTATGTAATGTCTACCATAAACATATATATATATATATATATTTTTTTAATATATATAAGTATTTTTTAACATTTTTATTAACATTTTTTATTATTGTGTTATATATATTTTTATTATATCATTCAATTATATTTATTTATGTTTATATATGTTTATTTTGAATATGCATTTTTAGGAATTTTTAGACATTTTGATAAATGTTTTTATTAGGTACATTTTGTTGGTCCCTTGGCCTATGATCTTATATTTAATTCAACAATAATATAACATATATATATATATATATATATATATATATATATATATATATATATATACAACTAAATATATATACATTTATACATATTTATATTTTTACATTTTTTATCTACACATTTTTTAACATTGTTGTAATTTAAGGGTGTAGGATCGTGATATGTAGTTATGATATTTTGTTTTTTTATTCCTTTTCGCTTATTTTTCAATTGCCTATGCTATGTTTAATTATATATTTTAATTATATATTTTAATTATATAGTGTATCTATTGGTGGTATGTTAGATGGTTCTTTAAGAAAAGTTATACCAATTATTCAATTTGATTGCCAGCCCATTATATGGATATAAAAGACGTTAGTATTTTTTGTTTAATTGATCCTGAAGAAGTCTCCGAATGGAGACGAAAGCGCTCAATCAGTATCTATTCTTTGTTGTATTTTGTAGCTATATTAAACCTGTTTTAATCAACTGAATTGATTGTGCTGGCTTCGTATTTTGGTTTACATTGGAATTTAGAGGACATCCTTTATTGTTCCTGGGGCTCCCATGATTTTTGGTTTGGTTTACAGCTTTGATTTAAGATTGTCACTGTACCCAGAAGCCTGGCAACTCCTCACACAAGACAAATGGGTTACGGTCTATCATATCCGAGGGTTACAAGATTCCCTTTGTCCACACCCCGGTACAAACAACCAAGTCCCTTCCAGACGTTCCACCCGGTCTAAGGGAACAGGCAGTGCTAGAAATTTCAAAACTGCTAGACAAACGGGCCATCCAGCCAATCCCAGCAGACCAGCAAGGATCCGGAATCTACTCCAAGTTCTTTTTGGTGCCAAAAAAGACAGGGGACTGGAGACCCATTTTGGATCTCAGCAGGCTAAACAAGTCTGTTCAAAGAACAAAGTTCTGGATGGTAATGCTCCAGTCCATTCTACCCTTTTTGGGTCAGGACAATTGGATGTGCTCCATAGATCTTCAGGATGCGTACTACCATATCAAAATGAACAGGCGCTCCAGAAGGTTTCTCTGCTTCTGGCTGGGAGCCAGTTACTATCAATTCAGGGCCCTGCCCTTTGGTCTCACCACAGCCCCTAGGGTGTTCATCAAATGCATGGCAGTGATTACGGCTCACCTGAGACGGCGAGGATTCCAGGTGTTTCCATATCTCGATGACTGGCTCCTCACTGCTCCCACCAGGCATCAGCTACTGCGAGCCAGGAATTATACCATCCAAACTTGCTCCGAGCTAAGTATATCAATAAATTTCGAAAAGTCTGCATTGTCGCCTTCTCAGTCTATTATCTTTATAGGCGCAATCCTAAATTCAAAAGATCTGTCTGCAAGGCTTCCTCGACAGAGTTTCAGAAATCCGCCGACATGTGCAAGTCTTACTACAGTGCAACAGGTTTCAGGCCAGAGTTGTACTAAAGACCTTGGGCCTCATGGCAGCAGCAATCATACTAGTTCCCCTGGCTCGCTTTCACATGCGGCTTCTTCAGTGGATGCTTTTTACTCCATGGTCCTTTCAACAGCTTCCAATGTCTCACAAGATAATAATCACTCAATCATGCAAAGACCACCTGGCTTGGTGGATGGTCTCCCCTCTGATACTCCAGGGCAGACCGTGTGTTCTTCCTCCTCCTGTTGCCACAGTCACCATGGATGCCTCCCGGATTGGGTGGGGGGGGGCATTTTCAGGGCAGGACTGTCCAAGGCACCTGGCAACCTCTAGAGTACCATCTGCACATAAATGTCTTGGAGATGAGAGCGGTGCTTTTGGCGTTGCAAGCTCTTCAGGACTCTCTACCCACCGGGACTATTGCAATTCAGACAGACATTATGTCTGTAGTGTGGTACATCAACAAGCAGGGCGGAACCAAGTCCTATCCCTTATGTCGAGAAGCACTCAGACTCTGGCAGTGGGCGATCTCCTCTCAACGGTTTCTGATAGCAACGCACATCCCCGGGAGGTCCAATGTCATAGCGGACAGGCTAAGCAGAGCTATTCTCATGCCTCACAAGTGGTCTCTCAATCAGTAGCGGACAAAATCTTCCGCAGATGGGGTCAACCTTGCTGCGACCTTTCTGCAACCCCTCTCAACAGCAAATGCGACGACTTCTTCACTCTCTTCCCCCTTCCCGGCCACTCCCCCAGAGACGCTCTAGTTCACGATTTGCCCTGAGGTCTTCTGTACGCATTTCCACCTTTTCTTCTAATTCCCAAGCTAATTCAGAAAGCAACCGCTTTGGGATCCAGGATGATCCTCATTGCCCCTTACTGGCCTCGATAAGTTTGGTTCCCGTTCCTGCATCGCCACCTGCTGAAGCAGCCGTGGAATCTGGACCCAGTGCCAGACCTCTTGGTCCATCAGTCGGGTGGGCTGCACCAGTCCCTTCAGTCTCTCAACCTTACAGCTTAGTTGCTCCACTTCCAACCTTAGCCAGGCTTCCTCTAATTTCTCAGCCAGTGCGTGAAATCGACCTTTCTTCGCACAAATCTGCCACCAGGAAGACATGCTAGTAAGTGGAAACGTTTCTCCTTCTGGGCAGAGGCTAGGAATATTGACCCTTTTACAGCCCCATGTCCATCATGTTTTAGATTTTTTAGCAGAGCTCTTTCAAGCTGGTTCCTCCTCTGCCACCATTAGGGTCCAATTAGCTGCTATTGCAAATTTCCATGCTAGCCTGTCAGAAACCAGCATCATGTCCCACAAACTTTGCAAGGCCTTTCTCAAAGGAACTTTGTTACTTAGGCCCCCGGTCAGATATCCCCAGCCTCCGTGGGACTTGAACTTGATATTGGCTTAGTTGATTCTCCCCCCCCTTTGAACCAGTGGCTTCCTGTTCCTTAAGATTGCTCTCCTGGAAGACTCTCTTTTTGGTAGCCATCACATCAGCTAGGAGAGTTTCGGAACTTCAAGCCCTCTGTATTCGTCCTCCTTATCTTGTGTTTCATAAGGACAGAGTTTCACTTAGGCCTAATCCTTCGTTTTTACCCAAGATACCCTCTGAAACAAATCTGAATCAGTCTATTGATCTGCCCGTATTTTTTCCTAACTATTCGAACAAAGCTGAACAAAATTTGCACTGCTTGGATGTTGACAGGCAATTACGTTTGTACTTGGACAGGACTAAGCAAATAAGAAAATCAGACCAACTTTTCCTATCCTATGCTGAGGGCAAACAAGGACGGCCAGTTTCCAAAGTAACCTTATCCAGGTGGTTGTCCTCTATTATTACCTTGATTTATCAACTCAGATATAAACAACTCCCTGCTAAACTAAAGGTCACTCCACCAGAGCATTGGCTATGTCGGTAGCCTTTCAAGCAAGACCACCAATGGAATCTATTTGTGCCACAGCCACTTGGGCCACTCCTCATACATTCATTTCACATTATAAGTTGGATGTGGCCTCTAGGAATAGAGCTGAGTTTGGTTCCACTGTGCTAAAGAGTCTGTTCCGATGAGCCACCCAGGATTAAGGTGCTAGGGACGCTGTCCCATCCAGCAAGAATGAAGGCGAGATAGACAACTTAACATTAAGAAGTTATGTACCTACCATAACGTTCCATGTTAGTTGTCTTCTTCTCGCCTTCTTTCTTGCGTCCCACCCTCCATCCCCCTAGCCTGGACAGACCGAGAAGAGTCCCCTATTGGGGCCTTCTTCCTCTGGACAACTCTGATGTACATTGTGTCCTCCTCTGTCTTTGAACTATAGTTTTCCATTGTGGTTGGACAGGTGTCCTTGAATCTTTCCTTGGTGTTAGCTCTGCCAAACAAGATCTGGGGATCTGACGCCTGGCATTGTGGGATATAGGGAGGGCCTCGAGCCAGTAAATAGCTCTCGAGCTTTAGTAGATTGCCGAGTCGGAGCCGAGGATCGGCTCCGAACCCATCCAGCAAGAAAGAAGGTGAGAAGAAGACAACTAACATGGAACGTTATGGTAGGTACATAACTTCTTATTCTGGAGTGACTTGAATGCTTGTGTTATGTGGCGGATCCTGGCACCCGACAGGCAGCTAACAATAACCCTCTCCTTGTTCAGCCTAGTGAGTGGGACGTCAGTGTGCCTGACTATAGAGTCACCTGTTATTAGTCTGCTGGGTATGTTATTTTGCTTTAAGGGCTATGATTGTGTGGCACACTGGTTTTGTGAAGTATGTGTTTCATGGTTTGTGTTGGGGGGGGTGGAGATTGCTTGGGTGTCTGCTTTGGAGGTCTCTGTTGCTTTGGCAGATTTTTATTTAGAGCCTCCGAGTATGTTTTTGTGTGTTTATGTGTGTTTTTTGTCAGTGCTGGTTTCATAGGTCTATGTGAGACTGGTGGTGTGATGCAAGTAATTCCCTACTCCTCTTGACTGTCTGGTCCCGTCTTGGGTTGAGAGAGCTTAGCCTCCAATTTGGCTGTATAATTGCATCTTTCGCATGTATTAGTGTTTGGTGGCAGGAGGAGAGGGTTGTCTGTGTACATGAGGCAGTTGTAATATTGCCTCAAAATGCCCAGATTCACCAGTTGGACCGGAGAGTACACCTGAAACTGCCCTTTGACATGCCTGGATAGGTACAGTGAACTGTTTTACTGATTGTCTGGTAAGGTCGAATAAAGAGCCTTGTCCTTCTCTACAGTATAGGGGGGGGGGTCTAGTGCTAAGGTTGATTAGTGCTTGCTATGAGTTTTGAGCAAGTGCCGGGCTGAGAAGTGAATGGTTTGAGTGCTTAAGTTGAAAGTTTGTCCAGTTCCAAGGGAAAAATTGAAGAGTACACTTTGTGGAGCCGGGAATAGTTATACCCTAGCTAACTGCTGCTGCCCAATGCTTAAAACCATGCAAATACAGGTTTTATAGCAGGGAAATGAAAGAGATAGAAATTAGCCCAAAATGGCCAATAAACTACTAATTTCTGGGCTGAACCCACTCCTCCAGGGACAGATAGGCTGCTCAAAGCTCCCCTCTCTCACAGGTGAACAGAGAAACTTCCTTATTTCCAAGTAAGGTATGGGCAAACACAGAAACTTGTAACACAGCCCTGAATTCAGCACTGACTTGAAAACTGGACTATACTAGCTTAGAAAGGCAGGAAAACAAGTATTTTTTTTTTGTTTTTTGTTTTTTTTTTCAGAAAATAAAGCAAATACAATCAAAAAAACACTTTAAATGCACAGAAATGGCTATCACACTTGAGTGTGTAGCCTACAACAGTTAAACAGGTAATTTAAACACAAAAATGACTTTGTTAAAGTGCAGGCAGTAAAATAAGTACAATATGTAGCTGAAACAAGCTTTTTAAATCACAGAAACTCTAAAAAATTGGCGTTTTAGGCGGAATTAGCTAAAAGCAGCAAGAAAATGCAGAAACATTATACTTAATCACTCCAAAGTCTCTCTTTTGTCTCTCTGCTGCTGTAGAACTCTGCGGGGCACCAGGCAGGAGCTTGCTGTGCTGTATACAAGTGCAAAATCCTCGCAAATGCAGGTTTTATAGCAGCGAAATGAAAGAGATAGAAATTGGCCCAAAATGGCCAATAAACTACTAATTTCTGGGCTGAAACCACTCCTCCAGGGACAGATAGGCTGCTCAAAGCTCTCCTTTCTCACAGGTGAACAGAGAAACCTCCTTTTATCCAAGTAAGGTATCAGCACTAACCTGAAAACTGGACTATACTAGCTTAGAAAGGCAGAAAAACACATTTTTTTTCAGAAAATAAAGCAGATACAATCAAAGAAACACTTTAAATGCACATAAATGGCTGTCACACTTCAGTGTGTAGCCTACAACAGTTAAACGGGTAATTTAAACACAAAAACAACTTTGTTAAAGTGCAGGCAGTAAAATAAGTACAATATATAGCTGAAACAAGCTTTTTAAATCACAGAAACTCTAAAAAATATGCGTTTTTGGCGGAATTAGCTAAGGCAGCAAGAAAATGCAGAAACATGCTACTTAATCACTCCAAAGTCTCTCCTTTGTCTCTCTGCTGCTGTAGAACTCTGCAGGGCATCAGGCAGAAGCTTGTTGAGCTGTATACAAGCGCAAAACCGTCGCAAATGTGGGTTTTATAGCAGGGAAATGAGAGAGATACAAATTACCTCAAATGGCCAATAAACTACTAATTTCTGGGCTGAAACCACCACTCCAGAGACAGGCTGCTCAAAGCTCCCCTCTCTCACAGTGAACAGAGAAACTTCCTTTTATCCAATTAAGGGTATGGGCAGACACAGAAACTTGTAACACAGCCCTGAATTCAGTACTAACCTGAAAACTGGACTATACTAGCTTAGAAAGGTGGGAAAACAAGTTTTTTTTTTTGTTCAGAAAATAAAGCAGATACAATCAAAAAACACTTTAAATGCACAGAAATGGCTATCACACTTGAGTGTGTAGCCTACAACAGTTAAACAGGTAATTTAAACACAAAAATGACTTTATTAAAGTGCAGGCAATAAAATAAGTACAATATGTAGCTGAAACAAGCTTTTTAAATCATATAATCTCTGCAAAATTTGGTGTTTTAGGCAGAATTAGCTAAAGGCAGCAACAAAATGCAGAAAAAAATTATACTTAATCACTCCAAAGTCTCTCTTTTGTCTCTCTGCTGCTGTAGATCTCTGCAGAACACTAGGCAGGAACTTGCTGAGCTGTATACAAGTGAGAAGGATGCTAAGGATGGAGCTGCCAGGTAAGAGGAAGCCCTAAGATAAGGTTTGTGGATGTGGTGACAGAGGACATGCAGGTGGTTGGTGTGACAGAGCAAGATGCAGACAGAGGACAGGAAGAAATGGAAACAGATAATCTGCTGTGGTGACCCCTAACAGGATCAGTCAAAAGAAACAGAAGAAGCGTTTAGAGGTTTTGGCTAGGGTGAGTTAGAAATAATTCTTTTGGAGACAGTGAATAACATTTAGCTAGTTAGTATGAGGCATGAGAAAGTGCATTCATTTTAACTAAAAATATTTAGTGACATCTTTATATTTCTGTAGTTCTTGTTTGACTTAGTGTTCTCTGTCTGCATTTAATTTTATTTGTTTATTTGACATTTGTTTACTGGGAAAGTCAAACTGGGCAGATGCCCGTTTTCAGCAGAGGCCCAGTGAGAAACGCTCCACAGTTGTACAAAAGACAGATAATATGTACAATATATAAAAAATACAAAAAAATGATGTCATAGTTTTTACATATTTAAAACAGTGACATAAAGGAAGGGAAAAATGCTAAAGATATCACTTAAGACAAATAGCAACAAAAAATGAAACAGAGACTGATGTACTTGGATATGTTGTAGTACTACTTCTATACAGAAAAGTCAGATAATAGAAAAGAATATGTATGATGGGTGGATGCCAGAGTTCTTGAAGATATTATTTGTGGAAAGATTGTGGTGGGGAGAGAGGTTAGCTGAAAAGAAAAAATAAAAACGTGTAGGGTGACTGGCCAGCAGTATTATAGACTTTGCTAGTTTTTAGCGAGGATTTATTAGTAGAGCATAAGGTAAGACTGTTAGAGTAAGGTTGTAGCATGTTCTGAAGGGCTGGAGGTTTTTCAGGTTGGTATTGTAAGCTGAGTGTAGGATAAGAGTTGAAGTTCTAGCCAGTTGAGTTGCTTGATGGCTATATAGTGGTGGGTTCTATTTGTGGTATCTGTAGCAAATTTTGCTATTTTATTATAGTAAGATTACATTTTTACAAGATCAGTTTTCTTTATGTTGGTGAGTATGGGAGATGTGTAGAGTAGTGTGGATAGTAAGTGGGTTCTTGTGATAGCGGTTTGGTGTCATTAGTTAGATACGGTTTGTTTCTGCATAGTGTACCTTGTTTTTTGTGTATTTTTTGTGTGTTTGAGATATATGGAAGTCAAATTTCAAGTTATCAATTTTGAGATCCTTATTTTTTTTTTATTTCCATTTATTTACTGAGAGAGTCTGACTGGGCCAAAGATGGCCTGTTTTCAGCAGAGACCCCGGGAAGAAAAGCTCCACAAATACATATTAACATAGTTCAATAATTATATCTGAGTACATAAAGTATACATTACAGAATACATGTGGGATCCATGTGTAGAATTTACTAAGTAACAAATTGAAAAAATGACACTGCTACAAAAACATATGAACATTAGTTTAAATAGAGAAGACATTAAATAATGATTGGGACAAACTATATTGAAAAAAAATCATGGGCTGAGGACACAGTAGACTAGCAGATAAAAAATAGGAACAGGTAACTGAAGAGGAGAAGGAGAATAGGGAGGGAGAAAAGTTAGGTGAGGAACTATGGGGAGAGAGAGAAGTGGAGGGTAGGAGACATTTAGTTATTTAGAGCTGATAACCAGATTTAGTACAGGAGCAAAGCCAAGTTTTATTAAGGTGTTCCCTTACTAGTTTGAATTTAGTAGTATTGTTATTGTTGAGTATATCTTGAGGTATATCATTCAAATCATACATAACAAAACTTGTAAGAGAAAAAAATGCAATATAAGAAAAATATAAAAAATAGAAGTAATCAAATTTTAAAATAACTTCAATCAAAAATTAAATGCAGACAGAGGTCAGCAATATTCAGTCAGAGATTAGAAAGTCAAACAAGCACTACTGCAAAACAAAGATGCCACTAAATACTTTACGTATAAGGTAATGGTGTCATTGGAAGATGTGATATGGGAAGCAGGAGGGATTTTGGATTGAAGTTGTTCATTTAAGGTCTGGTTGATTTTGGATGAATTTTTGTTATATTTTGTTTTGTTTTAATTTTTTGTTCTTTTTGGAGTGTTGAGATCTTGGCTAAGGACAGTTGGAAAAAATTGTTGTGCAGTCACTAAATATTATTTAGACTGTAGTCTTGTTTGACTTTCTATTTCTGAACTCTGTCTGTATTTGATTTTCGATTGGAGTTATTTTACGTCATTACATCTGAGTGATGCCTCCAGGTGGATCTGCAGATAACTCCTACTGACGCCTCTAGGCATCAAACATTATTTGTTCATATTTGCAGCAATACTTCCAAAACCATGCTATGTACAAATGTATCAAAGATTTTACTCTTAAAGCTTACACAATGACAAACTCAACTGCATTAATATTTGGCCTCTGTTTAGTGCAGGTAAGTAGATATTAACTGTTGTTTTTATGATATTGATTTATATAGTTATAATTTTCACATTTTTTAAATATCTCAACAACCAACTAACACAAACAGAACTCCTTAATGTCATATGAAAGCTCTCAACTAGATGAATAAAATGAGGCTGAAAGTATGTGTGTAACCTAAGTGGTTGTTGAGTTATTGAAAGTTGTTTACAAAATATTACAACTGTAATAGTATGTTTACTGTGCCTTATAAAATTTATTTTAAGACCTAGAACCTAAACAATACTGCCCTAGAAAAGCAGTTTGTGCTGAAGAATTTGCCACTTATACTACTTCCATAATCCCTGTGGTTTCGGAGATATGAACATTTGTTTGAAATCTCAGGACATAATTCGAGTCTGTCAAAAGGCTTAGACTCCACACATTGGAAATTACAGTGCAAACTTCCTGAACTCCATTGGAGTGAAGGAGTTAAAATTTGTTTACTTTTATTTTTTATATTTTTCTTGTATTGCATTTTTTTTCTCTTTCAAGTTTTGTTGTTCTTTTTGGAGTGTTAAGAGGTCTTGGCTGTGGTCAGTTTCAAAAGAATTCTGTTGCAGACAGTGAGTAGCATCTACCTAATTAGTGGGAGGAGCTGAGAAATAACATTCCTCATTTAACTACAAGTAGTTAGTGGCATCTTTATGTAGCTGTAGTGCTTGTTTGACTTTATGTTCTCTGCCTGACTATTGCTGGCATCTGTCTGAATTGGATTTTGCATTGAAGTTATTCATTTAAGCTTTGGTTACTTGTATTTTCTGTATTTTTCTTATATTGCATTTTTTTCAATTTCTTTTGTTCTTTCTAGAATGTTACAAGGTCTTGGCTAGGGTCAGATAGAAAATAATTATTTTGTAGACAGTGAGTAACATCCAGCTAATTAGATGGAGGAGCTGAGAAGTAGCATTCCTCATTTAACTACAGAAATTCAGTTACATCTTTGTTTGTGTTTGTTTGGCTTGCTGATCTCTGGATTTGATTTTGTATTGAAGTTATTCATTTAAAGTTTTGTTACTTCTTTTTTTATAAAGTTTTCATATATTGGATTTTGTTTTGTTTTAATGTTTTGTTCTTTTTGGAGTGTTAAGAGGTCATAGCTCAGGTCAGTTAGAAAATAATTATTTTGATGACCATGAAATCATTCAGCTAATTAATGGGAGGAGCTCACAGATAGGATTTCTCATTTAAATACAAATAATTAGGAACACCTTTATATAGCTGTAGTACTTGTTTGACTTGCCTTTCTCTGTCTGACTATTGATGATCTCTGTCTACCTTTGATTTTCTGTTACAGTTTTTCATTGAGGGTTTGGTTACTTCTATTTTTTATATTTTTCTTATGTTGATTTTTTTGTTTTTAGATTTTTCTTCTTTTTGGAGCATTTACAAGTCTTGGCTGGACCAGTTAGAAAATAATTAATGTTAAGTTGTCTATCTCGCCTTCATTCTTGCTGGATGGGTTCGGAGCCGACCTCGGCTCCGACTCGGCCACTCTAAAAGCTCGAGAGTTGGTTCCACCGGCTCGAGGCTCCCCTTATATCCCACAATGCTAGGCGAGAGTTACCCCAGATCTCGTTTGCCGCTACAGCTTCGAGGTTGGTTGCTTCTACCGGTTCCTGGTGAGTGTTAGCTTTTTCTTCTAAAAGTTACTCTTTTTACCCCCTTTTAAGTTAAATTCTTCTTAGATTAGTGTAGATCATATAACTTTATCCCCGACCCTAATTTTTCCCGTTTCTTTACTAAAAGAACCTTTGGTTCTTCCTTTGGGCCTTAGGCCTTCCCTTCCCTAGTGGAGTGTTTGTGTAGTTTACTTTAATTTTATTGTACTTAAATTCTAGTATCACTACTAAAATTGTTATTTTTTGCTGACAGGGTATAACTTGTGTGTTTGGGTGTGTGTTTGTGTACACCTGTCAGTTAGGGAAATGTCTAAAGAAGCAAAGGTCTCCGGATTCAAGAAGTGTGATGCGTGCTGTCAGAAAATGTCTCTGACAGACGCTCACACTTCTTGTGTCTATTGTCTGGGGCCTTTGCACCTGCAGGACTCCTGTGCTGTGTGCCATGGCTTCAGCCCCAGGGTCCTGCAGGAAAGAAAAAACAAGTTAATTCTGAGAGGCTTATTGAAGCCAGAGGATTCCCTGTCAGTTTCAACAGGGAAGCCCTCTAAGGCATCGAGGTCTTCGGCTCCGGCTTCTGAGCCGAGACCTCAGGTTGTTCAACCTTTGCCTTTATCGGCTCCGGCTGGAGCCGATAAGTCTCAGTCCACAGTTTCTGTGGCTCCCTCGGCTCCGGCCGGAGCCGAGGTTATTGAGGTACCCGTGTCGGCTCCGACCAGACCTTCGGAGCCGACAACTAGAAAGAGGTCTAGGTCACCTTCTCTTGGCTCCGTTCATTCGGCTCCAGGATCTCCCCTGCTGTCTGAACGGAGCCAAAGGTCTCATTCCTCTAGGTCATCGAGGCTGTCCGATCATGACCTTCAGAGAGTGGTGAGTCGACTACTTAAGTCCGAGGCACTAGCCCAGATGCTTCAGAGCCCGACTCATCAGTCGGTACCTGCCCCGGTCCATCAACTCTTTCCTCCTTCGACTCTTTTGAGTTCGGAGCCGGGTCGTGTCGGAACTGAGACTGTGATTACTTCGGAGCTGAGACAATTGTCTTCGGCTCCGTCGTCGGCTCCGTTTTCTTCTTTGGAGGAATCTCGGCGCCGGACTTCCCTCGTCGGCTCCAAGGGGGTGAGTGGCATCGGACCCTTGTCCGACCCCCCTCTCCCTCTCGGAGCTTCGGCACTGGTGAGTTCGGCTCCGACATCGACCTCGGAGCCATCACTGTCGGTGCCGAGGGGGGTTCTTAGCTCCTCGGAGCGGGGACCTCTGGCTCTGCCTGACAGGGGTGCATTCGAGGTCATGCGGAGTGTGTTAGAGCCTGGCTCTACTCCACAGTCGGCTCCGTCCGCCCCTCCCTCTATGCTGCCTCAGGGTAAGTCGACTCACTCCCTCATCCCGGACCGCAGAGAGCCAGCTCCTCAGGAGCCCCTGTGGGATTTCATCCTCTTCGAGGCCTCTCCTGATTTGGCAGTAGAGCCCCCTCGGAAGAGGAAGTGCAAGAGGAAACACATTGACTCACCTGAGTCTATCACGTCAGACACAGATCTGGATGATTCTGAGGGTTCCCCCCGTTCCCCTTCTGAAGATGTCTCATTTGCAGACATTCTGGAGATCCTGAAACAGAGGGGAAATTGGCCAGCCCTCAACCCTTCGGAGGACGAATCTGTGTATCTTGAGGCGTTTGGCTCTCGTCCTTCCACCTCCTGGGTGTCCCTCCCCTTCGACCCCCTCATGCAGGTGGTTGCTAAGAAGGCATGGACGGCTCCTGATTCAGTGGACCCCACTCCCAGGAGACCCTCTAAATTCATCACAGCTCCATCAGACAAGCAATTTTTATCAAAAGGAGTTTCTGTGGATGCTATGGTGGTAGCTGCTGCCACAAAGAAGGAACTGGCTGATCCTTCAGTGCCTGTCCATCCACCTAACAAGGAATCTAGGTCCATGGATAGGTGCGGAAGCGGATGTTCTCCTCAGCGACATTTACCATGCGTTCGCTGAATTACCTGTGCCATTTCACTCATCTTCAAAGGGACTTGATCAAGGAAGCGAGTGAAATGTTAAAGGATCCTACAGCTGCGGGTTTCCAAGAAAAAATGAACACGCAGCTGGCTACCCTTAATTCCATATCTAACTCCTCCATGCGCCTCCTCTCTTATGCGGCCGATGGAGCGAGCAGAGCCGCAGGGACAGGTGTAGCCTTACGTAGGCACGCCTGGATGCGGCTATGCAATTTTGCGGACCCTTTCAAGACGTCTTTCACGAACTCCCCTTTTGATGGATCATCTCTCTTTGGTCCTCAAGTGAAAGAAACCCTGACTAGGTGCGAGACTGATGGCAAGACCCTTTCTGCCATCGGAGTCCGTTTCGACTCCTTCTAGGCCTTACCCCAAAGGCCAGAAGGGTGGGAAGATGTGGTTCCGTAAACAATCTCAAGGGACTTCGCCTGACGACAGAGTCGTTTTCCTACCAAAGGCAGAGGTGGGAATAACAATGGTAGACGTCGCCCTAGGGGCAGGGGGGGTCCGCAGAACCAGGGTAATCGGGAAGCCTTTCCTGACAAGCCTTTTCAGCATCCCTGAGGTGTTGCCCGACTGCCCATCTTCGGAGGCAGTCGGGGGAAGATTGTCACTGTACCCAGAAGCCTGGCTATCCCTGACTCAAGACAAATGGGTACAGTCCATCATTTCCGAAGGCTATTCTATCCCCTTTCTTCGTTTTCCAAATCAGTCAAAAATCCCTTCCAGATGTTCCACCCGCTCAAAGGGATATAGCAGCTTTGGAAATTTCAAAACTGCTTGCAAAAGAGCAATTCAGTCAGTGCCAGCAGACCAACAAGGATCCGGAATCTACTCAAGGTTCTTTTAGTTCCAAAGAAAACAGGGACTGGAGACCGATATTGGATCTCAGTGTCTTGAACAAATCAGTCAAGAAAACAAGATTTCGGATGGTCACGCTGCAATCCATCCTTCCCCTTTTGGGCAAAGGAAACTGGATGTGCTCTATAGACCTTCGGGATGCGTACTATCACATAAAAATAAACAGACGCTCCAGAAGATTCCTCCGCTTCAGGCTGGGAACCAGTCATTTTCAGTTCAGGGCCCTGCCCTTTGGTCTCACCACTGCCCCGGTGTTTACCAAATGCATGGCAGTGGTAGCTTCTCACCTGAGACGACAAGGATTCCAGGTGTTTCCATATTTGGACGACTGTCTTCTCACAGCTCCCACCAAGCATCTCCTTCTGATGGCCAGAGATTATACTTTTCGCGTTTGTCAAAAACTGGGTATTTCAATAAATTGCGAAAAGTCTGTTTTGTCGCCTTGTCGTACTATTACCTACATAGGCGCAAATTTAGATACTATAAACATGTCTGCAAGGCTAACGAACCAAAGGATATCAGACATTCACAAATTGGTGTCACTTCTTCTCAACAACAACAGAGTCAAAGCCAGGTTAGTTCTGAAGGTGTTGGGAATCATGGCAGCGCCATACCTCTCCTTCCATTGGCCAGATACCACATGCGGATCCTTCAGTGGATGCTTTTACTCAATGGTCATACCAGGAACTTCCAATGTCTCACACCATTATGATCACGCAAGCGTGCAAAAGCATCTCATGTGGTGGATGTCTTCCCCAGCTCCTGTCGGAAGACCATTTGTTCCACCTCCTCCGGTTGCTACTCTGACAACGGATGCCTCCCTGATCGGGTGGGGGCATTATCAGGGCAGGACAGCCCAGGGCACATGGCAACCAAACGAATGCCACTTGCACATAAATGTTCTGGAGATGAGAGCAGTGCTTTTAGCGTTGCAAGCCCTTCAAGACTCTCTTCCCTTGGGAACGATTGCAATCCAGACAGACA
Organism: Protopterus annectens; assembly: GCF_019279795.1. Lineage (NCBI taxonomy): Eukaryota > Metazoa > Chordata > Ceratodontiformes > Protopteridae > Protopterus > Protopterus annectens. Next base: position 479,880,125 of record NC_056731.1, read on the forward strand.
ATATGTCTGTAGTGTGGTACATCAACAAACAAGGCGGAACCAGATCATACCCCTGTGTCGAGAAGCACTCAGACTGTGGCAATGGGCGATTTCTTCTCAGCGTTTTCTGATAGCAACGCACATCCCGGAAGTCCAATCACATTGCGGACAAGTTGAGCAGAGCTATACTCATGCCTCACGAGTGGTCTCTGAAAGACTCTGTAGTGAGAGAAATCTTTCTCAAGTGGGGTCAGCCTTGCTGCGATCTTTTTGCTACTCCCCAAAACAGCAAGTGCAGAGAATTTTTCACTCTATTCCCTTTACCAGGCCAACCCAGCAGGGACGCTCTAGTCCAAGTTTGGCCCCGGGGACTTCTGTATGCATTTCCTCCTTTCCCACTGATCTCTCAAGTAATACAGAAAGCTATCGCTCAGAAGGCCTCATTGATCCTCATTGCTCCTTACTGGCCTCGACAAGTGTGGTTCCCCTTTCTACATCGATTTCTTTTGGAGCGACCGTGGAATCTGGACCTAGTTCCAGATCTTTTGATCCACCAGTCGGGTCAGTTTCATCGCTCCCTCCCCTCTCTGAACCTCACTGCTTGGTTCCTCCAGTTCCAACCGTAGCCAGGCTTCCTCAATTATCTCACTCTGTTAGAGATATATTGATAGCTTCCCATAAATCTTCCACTCGAAAGATTTATTTGAGTAAGTGGAAACGCTTCCCATATTGGGCACAAGGAAAGGACATAGATCCTTTCACCGCTTCCATCCAACTAGTCCTTGATTTTCTAGCTGAACTTTTCCATGCAGGTTCATCTCCATCTACTCTTAAGGTTCAATTGGCAGCTATTTCTAATTTCCATGTGGGTATTTCTGAATCTGCCCTAATGTCCCACAAACTTTGCAAAGCCTTTTGAAAGGAGTTTTTCTTCTCAGACCTCCTATAAGAAATCCTCCTTCTCCTTGGGACCTAAATTTAGTTCTTGCTTCTTTGATTCTTTCCCCTTTCGAACCTGCAGCTTCATGTTCCTTGAAATTATTATCATGGAAAACTCTCTTTCTGGTGGCTATCACATCAGCTAGAAGAATTTCAGAACTTCAAGCACTCAGTTGTCGTTCTCCTTATCTTTTGTTCCATAAGGACAGAGTTTCCTTACGAACTAACCCATCCTTTTTGCCTAAGGTGGTTTCAACATCAAATCTAAACCAAAGCATTGACCTTCCTGTCTTTTTCCCAGAGTATTCAAATAGGTCTGAACAAAATTACACTGCCTGGATGTTCATCGTCAATTAAGGTACTACTTGGATAGGACGAAACAATTCAGAAAATCTGATCAGCTGTTTGTCTCCTATGCGGAAAGCAGAAAGGGACTTTGAGTTTCAAAGGTATCATTATCCAGATGGCTAACATCTTTGATTTCCCTGGTATATGAAATTAGACAACAAAAATTGCCTAATAAACCTAAAGCCCATTCCACCAGAGCTTTGGCTACTTCTTTAGCCTTCCAAGACAGACTGCCTATTGACACCATTTGTGCAGCGGCTACTTGGGCTACTCCTCACACTTTTATTTCTCATTATAAGTTGGATTTAGCTTCTAGGCATAGAGCTAATTTTGGTTCCACTGTTCTCAGGAGTCTGTTCCGTTAGGCCACCCGGGACAAGGTGCTAGGGACGGTCCCATCCAGCAAGAATGAAGGCGAGATAGACAACTTAACATATAGAAGTTATGTTCTTACCATAACGTTCCATGTTAGTTGTCTTCTTCTCGCCTTCTTCTTCGTCCCACCCTCCTTCCCCCTGGCCTGGACAGACCTAGAGGAGTTGTGATCGTGACCTCTCTTTCTACCACCTCTTTCTTAGTCATATGCTATTATGCATATTTCTTGGTTCAGGATGTAGGTCACCCTTTTTCTTCCTGTTGTTAGAGGTGGATTCTGTTTTACAGTTATACTGTTACTGTTATAAGCTGGGGTTAGCTTACAAACGAGATCTGAGGTAACTCTCGCCTAGCATTGTGGGATATAAGGGGAGCCTCGAGCTGGTGGAACCAACTCTCGAGCTTTTAGAGTGGCCGAGTCGGAGCCGAGGTCGGCTCCGAACCCATCCAGCAAGAAGAAGGCAAGAAGAAGACAACTAACATGGAACGTTATGGTAAGAACATAACTTCTATTTTTGCAGACAGTGAGTAACATCCAGCTAATTAGTGGGTGGAGTTGAGAAATAGCATTCTGCATTGACGTAGAGCTATTCAGTGGTGTCTTTATTTTGCTGTTGTATTTGTTTGACTTGGTGTCCTGTGCCTGAATATTGTTGATCTTTGCATTTTATTTTGGATTGAAGGTATTCATTCAAAGTTTTGTTACTTCAACTTTTTATATTTTTGTTATATTGAATTTTTTGTTCTTTTTTGAATGTTAAAAGGTCTTGGTTTACATCAGTTAGAAAAAAAAATATTTCGCAGGCATTGAATACCATCCAGCTTATTAGCAAGAACTGAGACATAGTATTCCTCATTTAACTAAAAATATTTTATGGTATCTTTATTAAGCTATAGTGCTTTTTAATTTGCTTTTTTTCAACTGCCTATTGCTGATCTTCTGCATTTGATTTTGAATTGATGTTATTTTTTTAAGTTTTGGTTACCTCTATTTTTTCTGTTTGTATTATATTGCATTTTCGTTTTAAGTATTTTGTTCTTTTTGCAGTGTTAAGAGGTCTTGACTAGGGTCATTGAGAAAATATTTCTTTTACAGACAGAGAGTAACTTCCAGCTAATTAGTGGGAGGAGCTGAGAAATAACATTGCACATTTAAGTGCAGATATTTTGTGACATCTTTATTTAGCTAGTTTGACTTGCCTTTATCTGCCTGACTATTGATATTCTTTGTCTGCACATTATTTTGTATTGAAGGCATTCATTTAAGATTTGGTAACTTTCATTTTTTTATATTTTGTGTAAATTGCATTTTAAAAATAAAAAAAATATTAGAGTGAACCAAACCAAGGCAGAATGCATCCACATGAACACCAATTCCAGTTAAAAGACAAGACGTTTTATTGTGAGCACTTTCACAGTTGTACCAACTGCTTCATCAGACATCATGCTCCATCTACTTTTCCATTTAAAGTACATTCCACCAATGAAAACACTAAAGTCATTAAGCAAGTAACATTGTTAAACAATTAAGACCTCTCAACTTACTAAAAGTATGTATACATTAAACAGTAATGCATAATGCACTTAAAAATACATGTATAGAAAACACATCCTGCTTCCGCCCCCATTAGGAAAACAACCGTAAAAATATTCTCCAAAGCCAACTTCACGCTTCTTAAGACAGAAGTGGCAAACTTCACGACACCCATGCAGATGGACAATAGAGGTACGACTGCTGAATCCTACACAAATGAACTTTATAAGCACTTACACGAGTGCATGGATCGTGCTATCCCTAACAGAACCAAGATGCTATCCTCCAAAAAAAGGAAGCCAATCTGGTGGTCTTCTACTATAAACAAACTCTACAACAGAAGAAAGAAATTGTTGCAAAAATGAGTAAAATCCCACGATTGGAGGAACCCCCGGTCAGCCTCAGTAAGAAGCTGAGATCCCTCATAAAATCCTCCAAAACTAGTTATGAAAACAAAATTGCCACTGATTCTAAAGACAACCACAAAGCATTCTATAGCTATGTCAAAAATCTCAATGGCAACACTCAGATCATCTCTGAGTTACAGCACAATGACACTAAATATACAGAACCAATTGATATTGCCAACATCCTGGCAGATAGGTTCAGTGTTAACTTTACCCCCACTCAAACCCTAAAGGGTCCATCTTTATACCGGAAGAATGCAAAGTTCCTGTAATCATGGCTGCACAGGTAAAACTTTCACTCTCCAAAGCCAATAACACAGCATCCATGGGACCTGACAACATCTCAGGCTGCCTTCTACATGAACTACAGAATGAACTGGCACCCCACCTAAGTACCATGTTCAATCATAGCCTCACCTTAGGCTTTGTGCCCATTGAATGGCGCACCACGACAGTTATCCCACTCCAGAAAGGGGGGGGGGCACAACAGACCCCAGGAACTACCGCCCCATTAGCCTGACGAGGCTCATCTGCAAGGCCATGGAACGCATCATCATGGAACTCATAAACAAAGACATTGGAGATCTCCAAACTCTGGACCTCACACAGTTTGGGTTTGTAAAAGGCAGATCATGTCTCCTAAACCTGATAGACTTCTTTGAATTAGTCACCAAAGCCATAGATGAGGGTAAGGTGGTTCACACAGCCTATCTAGATCTCGCCAAGGCGTTCAACACCATCCCCCACTCTGGAATTATAGATAAACTTACTAAACTAGGTATAAATCCCTATGTCACAAGATGGGTTGCCAACTGGCTTACTGAAAGAACCCACACCGTAAAAGTAGCAGACTCCAAATCAGACTTCAGACCAGTGACAAGTGGAGTACCACAGTGTTTAGTCCTGGGTCCTCTCCTGTTTGGTATCTACTTCTCTGAAGTGCAGGCTAACACAGAAGGTCTTTGGCTAACTAAATTCGCAGATGACTGCAAGCTAGGAGCCATAATTGAAACTCCTAACGATGTGGACATCCTACAAAAGGGCCTCACTGAGACAGATGCCTGGTGTCAAAGACATGGTCTCAAGCTCAATGCCAAAAAGTGCATTGTCATCCCCTTTGGTAAAAACTCTGTACCCATGAATTACCATATAGGCGGTAGTCTACTTAACACCGAAAGTGTGATAAGAGACCTTGGGACACAGGTGGACAGTAGTCTCTCCTTTGATAATCACATCGCCACAGTGGTTAGGAAATCCTTCTACGTGGCACCACTCATCACAAAAGGTTTCTCATCCAAAAAAAAAGAGGTCACTGTTCCCCTCTACTCATCACTCATTAGACCCATTATAGAGTACAACGCCCCTTTTGGTATGTACCTCACAAGACATCTACAACAACTGGAAAGGCTGCAAAAATACCTCACAAAGAGGATTATTGGCCTCGTACAGATGCCTTACGCAGACCGTCTCAAAAAACTCCAGCTTTACTCCGTCACATATTGCCTACTCAGAGGCGATCTCTGCCTAACATACAAAGCTATGTCAAACCCAGAGCTGTTGGACATGCTCCACTTAAAGAAATCCCAATCCCTCCGAGCTACATGCTCTAGGGACCTAAACCTTGTCACCGCAATAAACAGAACATGCTGGAGGGATAGATTCCTGTCCTAGAGACTTCCCATACTCTGGAACAGACTACCTATCTATGTCAAACAGAGCTCCTCATTAGCACTCTTCAAGAAAAATCTTGATGATTGGATGGGTAATAGGAAATTCACCCCAGAGATCACTTCTGTGGTTCTGCTTGACAGGTACACAGGAAAATAATTTTCTTGGGTGGCGAAAGCCAGGGTACCTTTTTGGCTAGGCTTGTATAGGCCCTAGGGCCAATAGCCTAGTACCTACCTATGAACAAATAAAAATGCACCTATAAAAAGTGCATAAACATAAAAACACCTATAAAGATGCAAAAATATGCATGAAAAGCACATGAACATCATATAGTTAATTGTATAAACACATCGTCATTCCCAAAGTTAACAAAAATAACGTTTCAAATGTAAGAATCCCCTGGTCTACTTATTTGTGTATAGATCTAGTTTTGAGAACAGGTTTAATAGAGACCTTATCATTCAGACCTCTACCTTTGTTAGCTCTCATCCTAATAATCCACTTCAACGCTGATGTTTCCACCTTATTTCTAATATTTCCTCCATGTTCATTAGGTTGTATTATTTCCATTACCATAAATATGAACGTGTGCATATAAGTCTGTTGTGAAACATGTTTGGCTAGTGCCTGCTGGAAAGGAGCATCGGGTGCTGATTTGTCTATGAATGTTCTAAATTCTTGGCTAGGTTTATAAGGGCCTCAGAGCCAATAGCCTGTGATCCTATGAGTAGTGTGTATTGCATTATTAATGCTGTATATGTGTTTCCTGATGCGATCGCATAACCTTCTATCCGTTTTACCTTTATAAAAAGATAGACAGGTTTGACAATATGCTAAATGTACTAGATGGCAGGTGGCAGGTGTTACAGAATGTTATAACTTTAAATTCAAGTTGTTTTCCTGTATCAGGATGTGTAAACCTCCCAGTGGTATCTATATATCCACACCAGTTACACTTGGAACAGGGGTGAGTCCCATAATTCAAAGTTGCATTGAGGGATCTCTCTATCTTTCTTGGATAGTACAGCATTTTTCTTAAAGATCTTTTATTTTTAAACACAAAATTAGGTTTGTGGCTGACTATAGATCTGACCGCAGGGTCCGTAGATAGTATCTGCCAATGTTTTCTTATGATTTCCTCCACTTGTCTAATGCTGCTAGAGTACACCAGAGCTGTTCTTACTTGTACTGGGGTCCTATGTCGGATCGTTGTATCCCAGGGTCCATCTGAAAAATATGGTTTACCTTTGGTGGTTCTCAACTCTGGAACTCTCTTCAGAATGCTGTCTACTTCTTGAATGTTATGTCCCCTTTCCTTAAACCTATCTTTCAATTCATCCAACTCATCCAAAAACCTGCTTCACTGGGATGTAGCCTTGACATCCTCAATCACTGACCTTTGACAATGTTGTTAAAAATATGTGATGGATGCATGCCCCGCTGATGTAAGTTAGCATTCCTGTGGCAGGTTTTCCTAAATACTCTAGTATCCATTGAACCATTTGAACTTCTAACAATGGTGACATCAAGGAACTCTATTTCTGTGACATAACTGTTCATGGTGAACCTCAAGAAAGATGTTGTGGAGTTCATATATTCACAGAACTTCATGAGTTCTTCCTCATTTCATTCCCAGTCCAAAAACAGGTAATCTACAAATCTATGGCAAAACATGATGCAGTGTCTGTGGGGTGAATTCAAAATGTACTCTTCCTCCCACAAAGCTAATACCATGTTGGCGTAGCCATGGGCAATGGAAGTGCCCATAGCTACGCCATCTTTCTGCAAATACAAAATGCCTTTGAATAGGAAGACATTGTTTTCAAGTATCATTTCCATAAAAAGGTATAGCAGCTCTATAAACTTTGTATCATATTGACTGTGTTTACTTAAATAACTTTTAACCATATTGATACCCAATTCATTAGGTATACATGTAAATAAAGATTGCACGTCAAAAGTAACAAGAATAAAATTGTCAGCATTAATAGGTCTAAGATGTTTCTCAAAGTAAATAGATAAACATTCTGTGCACCATCTTAGACCTATTTTAGACAAGACTATTTATGTGTTGAAAGATACCAGTTTTCGAATGATTTATATAAGTTTATGCAAGGATGCATTAATGCTGCAGATTTTATTCGACAGTTTGATGAAGCAATTTCATTAAAGTGCTTACTACTGTTTTACTACTTCAATTAAATATTTTAAGCCCATGGCTATGTGTTCTGGTGTTTTGCTGTGATTTCTGGAATTTAACATTCCCTTAGTTGGCTGAGTAGAAATGAGGGAAGGTAAGTAATATAACTGTTCTCATTGCTATATTTTGGAGTAAGTCATACCTCTCAAACTCCTGGCATTTGAATTCTGGACAAAGCCAAAAATAATGGAGAGATAAAGGTCCACAATCAGGGACGGATGTTAAATATTGTTGTTATAAACATATGAACATGATAGAATAACAGGTTTTGCATTAGTGTACATGTTCTGAAAGATACGGCAGGGAATTCATTAAAGTTCTTATCAGCCATATGGCTTATGCTATAAAGGCCCTTTCATTGTTTTGTTTGAGATTCCCTCACTGGCTAATTTGTACGCTTCCTGAATTATAGTTACTACACTGACATGCAGATCATGGCTGGTCTGCACGTTGGGATAGTAGCCTCCTGCTCATATAGGCAGTGAAATCCCCCCAACAAGTCACTCTGCTTGAAACACAAATATGAACACACACACACACACACACACACACACACACACACACACACACACACACACACACACACACACACACACACAGTCCCTGTATCTGTCCCTACCCTACTGTAGTACTTTAGTGCAATTACAGAGTAGTCCCTATTGGTCTAGTGGTTCCCCCAAAATTCTTATGAAATATGTGCCATTATGGTACTTTACTTTATCCCTGGTGTCCAGTGGTTACCCGTCCACCAACCAATCTCCTTTTTACCACTGGTACCATTATAGCATTAGTTCCCCTCACCCATGTTATAATGTTTTTTGCCTTAGGACACATTATGGAGTATTCCCTCGTGTCTAGTGGATACCCACTTCATCACCATTCTAACATTGGTGCTTTCACAGCACTTAAAGCATTCCGCTGTGTCCTGTGGTTTTTCCACCACTGATAACCATACCACCATTGGTGCCATCATGCCACATAAAGTATACCCTGGTCCCTGCAGTAACATTAGTACCAGAATGGCATGGGTCTACTACTATAGATCAAAATTACACTATTTTGAAATGTGATAGTAGTGTCCCACTAACGCGAAAGTGCACTTCAACGAAAGTGCACTTTCGTGAAAGTTATTAAGTCAAACGGGACATTTCCTGCACAGTGGTGTGGTAGTGATGGACTTTAGGGTTAGGGCTTTGGTTAAGGATAGTGGATAGCTAGTAGGGCTATCCACTATCCTTAACCCAAGCCCTAACCCTAAGGTCCATCACTATCGCACCACAGTACATGAAATAGGTCTGTAACTACTGCTCAGTGGAGGAAATACAATTTCCTGCAATGTGATACGGTAGTCATGGACCTTAGGGTTAGGGCTTGGGTTAAGGATACTGGATAGCCCTACTAGCCATCCACTATCCATTACCTAAGCCCTAACCCTTTGTTCGTTCTAGTGACTTTCGCGAAAGTGCACTTTCGCGTTAGTGGAACACTACTATCGTATTTCGAAATAGTGTAATTTCGATCTACGGTAGTAGACCCAATGGCACTATAGGGTGCATCTCTCTCCAACCCTAGTCCCCATAATAACATTGGTGCCTGTATGGAATTTTGAACATTAATCATTGGTGGCTGGTGATTCCCTCCCAGCCTAATCCCATGTTGATGTTGGTGCTGTTATAGTACTTTTAAAAATATAAAAAATAGAAGTAACCAAACTTTAAAATAACTCCAATCGAAAATCCAGTGTAGACAGAGGTCAGAAATATTCAGTCAGAGAACAGAAAGTCAAAGAAACACTACAGCAAAAGAAAGATGCCACTAAATACTTGAAGCTAAATGAGGAATTCTACTTCCCAGTTTCTACCACTAAGTACAACAATATTTATTCAGTGTCTACAAAACATTTTTTTTCCAGCTGCCCTTATCAAAGACCTCTTAACACTGCAAAAAGAATAAAAACTTAAAGCAAAACAAAATGTAATATAACAAAAATACATCAAAAATAACCAAACCTTAAATGAATAACTTCAATCCAAAATCAAATGCAAATATCAGCAATAGGGAGAGAACATCAAGTCAAACAAGTTGTTGTTGTGTCTTTCGGCTTTTCCAGGTTAGGGGTCGCCACAGCGGAACTCCGGTCCGCTAATGATTGGCAGTAGATTTTTATGTGCCGAGTTGCCAGCCCTGACGCATAACCTTCAACGAAGGTACGCCCATTCACGCATGTTTCCAGACAGAAGACGCTCTAGCGGAGAATCGAACAGGACAACGTCTTACTGTCAGGCGACAGCGCTACCGCAGCACCACCACCACAGTTAGCAAGTCAAACAAGTACTACAGTTAAATAAAGATGCAATTAAATACCTAAATGTTATTCACTGTCTGCAAAAGAAGTATTTCCAACTGACCCTAGCCAAAACCACTTAACACTCCAAGAATGAAAAAACTTTAAAGAAAACAAATGGCAATATAGCAAAAACATAAAGTATAGAAGTAACCAAACATTAAATAAGTTAAGTCTAAAATCAAATACATAGACAAGCAGTAGGCAGATAACACCAAGTCAAAGAAGCCGTACAGCTAAATAAATATGCCACTAAATATTTGTAGTCAAATGAGGAATACATTTTCTCAGCTCCACCTGTTAAATAGCTAAATGTTATTCACTGTCTGAAAAGTAATTATTTCCTAATTGACCCTAGTAAAGAACTCTTACCACTCCAGAAAGAACAAAAAATGTAAAAAGAAAATGCAATAAAAGAAAAAAATATATAAAATAGAAGTAACCAAACCTTAAATGAATAACTTCAATCCAAAATAAATGCAGACAGAGATGAGTTACAGTCAGGCAGAGAAAAGCAGTCAAACAAACACTGCAGCTAAACAAAGATTCCACTAAATATTTGTAGTTTAATGAGGAATGCTGTTTGTCAGTTCCACCCACCAATTAGCTGGATGTTATTCACTGCCTAAAAAATTATTTTTTAATAACTAAGTGTAGCCAAGATCGCTTAACTCTCTAAAAATAACAGAAACTTTAAAACAAAACAAAATGCAATACAAGAAAAACATAGAAAATAGATGTTACCAAATCTTAAGTGAAAAACTTCAATCCAAAATCAAATGCAGACAGAGATCGCCAATACTCAGGCAGACAGCAGCAAGCTGTCAGTCTGATGAAGCAATTTCGTTGTGAAATCACTTAGTACTTCCAATTAAATATTTTAGCCCATGGCTGTGTGCTCAGGTGTTTTGCTGTAATTTCTGGAATTTATCAATTACTGTTGTGCTTTACACCAGATTTATCCAGGTACTTTGCTTGTTTTTCTACATTTGACTAAGGAAATGTATTGTAGTTGTAATGTTGTTTAAAATCTTAAAAAAGGAATAAATTCATTGCAGGTACTTCAGAGAGGGAGAAGTAGGGAAGTAGTTATTGGTCAAGTGGAAAGGGATCGTGATGAAACAGATTAGAACCTCAAGAAATAAGGATATATTGGAATCTGGATGCAGGTCTTTAAGGAGAATAACAATAATCATGGACAATATTATATTCATAAAGTAGGTGAAAATATTTTAAGAACTAAGTCAACTTGGGAATGGAGAAACGATATTCTGCTAATAGGGATGACTGCAATTAAGATTACGGTGAATAGGCAAGAGAGAGGGCTGGAATTTACTGGAGAAAACTGACAAAGGAATCAAGGTATTTGGAGCAAATAATTATAGATGAAAAGGTAACAGAATGGGAAGAGTCCAAGAATACATTTGGACTGCAGGCTAGAGACTGCCCTCCCTATCAAGGATTGATATCAGAGTGTAGGTCAAGAGAAACGAATGGGGGATCCTAAATGAAAGACCAGCACTGGTAGAGTCTTTAATAGAATCTAGAATAGAAGCTGTTGTTAAAAAGTGATAATTAGTAGGGCATATAAAGTATTGTATGATAACTGTGGGAATCAATCAAAGAAGTTGAGAAAGGATTGGGAAGAGAGATTGGATAATCAATTCATAAGGAAACAATGGGAGGATGTATGTATGTATGGCTTCTTAAATATGCAACAATGTCTAGAAGATTTAGGAGTTTTGCTTGGAACTATTTGGATAGGTATATTTATACCTCAAGCAGACTCCAAGAAATTTTTCCTCAGATAGATTACAAATGTTGGAGGTGTGATGGGAATGTAGAGGCAATTGGGAGTATAACGTTTGGGAGTGTAATGAGTTGTCAGACTACTCTTGTCAGAAATAGTGGGTGAACAAATTGGTATAACTAAGGAAATGCCTAGGCATAGTAAGGCCTTGCTGAGTTTAATTCTGGTGGCTGCCATAAAAGCAATTACCAGAAAATGGAAATCAAATTCTAGACCAACAGTACAGAAGTAGTGAATATGTTAGCGGTGATTAAAGAACTGGAAGTGGGATCTTTAGAAAAGGGTAAGAGCCAATTACATATAAAAATATGAGTTGTGGAAACAATCCATGCAGAATAATGTTTTGGAGGAGGAATGAAGTTTATGGGAATGCAGGAATTTAATGAGCTATGTAATGTTGAATGACAATGACTATATAGAAGGTTATATGTGATGCATAATGTTTACAACTAAAATATGTCAATATGGTTTGTTTTCATTTATATAAATGTATTATTGCCTGTGTCATAAATGATAATTCAATAAAGATGTTTCTTGTTTAAAAAAAGAATGTGGTTGTTATAGTTTGCCCATATCAGCAATGATAGGTGTGATTCTGTCTAAAATAAGTGTGTAGCATTATCACAAAGCTGTTAATTGCTTATATCTGAATATTGTTTTATTGGCTGTTGCAGTCTGTCCAACACTGTCCTGATGTGTTGAACATTATCTGGCCACAAATGGCTGTAGATGGCAGTATTATTCATAAAAGCAAGGTCATACTCTCCTGCTTCTGCTAAGATGCGGTATATCATCCTCTAGAAAGTTAGTGGGACATTCTCTATCCCAAAAAGAACTTTAGTAAATGTGTATATTTCAAAGGCTCACAAATGCTGACCTCTGACTTGACTGCCGGTGTTACAGGTAACTGCCAGTCACCCTTGTTCAAGTCAATAATAGTTATATACTTAGTCATGCCCAATTGTTAAGACTTCATCCATCTTGTGCTTGGGGTAAGCATTTGAGTCTGTGTGGCTGTACACTTTTCTGTAGTCTACATAGAACCTGGTGTGCTACCTATATTACTTTTGCATCAGCACCCCTGGTGAGGCCAAGGAACTGTTGGATTCCGGGTTCACCCCCATTTCCAATATGTCATGCTTTTCCTCTGTCAGACTTTGCCTAGCTCTTTCAGACATCCTGTAAGGGGCTTATTTGATTGTCTGTTAGGGTTCTGTATCCACATGGTGCTTTACCATGTGGATACATCCTGGCCTAAAAGTAAACGTATCTCCAAATTCTTGTAATACCACTCAGACTTCCTGAACATAGGTAGACGACAGCTGCTGGGACAGGCTCAGACTTCCACTGAAGTGTCAGACAGAGCATCACTAAGGAGTCTGACCAGCAGCTATCCCTCCAGTTCCTTCTGCCACCCACTGCTGATACTGACAATAAGGGCCTGTCTGCCATGATAGTACTTTATCTTGGTAACATGGTAGGGTATTTGCTTTGGCCTCCTGCTTGGCAACTCTGTCCTGAAGTTGGCATCAATCATCTTTTCACAATCATGATAGGGCCCTCCCAGGCTGTCATCAACTTGTGTCTAAGAGATTTAAGCACCATTACTTTCAGCCCAAAAGAGTATACTCTAGCTCTGACTATCCTGTCATGCCAGACTTTTTGCTACTGTTGTGCTTGTGTCTGGTGCCCCTGGCTATCTGCATGAGCTCTCTCAGCCTGTTGCTGAAGTTTAGAACACACACCACAACAGACTCCTTGTGATTTATATTGCACTGACCCTCCCACTTCTAATGAGTTAAATATGGCTGGCCCCCCACACCCTGTGACCATACAGTAGCTCAAAGGGCAAAAAAAATATATATATATGAATTCTTGTGGCACATTCCTGTGTGTAAACTGAAGACTCCTTCTTGAACTGGTCTGCACATGCTCTCAACATTGTCTTCAATGTACAGTTTAACCTTTCCATTAGCCAACAGTCTGTGGTTGACAGGGGAGTGTCTTTAAATGTTTTACCCCACAACACTTCCACAAACATGCTAGGAGATCATACATAAACCTAGCATTACTTTTCTATCAAAACCTACCCTGCTGAAGCCATCTAGCAAAACATTTACCACCTTCTGTTCTTGGATGGAAGACAGAGCCATCACCCCTGAGTATGTAGTGGTATAGTCCACCACCCCAACCAGTTTAGATTTCTTAGCTGTGTAGCTTGGAATAGTAAGATGTCCCACAATGTCCACAGCTACAATTTGAAATGATTACTCAATAACAGGCAAGGACAGCAAAATGTATTTGTCTTTGCCTCTTGAATTAACAACCTTTGACATTGCTCAGAGATCCTGCACACCTTATGGCATCATTTGCAATTGCTTGCCAGTAAAAGTTCTGCATAAGCTGTCTTTTAGTACACTTTATGCTCATATGACCTGTAAACTCACATTTCATGAGCTAGGGCCAGAAGTGTCTGTCACATGGCTTTAGATACTACCAATGGCTGTATCACTTCTCCCTCTAGCCCTCCTTCAGGGGTCCATTCTCTGTAAAACAATCCTTTGATCCAGTACATGGACTCTCACCCCATGAGGATCAGAAGCCTCCTTGGCTGCTTTTCCCATGTTTAATAACATAGTGTCTGAGAGCTGAGCCTGCCTCAGTTTCTTCTTATAGGTTCATATTTTCATAGGAGGTTACTAGGCTAGTGGCCCTAGAGCCTTTACAAGCCTAGTCATGTTGTTTACCCTTGGTTACCCTTCCCAGCTCCCTTTCCAAAGGACGTCTGTTGCTCCTTTCTGACTAGTGCAGCTTAACTGTGGTTATGTCTAAGGCCATGTCCCTCTTAGCAATGGTGTCTTTACGAGGATGGGATACAGACTTTAATGGTACTTTGGTACAGCTTTTGTTTCTACAGCCACTGTCTCTAAATAACTCAACATTGTCATAATGGCTATCTTTCTTACTGCTTCCTGAGACATCTTTTCTTTACCCTACCTCAGTGGATATCAATACCTTACATGTTCATAGGTTCATAGGTTCATACTAGGCTATCTGCCCGAGGGCATTTACAAGCCTAGCCCATCGTTTTGTGGCTTACACCACCCCTTTAGTATGGGGAACTATACCCATTATTTTGCTGTGCCTCTGTCGAGCAGTGACACTGAGGTAATCCCTGGGGTATATCTGCGATCTCCCATCCATTGGTCAAGATTTCTCTTGAACAAGGCCAGCGAGGTGCTCTGCCTCACATGTACCGGGATTTTGTTCCACAGCATAGGGAGTCTTTGGGTGATGAATCTATCCCTCCAGCACGTCCTATTAATAGCCGTGTCGAGGTTTAAGTCTCCCGCCCTTGTGGCTCTGATGGATCTAGATTTTTTGAGGTGAAGCATATTCATCAAATCTGGGTTTGACATAGCCTTGTATGTTAGGCAAAGGTCACCTCTGAACAAGCGGTAAGCGACTGAATAGAGCTGGAGTTCTTTCAGTCGGGCAGCATAGGACAGATTTTTGAGACCCTTTATCCTTTTGGTGAGGAACTTTTGTGGCCTCTCCAGCTGCTGCAAGTGTCGGGTCAGATACATCCCGAATGGGGCATTGTACTCAATCATTGGTCTGATGAGTGATGAGTAAAGGGAGACTATGACCTCCCTTGATCTAGATGAGAATCCCTTCATGATAAGGTGGGCAATGTAGAAGGTCTTCCTAACTACTTTAGCTACATGGGTGTCGAATGACAGACTACTATCAACCTGGGTCCCCAGGTCCCTGATAACTTCTTCTGTGCTCAGTGGATTGCCACCTATTTGGTAGCTAGGGGTAACCTTGTTTTTCCCAAAGGGTATGACTATGCATTTTTGGCATTTAACTTCAGGCCGTGGCTCTGGCACCAGTTATCCATTTCTGTGAGACCCTTCTGAAGGATATCTGTGTCAGATGTGTTTTCTACTATGGCGCCCAGTTTGCAGTCATCTGCAAACTTTGTCAGCCATAACCCTCCTGTGCTTGCTTGTACTTCGAAAAGTAGATGCCAAACAAGAGTGGGCCCAGGACTGAGCCCTGTGGGACACCACTTGTGACAGGTTTTGAGTCTGACATGGCGCCAGCAACTCTGACCCTGTGGGTTCTGTCACTCAGCCAGTTTGCAACCCATCTTGTGATGTATGGGTTAACATTTAAGCTGATGAGTTTTTCAATGATACCCAAGTGGGGTATTGTATCAAGGCCTTAGCCAGATCGAGGTAGGCTGTATGGACTGCCTTTCCCTCGCCAATGGCTTTGGTGACTGTTTCAAGAAGTCAACCAAGTTTAAAAGGCATGATCTGCCTTTGACAAAGCCAAACTGGGTTGGATCCAAAGTCTGCAAATTCCCTATGTCTTTATTTATGAGGTCCATTATGATCCTCTCCATGGCTTTGCAGATAAGGCTTGTCAAGCTAATGGGCCGGTAATTTCCAGGGTCGGTGGAGGCACCGCCTTTGTGAAGTGGGACCACAGTTGCAGTGCGCCACTCCTGGGTGCATCCAGAGGTAAGACTTTGATTAAGCAGCTGTCCTAGCTGTGAGTTTAATTCCTCATTGAGTTCGTGGAGCACACAGCCGGGGACACCATCAGGTCCCATGGATGCTGTGTTTTTTGCTTTGGAGAGAGCAGTTCTCACTTGGGCGCTGGAGATGTTTGGGGGGCTGCAATCGTTTGGTATAGATATCTCTCCTTTTGGGGGGGGGAGTTTGCACTGAACCTGTCAGCCAGTATGTTGGCAATGTCTGTAGGATCAGTAATCTTCACATCATTTTGAACTAGTTCTGAGCATATCATGTTCTTGTGTTTACACTTTTTTTAACCTCAACATCTGAGTGTGTACCCAAACTGGTGGCTTCTTCTGTTATCTGTGACACCTGCTGTGATGGCTTAGGCTTCCGTAGGGATTCTGGTGTACCGATCTGCAGTGCTGCTTAATTCCCTCTCATGCAGGTGCAACATTCACCATTTACACAGCAATGTTACATTCCCAGTCTGCCAACCAAATCAAATCTTCAGGATGAGTTCTGAGGGCTTGATTCCTCACAAAAAGATCTGCAGTGATTTTAAATGTGGTGACTTTACATCAACTCATTCACTCATCTATGAAAAAAAGTTGATTTCTGAAATATATTCACTTACTCTGTCATCTGCATTTCTTCTGTGTTCTCTAAATTTGTTTTCTATTCATATTAGGATTAATTTTAAAGCATATAAAAAACAGTCTTTAACTTCAGCATAGGTTAATCGGTCAACGTCACTAGGTTTAGAAGGTTTTTACCAATAAGCAGAGAAGTTAAAAAAACTTCAACCACAGCCTTTGTTCACTTTGGTGTCAATTACACAACCTTTCAAAAGCCATTTCCTCTTTGTGCTGTGGAAAACGTTTTGTACTGACCTTGGCAGTTAGGACTTGGCTTTCCCCAATCCCATCACTCAGATGTCTCTGGTGAAGGATCAGCATTTCATTTCATGTTGACATTGCTCTTCTTTTTTCTTCAGTTTGTTGTCACTCTGTTTGCACTTCCAGCTGTTTCATTCTCTCAGGTGCCTCAAATTCCAGGTGTTTCATCTTCATTGCTAATCTCTGTGATGCCAGTTGAGTTTTACAGTCATCTGAGGATGCTTTTGACTGTCCTCTTCTGCAAGCTGCACTTCCACAGCACCCGTGAGCACCAATGTTGTGCATTTACTCCAGTCCTCTTACCTCTCTTAATTTAGCCAAATATAAATGATAAAAGTAATACCTGCCTGGTAATGTAGTTATGTGATCTAGCTTGGAGACAGATGTGACAACTTGACAACCTACACTGCTAAATAATATCCTCTCCACAGAGAGTAAATAATAATGATACATGAATAAATACCAACCATGAGAATTTACAAGTGAATAAATAAAAATTACTTAATCAGTAAAGAGGTAAGACTCTGTTGATGCAAATTAAATATGCTGAGATCAACATTAAGACCAAGAACAAGTCTGGCAGTTGGTGCAGAGGGTTAAGGCTCTGAGCTCTAGTTCCTGTAGTACAGGGTTTGACTCCCTCGGCTCTCATTGTTTGCTGTGCATCCTTGAGCAGAGACATTGTTTGCAGGTCACTCTAAAAAGGGACTGTGTGTTCACTGGACCTAACTGATTAACAAATGGGCATAAGATGGTTGTACAAAGAAAGAATATAATAGATGGTATATATGCAGAGCTCTTAAAGGAAAAAAATCTAACCTACAGGTCAATAAACCTAGTTGACCCTAACTTCAAGATCTACTAGATCCAACTTTTATAATTAAAATATTAAAATACACAAGCAGATGCTGAGTTTCATGGCAAACTTACCTCAATGTGGATACAATAGTCATCCAGGCAAGACTGGACTTCTGTATTCTCTAATTTCACCTCTAACATATTTTAGCTTTTGTTGTGTTTTGCAGAAGCCAGCAGTAATTACATCCGTTTACAGCAGTTCTTTCTCACACAGGAAAAAGAACAATAACAAATAACAAGAACACGTGATTTCCCACCTTACTTCTAACTGCTATTTGCATCTGTTTGCATCTGGCCCTGTTCTGGGGTCAGAAGGTACTTGAACTAGTTTTATGACTGACTTCTCCTGACTTTTACATGAAAACAAATAATAATTCGCTGTGAGGCTGTATTTCCTTACATAGTTAAGAATAGCCATGTTGTAGCTTACAAACATATATTTTTCTTCTACATATTACATGAAGTATAAAATACAATTCTCTTGTCACTTTTAAGATATTTTATAAATGCAATTCAGCAATGTAGATTCTGTTACATATTTCCAAAGCTTAATTGTAGCAAATGTGCCAGCTGTCTAAAATAAGGGAAATGAAAAAATACACCACATTTTAGATAATTGTCTCTATCCTGACATCACAGGTTAAAACATTCAAACAATTGTTTTAAAACTGATTTGCATATGATAAACTCAGAATTTTAAACTCAGACATTTTTTTAATATTCTACAAACTGTTAATGAAGAGTAATGTTTTGAGGTTAAATTTTAGCCTCTGTGGGTGTTTTATTAGTAAGCTGATACATATAGGTGTTCATTTAGTTGGTCCATGTAGGTGTTATAACCATCTACTAACTGGGTAATATAGCCCAAAATCTATCATTGAATTATTTGACATAGCTTGCATGTTTTGTTGTTCCATGTAAGTGCTTAATTTATATAGAAGTTCATAGGTTCATGGGTTTGTACTAGCCAGGTAATGAACAACCATTTATAGCTTAGCCAGGCACCCTGGAAGCATACCTCTCAACCTGGAAACATCAAAAATCTGGACAAGGCCCATGAAAAATAGGTACAAATCTGTACGCTGATTAGCATCACATTTGCATACATAGTTATGTAACCCCACCCACTCCGATGGAATTATGGGATACCAACTTTCAAACACAAACTGAAGAACAGACAACCAAAATATGGCACCAGAGTCCCCCTGCACCCATTCCAATGTCCCATTACCTGTCTGTTCTGCCCCATTTACCATAAACACTAGTGTGTGCATACTGCTTTACTTCTACAATGATTATCTGGATTTGATTTTTACATTTTATAGCACAATGCACAAACTCTAAGACATCTGTTAAACAAAGCTGCTAAACAAAGCAATACTGTCTCACAATGAAAATAGACTTGGCATTAAAACTTCTCTGCCATTGAAACTCACATTCATTGAAACAGCATTGAAACCCACATGCCACATCCAAAGAAAATGCATCTGACCAGTGGTGGATAAAGATTATCTTTGGGCTGTTTTCAAATCAATGGCTCCTTGCACACAAAACAAGAAACATACATACATTCTTTAATACACCTGTCTGACTTTATTAAATTATATTCCCTGCAGCACACTTGTTAGAGTACATTTTAAACATTGTTTGAACATTTTTCCAGTAGGCAATGAAACAAAATACATGAACCAATAATGACAAAACTGCCCAATTTAGATTTTTTTTTTGGGGGGGGCAAACATTTTGGAAAGTTGTTAGAATAAAACATTGCGTTACCAGAATCAAGTCTTGATCCCAGGACACAGTGCACTACAGTCATAGAAACATACCACTATGCCTTTGCCAAATCAGCAATTTCTTGCAAGATAGGAAGACTGAAACTTAAATGGCTATCATTTAGTGAATTCAGTTCTCACTTCTCACCATAGTTCTAGGCTCAACCTCTTAGCACAAAAAAACTGGACAAAGCCAATAATGGGGGAATACAGACCCAAAATAGGGACAAATTTCAAAGACTGATCTTATAAACTTAGAAAATTGCTATAATAAAAGGTTTTGTGTTACCATTTTGTTTCTGAAGAATATGAAGGCTGAAATTCAAATGCCAATAATTATTTAGTAAATTTAGTCCTACAGTGATTTGTCACAAATCCTAAAAACGACAGATTTTTCTGAGGAACAAATCAAAGATATGAGGCTTTAATTCTCAAGTGGTGGTGGCTAGGGACAAACCACAGATTTTATGAGGAACAGATAAAAAATATGAGGCTTTAATTAATAAATGATGGTGGCTAGGGACTTTAGGCTCTTTTTACTCTACCCAAGGTACAGGGTTTGAGCCTGCGTACCTCTAGCCACCAGGTGTATTACATTGGGGGCAGTTTCACACAGACAAACATCTCTTTTTCACACAATTCTTTTCAATGTTTATAATGTGGATCATCTGAGTCTCTTTTTCCATAAAGTTTCAACACAATTCTTTTCAAGGTTTCAATGTTTATAATGTGGATGATCTGCTGCAGATAACTTTAAAACAGTATGATCAAACTCAGAATGGTATGCAAAGGAGACACCAATCCAGTATCTTTATTAATACAAATTAAATAGCCATACATAATTGCCTCAGTTTATCTCCTTCAATGTATGTGAGTGAACGAACCATAAAGCAAGCTTAATATAGTATCCAATCCAAAGAAGTAACCAATACAGAAAAGGGAATTTGCCAAAGCAATGAGTTTATGTATGATTAACAACAAAAACAGATGGTATCATATATTTCACTCTTAAATCATAATTTAAATGCTAAGGTTGTAAAGTTTCACACAAGAATATAGACAAAGTGTTCTTTCTTAAAAGAACATCAAAAACATTACAATAAAATCTGGGGGGTTTATGTTAAGTCTAAATAGTATGAAGCTGATTCATACCTTATGACTATTTTATTTTTTTATGCATTTGCTTGTTTCATTTATTTATTTATAAAAACATAAAATGTTTATCGAATGTGAATTGTGCAGAATTAAAATAGATAATTGGCAAAATTTTCAAAGGCCACACATAAAATAAATAACACATTTAGAATAAGGGAAAGGCAATTTAAAAATACAAATTAGTTGTCCCTTCTGCAGAGTTTATGAAGACTATCATAAATAGATGAAACTTCAGGGACCTTCTGGAGGAGGACTCAGTATGAGATCAGACAAGGTAATGGATTCAAGAGGACTGAAACACAGTAAGTTGAGGATGTACTACATGCATTTCCAAATGGGCCATCAGAACAGCTGACAGCCCTTCATCTGGGACTTACTGGGGACATAATGAACCAAAACCTTTTTCAAATAAGCAGAACCGTCAACAAGGAAGTAACTTGAAAGGAACAAGAATTCATATGCAGTAGTTTCACTACAGAAATCTTCTTTCTCTGCATCCATGACACACACACACACACACACACACACACACACACACACACACACACACACCCTTTGTTCCTTACCTAATCCAAAGTTATTTCCAAAACAGCAGCAGATGATACAGCAGAAGATCCATTAAGTCACTATGGGAGCAGCATCAAAGCAAAGCCCTTCTCTCCGCTCGGCAGCAGCACCAAAATCATTTTGGCTAGGCTAAAGCAAAGCCAGCAATTCTTATCTTGGCTTGGCAGTTGGCAGCAACAGCTGAATTAGTTTAAAACACTTCCCGAATCTCACCTGTTTCTCTCGGCTTGGCGATAGTTAAAACACTTCCCCGCCTGCTTCTTTCAGCAGCTACTGCTTGCAGCCAGCCGGAAATTATTACGTGAGCTCCTTGAGCTCAGTTCCGACTGGCTGGTAGTGCTGACGGAGCTGACGTCATCGCTCCAACAGAGCAAAAATTTAAAAAATAAAGAAAAACAAAAGCAAAGAAATTGGAAATGAAGGAGTGCCACTCGGGAATCGTGGCACCCCTTCATTTGGACCCCAAAACTCGGTAAAAACCGAGTAATTTGGGACGGTTGGGAGGTGTGCCTGGAAGTATCACCTAGAGGTTTATCCCACTTCTTGATAATGACCATATTACTAATCCCTGAGTCAAATTTATATGCACCTATCCAATCATCAGGAGTTAGCATGAAGGATGTTAAGTTTTATACCATTTAGTATGCAAGGACATTTTTTTTCCTTAGGTAGGGAATCTGTTGGGTAATGAACCTGTCCCTCCAGGAAGACCTTTTTATATTGCATGGCAAGTTCAGAGTTTTGGAATGAGTGTACCTAAAATAAGTACTGTTTCTGAGGTGGAGAGGTTCTAGCAAAGCCTAAAAGGCAAGGCTGAGAACTGCATGTAGAAGTCTATATGACATAAGTGAAACACTTTTTTATCAATCCAGATAGGCAAAAGAGTCTAGCCATTTGATTCTGTTGGTTAAGGAACATTTAGGCATTTAAGTTTGAATTTGTGGTAGTTAAGGTACATACTATTTTAAGCATTATATTTATTTATTTAACATTTGTTTACCGGGGAAGTCTGACTGGGCAAAACTGACCATTTTCACTGGAGACCTGGGGAGAAAGGCTTCACATAACAGTCAGAATTTTAAACAGTAGTGAAACAATCAGAGAAATTATAGTAATAAATCACATAGTAACACACATTATCACAGTTCAAGTTAGTAATAAAGCTAACAGGATCACTTAGTAACACATTTTGGCATTTACACTTAGTAACAAGAAATCATTCAATGGACCAGTGTCTCAGAGATACAGTAGCTTAGTATACAATGGAGTAGTGTTTCAGATATACCTGTTTGGTACTGTAAATTGTTATGCTTAATGTTGTTATACTTAAAATCACATAGGATCAGTAAGCAGATAGAGATATATTGAAAGTGGAGAGTAGGGAGAGAGAGGATGAGGATGGGAGTAAGTAAGGTATTTAGTAAGCATAGAGATATAGTAGAAGTGGAAAAGAGGAAGAGAGAGGCTGAGGAGGGGAGAAATGGGTTCAGCGTGCTGAGGAGCAGGAGCATAACCAGTTGTCATTTAGGTAGGACTTGGTCTTTGAAGTGTGTTAGTTAGGTTTGCTGTGTTTAGTATGTTCTGGGGATGGAGTTCCACAATTTAGTTACGTAGTTAGAATATAGTGAGTCTCCAAAGCTGTTGTTGGATTTTGTAACTTCCAGTAGTAATTTATTTGAGGATCGTAGAGTCCTGCTATCGAGGTGGGTTTGTACTAGGTCCTGTAGGGATGGAGATTGTTGGGTAGGTTAACTGTGGAGTGGGCTATGGTAAGTAGGTTTATGGTTAGTAGGTTAGGTAGCTCTAGCCATTTGAGTTGTTTCAGAGCAAGACAGTAATGGGTTCTGTCGGGAAGGTTAGCAGCAAATCTGGCTATCTTATGGTAGCATGATTCAAGTTCTTTGTCTGATTTTTTGAGGTTAGTAACTATAGGGAAGGTGCAGAGTAAAGTGGATAGTAGGTGGGTGTTGGCAATAGCTTGTTTTGGAGAGTTTGTTAAGAAACGTTTTATTCTGTGAAGGGAACCTAATTTATTGTGGACCTTTTTGATGGCATGAGATATATGTTAAATTTTGACTTATCATCTAGAGTGAGAGCTAGTAGCTTGGTTTCCGATTGGATGAGATGATTTTAAAGTCATGGCAGGAGGGAGTTTGTTTTATGACATTGGTTAGGGAATAGTATTAGTTTGGTTTTGTTGGGATTAAGGATGAGCTGGTATTTTTCTAAGAAAGATTTAATGGCAGTAAAAGAGTTTTGTGTATTGACTTATAGTTGTTTTAGGGTAGGTGCGGTGCAGATGACAGTGCAGTCATCTGCATATTGTATGATGGAAGCAAGTTTAGTAACTTTGTGTAGATTATTGGTCAGAACTGGGAAGAGAAGAGGCCCAAGAATTGAGCCTTGTGGAACACCTACTGTAATGGGAAGTGGGGAGGAGAGGTCATCTTGCCATTTGACTGATTGATAGTGGTCAGTTAGATAATTTTGGAGCCAAATGAGAATATTTTTAAATATGTCAAGCGATGCAAGCTCATGTAGTTGTTCATGGGGCACTGTGTCAAATGCCTTTGATATGTTGAGAAATATTGAGGCAACTATTTGGCGATTGTTTTTTAGTTGGTTGCCAGTATTGGTAAATTTGAGGAGTGCTGTGGTGGTACTATGGCCTAGTCGAAATCCATGTTGTGCATGGGATGGGAGCTTATTAGATAGTAGGTATTGCATTTAAGAGTGGATGCACTTTTCTGAGATTTTTAGAAAGAGGATAATATAGATATTGGCCTACAGTTAGATAGTTTTAGTGAGGAGCCTCCTTTGTGGAGTGGGTTTACATAAGGAGGTTTTCCAGATTTTAGGTACATACTGTTCAGTGATAGATCTGTTGATCAGTATTGAAACTGGGTAGCAGATGACATCTGCTGCTAATTTGAGATAGTCATTTGGTAGCTTGTCGGCGGCAAAGGTTGTGGGTTTCAGTTGACTTAGCAATTTCTTTATTGTACATGTTTGGACAGGTTTAAGAGAGAGTGAGGTAGGTGAATTGGTGATAGAAGGGAGGGTGATTTGTTGCAAGCTATTTTTGTTTTTTATGAATGAGGGAATGGAGTTTATGAAAATGATTTAAAGTGGGATGCTATGGTTTCTTCTGTGTATTTGATATTCAGGGATGGGGTAGGGGTGCAGCTTGCATGGATAAGCTGATTGACGGATAGCCAGAATTTTTGTGGGTTGTTTTGATGCTTGGACTGAATGTTTATATAGTACATTTTTTATCAGCTATGATTTGCTTTTTGCAGACATTTCATAGGTGGCAGTAGTTGTCTAGGGAAGGTTTTGATTTTTTGTTTATATTGATACCCATAGTTTGTCTCTTTGTTTTAGTAACTGGTTTCTTTAGAGAGCCATGGGCATTTGTTAGTTTTTGTTCTTATATGTCGTACAGGGGCAAGTGTGTTTAGAACATCAAAAACATTGAAATAATTGACTGGTTTATCTAGTGGGAGGTATTTTAATGGGGACCAGTTACAGCATAGTAGTATTTGTTTAAAGGTGTGTATGGAGAAATATTTTGTACTACATATTTATCTGATTGTGCTTTTGTGGGTGAACTACGGTGTATTAGAAAGAAGGTTAGTAGGTGGTAACTTAGGCTGTCAGGTCGGCAGCCTGAAAGGTGGATTAGAGAGGGTTTGTTAGTCAGGGTCTAGTAAAGAATGAACGGTTTGTTGCTGGTTTTGTCAATTATAGTGGGTGAATGAATTAATTGGGTGAGCCATGTAGGTTGATATGATTTAAGGGGTTATCTGGTGAGTAGGTTTGCCAGTCAGTATTGAAATCACCAACTACTATAGTTTCTTGGGGCATGAAGACCTCTTTTGCTGTTCAGACTATTCTTATGATAATTAATTGGGTACAGAGAAAATGATTTCCGTACTATAACTGATACTTAATGATCAATGAATATGCCTAGATCTCTAACAAATGTATTAACCTAAAAATGTAGGGTGCTATTTATGTGATAATCAATGCAAGGGCTTATATATTTTTGTATCAAGTTCAAAGCCATATTCAGAACAGCAGGTGATGACTTTGTTTATACCTTCTTGGGCAATATAAAAGTCTGTTGGGGATATATCAGTAGTGGCACCCAGTATGCAGGCATCTGCAGACTCAGTTAGCCTTAAACCTTGGTAAGTAGTGTTTATACCAGTAAAGTAAATTCTAAAGAGAAGAAGGCCCAGCAGAAAGTGTTGAGAAACTCTACTAGTGACTTATCTGTTACATGAGAGGGAACCATCAAATCATACTCTGTGTGCACAGTCAGTAAGCCAAGTAAAAATCCATTAAGTAATATGAGGGGGTTATTAATAATGCCTGCATATAGAGAAGTGTATCAAACTCCTTAGCATTGTCAAAATAAGTCCACTGACAGAATTCACATCAGCCACATCTTTAGAAAAGTCAAATAAACTAAGACATGTCCTTCAAAAACATTACTGACAAGGGTTAAATATTTGTAATTTACCGGCTTTGCTGTTAATGTGACCGACTAAATCCCATTCTGTGAGTTTACAGATAATACTATCAAGGCTAATAGAGCAATAATTTCCAGGGTCCATTACCATACAACCCTTACGTAGGTGTATCATAGCTCCTTTTTTTCAAATGCAAAAAAATTTGTCAAGGAGCAGAAATTCAGACTCTTGAAATATTTGCTGCATGTTAATATTTGAGTAGGTAAAAACAGAAATTCCCTCATCACCTTCAAATGGTCTGAAAGCGTGGTAGGCATGGCACTCTGTTGTACAGGTGTTATCAGAGTACTGACACCAAACATCTTTAACAATACATATATGAATGTGCTAAAGAGTCAGAAAGGCTTCCAAATTAGGCAATTTATTGATCTGACCTCTAGCATTGAGCAGGGCCATTTGAATGCATTTGCATTAAAACTTGTTAGAATGCCTAACAAATTAACTTTGCCTTAAGAGAGGCTCTATGAGACAGAAACGGTCTTAGCCAGTACGTGGAATATAGCAATAATACAAGACAAAATTAAAAGTTCTTGCCACTCGTCAAATATTTAATACTGTTTACCTCCCAAACTGATCAGCACCTTACACGATAAACCTGATGTTAGTTTATGTCTGGCCATCAAGTCATCAAGACTGGTATTAAAGGAAGCTGAATTAATACTTTGTTTGACCTGAGATGGCAACTTATTTCATATTCTGTGAATATGCTATGTTAGGAACCTATCCCTCCCGTGAGTCCTGCATATGTTTTGGTGTTAATTTAGGTTCTTAATAAGATTATTTGTAGAGCTACTGGTTATGCTTTGAGGTAGGAGGTTAAATAGGACTGGGTCTTTCATGGTTTGAAAAGACAGAGGCAAGTCACCTCAGGGCAGCTGGTAGGCTACCTAGTCTAAAGAAACATGTGCTAATCTTTTGGGATACTTGAAATATTTAAGTCTCTTGGCTAGAAATGTTTGGGGTCTTCCCAGTTGAAGCATATGCTTAGATTTGTACATACCAAAGTGGTGCTGTGTTAGATGATGGCTCTAGTAAGAAATGGATACAAGGGTAAGAGGACTTCATTGGCTCCTGAAAATACTCCCTTGGTAAATAACTGTGCCAGATAGAAGGATTTCCTGCTGTGGTAGAAATATGATGATCGAATGACTGAGAGTTGTCCACATAAGTACCTAGGTGTTTTATCACCTTCTTTGTCTGAAGAGGAGTACAGTTTATAACATAAGAAATGAGAGCAGCTTTTTTTTGCTGAATGCTCCTATGCTACACTTTTTTACATTTATCTTGAGACTGTTTTATGTATACCAGGTATGTGCAGATTCCAAACCTTGCTGGAGATATTTAGTATCAGTGGATTAATAGAAAGCAGTACCCATCTTGCAGTCACCAGCTAACTTGATCCACCACACTTCTAGAATGTTGGTTTGGATGTCAAATGACAAACAGGAGAGGGAATAGAATGGCTCCCTGTGGCACCCAGCTCATCACAATTGTGCATTCAAATAGTAGAGTGGCAACTTTTACAGCCTTAGATTTGTTGGACAGCCAATTTTCAGTCCAGTAGACAATGTAAAGGGGTTTATATTATCTGTTTAATTTTTCAGTAATTTTTCTTCTTCTTTTGGCTGCTCCCGTTAGGGGTCGCCACAGCGGGTCAACTGTTTTCATTTCTTCCTGTCCTCTGCATCTTGCTCTGTCACACCAACCATCTGCATGCCCTCTCTCACCACATCCATAAACTTTATCTTAGGCCTTCCTCTTTTCCTGTTACCTGGCAGCTTCATCCTTAGCATCTTTTCCCCAATATACTCTGTATCCCTCCTCAGCACATATCCAAACCAATGTAATCTTGCCTCTCTGGCTTTGTCTCTAAACCTTCCAATCTGGGCTGACCCCCTAATATACTTATTCCTAATCCAGCCCGTCCTCGTCACACCCAGTGCAAATCTTAACATCTTCAGCTCTGCCACATCAAGCTCTGACTCCTGCCTTTTTGTCAATGCCACTGTCTCAAACCCATATAACATAGCTGGTCTCACTACCCTCTTGTAGACCTTCCCTTTCACTCTTACTGGTACTCGTCTGTCACAAATCACTCCTGACACTCTTCTCCACCAACTCCATCCTGCCTGTATTCTCTTCTTCACCTCTCTTCCACACTCCCCATTACTCTGAACTGTTGATCCCAAGTATTTAAACTCATCCACCTTCGCCACTTCTACTCCCTGCATCCTTTAATTTTCAGTAATATTGCAGGAAATAGTATCAAAAGCTTTGGCCAAATCAAGATTTGCAGTGCTCACAGAGTGAGTAATGCCCGTGGCCTCTGTAACCTTTTCAGAGAAGCTTACTAGGGTTAGGAGGTAAGTTTTTCCCTTCATGAAACCAAGCTGAGTTGCCTATGTCTGCCCAAGTAAGTTCTGTTATGGTATGGTCCATGGTTGACATATAAGGCTGGTTAGGCAGACAGATGTGTAATTACCTGGATCTAGAGAGGGGCTATCCTTGTGTAGGGGAGTGATGTGGCTGCTCTCCAGCCACCAGGGATAAACCCTGTGGACAGGCTGAGGGTGACCAGTTTAAGTGGTGTCTTAGATACTGCATACTTATCACTGAGGAAATTGCAGCCACATATGCATAATTTGTAGCATTTGATGGGGATTCTAAGACTTATTCTAAGGTGATTCGAAGGGAAAGTAAAATTTCAGGAAAATTGGGGGCAGCAGTGTTAGTAGGTGGGTAAAATCATCACTAAATGTGTCTGCTAATATAGTGGATATATTCTTCGGATCAGTATGTGATATTATGGATGAGCTCAGTGCATTGTTTGACATTATTCCTTAGTTTTGTGATATAATTGAAGAAAGACTTGGTATCTGTGGCAAACCTTTAGTTCATATTTTACTTTACATTTCCTAATAGTGCTCTTGAGTTCCTTGCTGGCATGTTTCATTGTGGTCTTGACATTGGGGCATGGGAATTTCTAGCAACCTTTCATTGTTTTCCTTCTTTTGTTATGCAATTTATTTATATAGAACTTCCACTAGAGAGGTTTATTCCTGAAATTCCCATTATATTTATGGCCCATGGGTGCTGACATTTCTATACAGCTGTTTAGGTACCAGGAAAAGTCAAAAGTAAAGACACCTGTCCCCCCTCATCTGGCCTATTTGCAGAGAATTATTCGGAATTTTGCAGGTCTTCTACAAGCTGAAGTAGGTTTGCCTTGGATAAGTCCCCAAATATTGTCCCATTTGTTAATGGGGTAGTACAACTAAGCCAGACAGAGAAGATTACCAATTTGTGGTTGGATTTAACTATGGGTAAGGAGATGCAGGGTAGGGTACAGGCAGATGCTACTTTGATAAGGACCATTTGAAGGATATTAGAGCCTCTAATGAGTAGTTTTACAATTTGCTCCAGTGCATTGGTATTAACCAAGTCTATGAAACACTAATAATAATTACTTTTAGAAGTGTGTGTTGAAGCTCCCTAGCAGTATGGTATTTAGTCTAAAATTAAATGCTTTACAGGTTCATAGGTAGGTACTAGGTTATTGGCCCAAGGGCCTAAGTAAGCCTAGCCAACAAGATTCCCTGGCTTACGCCACCCAAGAAAGTTAATTAAACCATTAATAGAAAACTGGGCTCACTGTATAGAATAAAATCATTCCTTACCCCACCTGCTAGGACTGTTACTGCCCGATCCCACCTCCTTTCCACCCTCTTCTATGCCTCTCCTATACTTGCCAACTTAAACAAAATGGAACTTAATAGACTCTCAGCCTGCTATAACAGCATAGCTAGATTTGCCACTGGGCTGCCCTACAGAACACATCACTGTATAAACGTAAAAAATCTAAGCTGGCTAGAGCTTTCTAGACAGATTCAGTATAACCAACTTATTATAGCTTTCAAAGTTCTTAACCAACCTCATAATACCCCTGCGTTAAGATATATCATCAAACCTCACACCAACCAAAGATCACTTAGATCATCCAGTAGAATTGTAGTGCAAACCACTATAGCTAACAACTTAGCCAGGAACTCCACATTTGCCAACTCGGTAGGCAAAGCTTGGAACTCACTACCCCCGGACATCACAACAAACACTACCCTTTCTAAATTTAAGACAGACCTCAGGGAGTACTTCATGACTCAGTGGCTTTGTCCCTTTGCCAGGCCTGATTAAATACATGGTAACACTTGTACACCTGTATCAGATTAACAATTGCTTTTGTAAATAATAGTCAATTCAATGCTACTGTGTTATAATAAGCTGTCCAGATGTAAAGCATCCTATTTCAGCTAACCTACACTATGAGTGTTAACTTGACTGTTTGCTATCTATGAACTTTAGAGTGTTGTATATAAGTTTCCTTCTCTGTATTACTTCCTTTGGAGTTTTTCTCCCGTGGCATCCGCTGAAAATGGACATGTATCCAGTCGGACTATCCCGATCAACAAATGTAAAATAAGTAAATAAATAAATAAATTCCTGTTGAGCAGAGCCAGAGAAGTGATCCCCGGGGTGTATTTCCTATTTCCCATCCACTCATCAAGATTTTCTTGAAGAGTGCTAATCAGGAACTTTGCTTGACATAGATGGGCAGCTTGTTCCAGAATGTAGGAAGTCTCTGGGACAGGAATCTATACATCCAGCATGTCCTGTTTATTGTGGTGACAAGGTTTAGGTCCCTAGAGCGTGTAGCTTGGAGAGATTGGGATTTCTTTAGGTGTAGCATGTCCAACAGCTCTGGGTTTAACATAGCTATATATGTTGGGCAGATGTCTCCTTGGAGTAGGCGATATGCTACGGAGTAAAGCTGGAGTTTTTTGAGACGGTCAATGTAAGGCATCTGTTTGAGGCCAGTAATCCTCTTTGTGAGGTACTTCTGTGGCCTTTCCAGCTGCTGCAAATGTCTTGTGAGGTACATCCCAAAAGGGGCGTTGTACTCTGTAATGGGTCTAATGAGTGCTGAGTTGAGGGGAACAATGACCTCTTTTTTCCTGAATGAGAACCCTTTTGTGATGAGGTGTGCCACATAGAAGGATTTCCTGACTACTGTGGCGATGTGATTATCAAAGGAGACTACTGTCCACCTGGGTCCCAAGGTCTCTGAACACGCATTCAGCATTAAGTAGACTGCCGTTTATATGGTAGTTCATGGGTACAGAGTTTTTGCCAAAGGGGATGACAATGCACTTTTTGGCATTGAGCTTGAGCCCATGCCTCTGACACCAGGCATCTGTCTCAGTGAGGCCCTTCTGTAGGATGTCTACATCATTTGGGGACTTGACTATGGCCAGAGGCCTTCTGTGTTAGCCTGTACTTCAGAGAAGTAGATACCAAACAGGAGAGGTCCCAGGAGTGAACCCTGTGGTACTCCACTTGTCACTGGTTTGAAGTCAGATTTGGAGTCTGCAACTTTTACAGTGTGGGTTCTGTCGGTGAGCCAGTTGGCAACCCATCTTGTGACGTAGGGATTTATATCTAGTTTAGTGAGTTTAGCTATAATTCCAGAATGGGGGATGGTGTTGAAAGGTTTGGCGAGGTCAAGATACGCTGTGTGAACTATCTTACCCTCGTCTATGGCTTTGGTGACTGCCTCAAAGAAATCGATCAGGTTCAGAAGGCATGATCTGCCTTTCACAAACCCGAACTGGGTGGGGTCCAGAGTTTGGAGGTTACCAATGTCTTTGTTTATGCATTCCTTAATGATACGTTCCATGGCCTGGCAGGCGAGGCTCATCAGGCTAATAGGGTGATAGTTCCCAGGATAAGTCATGGCTTCCTCTTTGTGGAGTTGGATAACTGTTTGCTGTGTGCCATTCAGTGGGCACAAAGCCTGACGTGAGACTATGATTGAACATGGTGCTTAGGTGGGGAGCCAGTTCGTGTAAAACGCAGCCTGGGATGATGTCTGGTCCCATGGATACTGTGATTTTGGTTTTAAAGAGTGCAGCTTTTACCTGCATAGATGTGATTACAGGGACTGTCCATTCTTCCTGTATAGATATGAGGGTGTGGGGGGGGGGTCTAAAGTTAGCATTGAACCTGTCTGCCAGGATGTTGGCAATATCAGTTGGTTCTGTAACTTCTGTTCTTTAATGATGTTAATAAGGAAATTTACATGGTCTTTACATGAAGTGATTGGAATCTGTAGCTAGAAGTAAATTAATAGTTGGATTTGTTAAGGGTGATTTGAATCTTAGGAGCTACAGGTTAGGGTCAAGGGTAATCTGATGTAAGTTATTGATGTTTCTAACAAGTATAGATACTTCTCCCACAGTTACCAAATGTTTTAAAGGTATGATAGGCAGTAGACTGTAGTACAGAGGGAGTACTACATTGTAACCATGTCTCATTAACTACACAAATATGAATGCGTTTGTGCTGTAGGAGGGCCTCACTTTCTGGCATCTTTCTCTTTAGACTCTGAATTTTGAGTAGTGCTCCCATGATGTTCGAATTTGAGTTTGAGTCTTATGTAGGAATGTTCAGCAGGTGGATTAAAGAAAGAGGTACAGGCCAAACCAGTACATCCTAGCTGACACACACTGATTCTCCATGAAATTATACTAGTTAACATGACAATTATTGAAATTGCTTGTTTATTTTTTTTTAAATTGTGGCAACATTCTGTGTGAAGGCAAGATACTGCTAAAGACAAGTGCCTTACCTGTCTCAGGCACATGCATATAGAGCTCAGCTATATATCCCTATGCATCTCCTCTAAGTTAAAGCAAAGTTATACACCATAATGTGGGTAATCACAAAAGCATACTCATACCTGAGGTGAAAGCACCTAAATTTGGTGTCAGAGAGACAGCTGACTAGGACCCTATCCTTGCACAGCATTAGTGTGCCTAACTACAGAGTCACTTATAAATAATACCATAAGTGAAGATGTGATCAACTAAGTAGTATTTGGCTAAGGTTTGTTCGTACAAGAACAAGGCAACTTAGGCAATGACTTCTTAATCTAAGCAAAAGTGAGTTTGTTGTTATGCGATTGTAATGTAGTGTTAATCTGATAAATTGTAGTGTCTGAGAGATTAGACTCCAAATTTAACTCAGATTTAATTGCTCTTATAAACTTAGAAAGTTGCTAGAATAACAGGCTGTCTGTTAGCATGTATTGTCTCCAGAATATAAACTCTGAAACTCAAATGTGTGTCATTATTTAGTGACTTCAATCATCATTGAGTTGACAGAAAACCACAAATGTTATGAGGAACATGCCAATAATGAGAAAAAAGTCTGAACATTCTGAAAAAATCTGGACAGTTGGGAGGTATGTGCTGCAAATAAAATAAAACTTGGAGAGTGCTGCTGTGTTTATATAGTAGATCCAAACCCAGATGAAACAAGAACAATTACAAACAATTCAGATAACAAGGGAGGATTCAAATAAGCTCAGTATCCCATAGCTGAGCAGGATGAAGTACTGACCCATGCAGCTGAGTTCCAACCTACTAAACAAGCATCTAAAAAGGTGAAAAGTGTCAGCCACCAACAAGGGAACAACAGGTAGCTGCTAGTGTCAAGGCAGGGAGAACTATTCTATTTTCCGCTATGAACAGTAACCACAAATATCAGGGTCAGAATTAGCAGCAGTCAACCCCAAGTCACGTGTCTACTGTTTCATTCAAACTCAGATGAAACAAGATTAGATAAAAAGATCCAGTTAACTTAATAGGTCCAAAACCAGGTCAGAAAAGGATAGTATACAAACAATATCCAGTTAGCACAGCAGGACTTTCAGCAAACGCAGTATACCAAACCTCAAAACGAATTATTTTTTTGAAATTCTAATGGGAAATATTGTGATTGCTTTGTCTGTTAAGAATAAATTTTCCAATAAGAACATAAATTTTTAATAACATCTTTATTGCTGTTATAGAAACAAAACATCTATATAAATATATTGTTTTCTTTATCAATTCACATCCAGTTTGTGTTCAATAACACACACATTTTTAAGTTCTGTAACAGTTTCTTTTTATCCAGCGGTGCAATAATATTCTTGAGGCAAAAGCAGTCCATAGTTTAGAAAATTTAAATTATTCCAGTCTTTTCATAATATATTAACATATTTCACTTACATTAATTACATTAGAAGTGTAGCTGGTTCAATTAGTGATTTGAAATAAAGTCCACATAAAAAAAATCCAAAATACCACAAGAATCGCTCAGAAAGTCTTTAATGTTAAGTGCTTTCATTTCTCCAGGATTTCTTCAGAACATAAAATGCAATACATTACCTCTTTAGATAACCCACATAATGAATTGTGCACCAATGACAAAAACAAATTAAAACATACCAATTGAAAGAATACACAAAATTCATCCAATAAGCTCACATTCTAAATATTCACACACATTCAACCATTCATAACCTATTATGGCGATTCTTAAGAATACTTTTAATTGATATTGTGCCGTACCTAAGTTGCCATTTTAACTAATTTTCCTCAACTATATTCTCCCAAGCTCCACCCCTGGGATCCCGTTTAACTTTTTCTAAGACTGAAAACTTGAATTTACTAAAATTCATACAGATGTTTACATGTTTGGTGAGAGCAGTATCTGGGTTATCATTCTTAATGTCCTGTAAATGCTAGTATATTCACTTTTTTTAAAATTCTAATCATCTTGTCCACATAGTAACAGGAACTAGTTTGGCAAACTGCCAAATACAGCACTCCGGCTGTATTACAATTGAAATACCCTTAACTTGTCACTGTAATTTTAACTTTTTTCCTAGATGTATTGACTCACTATTATACATGTGTGGACATTGAGAACAGACCCCCACAATTAAAGGTGATACTTTTCTTCTGCCCTTAACCACCCCATGTCCAGTTGACTTCCACATCAAGAAACCCTTTAATGTTTGGATTCCTTTTAAACATAAATTTAGACATCAAATCTACGCTACAGGTAAAATTATTACTGGTGGCTTCAATATACCAATTTTTCATCACCACCCTTCTTATCTCCTTGGAGTCTGTCAAATATGTCAATGCCATTGCATTTCTAAACCCCTCATTTTTCTTTTTCAAAAGATTTAAAGTACTGTTCAATGAATTTACCAAATAACAGTAAATAAATGCCATTTATTCGTTTTAATACCACCTCATCTAACACAGGTAGAGTGAATTGATAAGGGATACCCTCTGTCAGTAAATAAGTTGACAAGACAGTTAATTTCATGTAAGAACATCTCTTCTTTACATGCCATTTTGGCCACATTGAACCATTTGACCATTTACCAGACCTTTCTTTTGATGTAAAGGATACAGGCTGTCATAATGCAAATATGAATTTGCAATTTTTTTCTCTATATATTAGACATGAACTGCCAACTAATAACATCCTTAGTGACAATTACTTCCAAAAAATGGATCAATCATGGGGAAATTTTAAGTAATTTAAAAAAATGGTGTTGTTCATATAACCAAAAATGTGTTTAACTATCCCTCTGACCCTGCCCAAAGGATGTATATATCATCCAAAAATATTTTAAAATCCAACTAGTAAACCCAGATCAAACACATAGTGCTTCTCCCAAAAATACATTACACACCCCACCCTCATCACCACCACAGAATTCTGCAAAAAATATTCACGTTTAAACAAAATATAATTGCTATTTAAAACTATTTCCAACATCTGTAATATAACTTCCATAGTTAAACTATCTATGAAATTACAATTCAACAAATCGTCCCTATACCACTCAAGGCTAATTTCATGTAAAATCACAGAAAATAAGTCAGCAATATCCATTGTTACAAAACTCAAATCCTTTGTAAAGAAATCCTGAGTTAGTGATACCAAAAATGCCAGGAATCTTTCAATAAATGAGAGTGCATTTGCATAAAAGGTTTTAACTTGCAATCTGTAAACATAGTCAAGGGTTCTGTTTTCAAATGTCTTGCATCCACAGTAGGACACAGCAGAGGATCCAGTATATCTTTATGGATTTTAGGAATACTGAACATCAGCGGAACTATTGGATTTTCCACTACCAAAAACTTATACTCATTTTTGGTTATTAAGTTTTGTAATACAAGAACAGATACATACACATCTGTCCTCCTGTAGGCTGCTCATTTCATTCATTTCATTCAAAGAAGAAACACTGATAAACCTCCTCATGTAGTAATATTTCATGGACGCCATTATAATAATCAGCATTGTCCATCAATACTATACCCCCCCCCTTAAGCAGGTTTCATAAACCGAACATTTTCCTCAAGGCTCATTACTGGACCCAATGTTGTTTAATATAGTTTTTTTCTCAGGTACCAAAGTATTCCTCTATCTGGATGGCAAAATATGCTGATGATATCAAATCTGGACAAGTTATAACATCATTGAAGGATACAGAAGAATTTAATCTGTACTTGAGTAAAGTAGCATTTTGCTTTAATTATAATGTGGTAAATAATAAAAATAAACATGGCGTCCTTTACTTTCAGAAAACCTAGTTTGGATGTCAAAGTGAAATTAGGTGCCAACTTTATCAGAATATAACGATTCGTGCATTAGAACTAGTAATCATTTTTAAATTAAAATCACATGTCCATGTAATTAAAACCATAATGCTCAAAGTTGTAGCATTAATTTTTAAGAACTTTGTTTCACAGAATACAGAATTATGTAAAAAATTATCTATTGCATATGTTTGACTTATTATGGAGTATAATATGACATTCTGTGCATATATCAAAGGGGATTTATTAATTTTGCAAGGAATGCAGAGGAAATTTACAAAGAAAATTTCTAGGTTGAAAAATCTTCCATATCAATCTACACTGGAAGTTTTAGGTCTTTTTTCCATAATGTATAGGTTTATCTGAGGAAAGTTGTATCTAGCTTATCAGACATTACAGATTACTTTACGATTATTACTATACATTCAGCTTACAAATTATTTTCAAATTACTATTTATTTAAAAATTGGAAGATGTAGAACTGGTGCTAGAGCAATGTTTCTATCACAGTCTGTGGTATGCATGGGGAATATACTCCCTCTATTAAGCAGACAATCTGAATCATTATATCTCTTTAAAATATCTTGATAACTGGGTTGATACTAATGTTTATACATTTTTATTGGAGTCTGTGTTTTGACTGGTATTTTGTACCAATGCAGTTTTTTTCAAGCTATTGAAAACTATTTGATAAGTGTGAAGCATTTTTTCTTGTTTTTCTGCCCAACTGATGCAGTACCTTTTGAGCCTGGTCATTGACACTAAAACTGTAAGTTAAAGCAGGAAGAGCAAATTGGATTTTAGCTTGGACTTTATACCTAGATGTCAAGACTGTTTTCAGTATTAGTTTTAGTCTTCTGAAGTATTTCCTACTGGGTTTATTCACATTTATGCATGTTTTATTGCCAATCCTTCATCATTATCCAAATATTCATACACTCCTTCCTGCTCAAGAGTCTTTATATCACATTCCTGTTTCAGGTTGATATTTTCTTGGTACTGCAAATTTTCTGCTTTAAATGTTGCTTTTGCATCTTTATCAAGACCTAAATGTTGCTGTTATGTCATCTGAGAAAGTTTTAACCACTTGCAGTTGTGCTTTCAACTCATCTGATGACTTTACAGTTCTAAGTCATTCACAGACAGTAGATGAGGCGTCATTAAGCAAGGTTGTTTTCTGGGAGTCAAATTGTAACCAAGACATAACCTGTTAAGTAGGCAGTTTAAGGGGTTAAGAGCAAGACAAAACATATGTGGTGACAAATAATCACCCTGGAATATCCCCCTTTGAATTTCTATCCCTGGGATAGTTGCAGACTGGTTTGCCACTGTTTCATGCTCACTTTGATGTAATTTATCAATGTAGGATATGTCTTATAACATCTCTAAGCAGTCATTTATCCATGAATGTGGGATACTGCCAAATGCCTTTTATGTAACCTGTCCATGTCATACTTATATTCCTCCCCTTTTTACAATTTCCAGTTATAGCTTCATTTAGCAACAGATGCTCGTTTGTTCCATATAACTTTTGTCTGTTACCCTTTTGTTCTGTTGCCATGATTGAGTTGTCTTCTAAATGATTACAAACTCTGTCTGCATCTCTTCCAGTATATAATTGGAAGGCAAGTTACTGATCTATAATTTTTAGGATGGCTTACATGTTCACTGTTGAAGAGGTGCATCATTTTCCTGTTGTTAACCAGGTTGGTGTAATTTTTATTCAGGGTTAAATCTTTGTGTAAAAATGATAATACTTTTAGCCAGATGTTAGGTACTCGGCCTGGGATTTTCCATTTATGAGCTTTTCTTAATTTTGTTTCAGTTTCTCTGTCCATTACTTCATCCCACTTCATATTCTGTATATTCAAACTCCTTACTGTTTAATTGTTTTTACCATTCAGCATCTTAGCTATGTTCCACAGGGTCTTCATAAATATTTCTCCAAAATGTGTCAATTTCTTTTGTTTTGGTAGTGTTTGTTTCCCAGTTCTCTATAAAACTTTGGGTCATCAATGAATTGCTTATTCTGTACTTTTCCTTTATATTTATCTGCATATCTTAAGTTATTTTTTTGCCTGAGCTGTCTTTAATTTATTTGCAATAGTATACCACCAGATCCTGGTCTATTCTGATACAGTGCTTTATTTTTCCACATCTATTTTTCAAAGTTTTTTTGTTGGTATGTTGACCTCTTCTATACTCTTCTAACAGTGACACTTCTTGTCTTAATTGCTTTATAGTTTTCTCTATTCGATGCTATCATGACATTTTATTTCTTCCCTTCATTTCACTTACCACCCTATTTTTCTTGTGGCAAGACTTTATTATTTTATGTGCACAATAATATATCTCATTTACTTCCATTATATTGCATGAATTTCTGTCAGTAGTCCTGATTATTGTGGCATCCATTTTTATCAGACTTCTAGCATTTTGAGTCTTATTTACTTTCTGTAACTATGTCTTTCATTGATGTTAATGTTTCTCTCCATCTCTATTAAATCAAGCAACTCTTCAATTAGCTGTTTTTCTTCTGAACTGAGAGCATATTTTTTGCTGTTTCCTGAGGGGATTCTGCAGAAATTTCCAGAATATTTTCCTGTGACATATCCTCTTCACCTACATCCTGTGTCATCTGCTACTCCTTCATCAGGGAACTCATTGTCCCATCACTTCCCGACATTGCCTGCATCAGAGTTGCCAGTGTTTCCTGCTCCATCCCTTGCTGTGCAACTCCAGGTTAATTTTTGTTCTAGTTTCCTTCTGAAGGCTACAGAGCATTATCATGTGATAAGTCATCATATGCTTCCTGTTCCCATCTGTTTATCCTTACTTTGCAAACTTATTGTTCTATCATGCTGTGACAGTACCTGAACTGGATTTTCTACACTAAACCCTTCACAAGTAATCCATAACTTCTGTTTTTTAACTTCTTCATTATTAATCATATTTTCTAATTCTCCCTTTTTTTTATTTTTTGTATTGTGAAATTTTCTGTATCCAGGTGCCTTTGCCTATTTTTCTTCAAATACCATTGGTGCTGTTTTTTTCTAATTATTTTTGCCTTCTTCTTTGCATAAATGTTGCATTGTATCAAATTTCTTTTTCTTCCCATGTCCTTATTTCTTCTTCAGATGTCTCCAGCTCTAAGTGTTTCTCCTTAATTTGGAGACTCATTGTTCCATCATGCTGTGACATTAACTGTGTTGGACTTTCTACATTAAATCCTTCACTTCACATGTATTTATTAAGTTCAGTTTCTGTTTAACTTCTACTTTACTGATCTTGTAGTCTGCATTCTCTGTTTGTGTTCTTTTTTTGTATTGTGAAAATTTCCATATCTGGTTGCCCGTATTTCTCTCTAAATATCTTTGGAGCTGCTTTTTTTGTATTGATTAGTTTGGCTTTCTTCTTTGTGTAAATATTACACCATATCAGATCTAGTTCTTTCACATATCCATGTTTCTTTTTTATACCCTTCAAAAATCCCTGGGTTTTGCTCTTTCTATTGTCACATTTCCTCTATCACTTCTTTTTCCAGCTGGCCCACAGTTTCTTTGTATATGTAATATTTTTCATGGATCTATTGTTTTAATGAATACAAATTTGTATTTGCAGCTTTTAACAGTTTTTCTTCTGAAACTATTTTTCTTTCCTCTAATTTCTATCTTAATCTTTCTGAATATCTTCTTTCTTGCATAATAATAATACATAATTTGATGTTCTTCATGTTTCACTATTGCAGTCATCACCTGTGGCTTATCCTTGCTGTGGTAGCCCTCAGCCGGCCCAAATACCAGAGTAAATATTTTTCTGCATCAGCTGCTGTCGCTTGCTGGCTGAGGCCAGGTCGTCAGTGCTATAAAGAAAGGCAGCCGACGCCATTACATCAGTCTTTCTTGCCGTGGAGCCCATAGCAGAAGCAGTTTGCAAGTGTGTCGGTCGGGTGCTACCAGAGTTTGAGTTACAGCTGAAAATGTGTAAAGCTAAGTACCCTGTTGAGGATCCTATTTTCTTGCACTAACCAATGTCGGAAATAGTTAACATTGTCTCGCCTAAGGAAAGCAAATACCACACCGAGACTTCCATTCATACTGCATCACTTGTTTAGGCCCAGACCACGACTCCACCGTTGTCGGTTCTGTGCCCTCTTTAATGCGAGAACCATTCATTGTAGAGCTCCTTTTGTAGCCAGGTATTTTCGTCTTCCGTCTTCACATTCTGAAATAGCGTCCGTCAGTCAACAATCTGTAGACTTTCTGAAAAAACATAAGGAAAAAGAGAGAGACCACACAAGGCTAAGCCTTCCGATGACTCTACCGCTAAGCAGGTCATCCGTTCTCTGGAATTCATTGAGGCGCCTTCGCTGCCCCTGATGCCCGATTCGATACATTTGCAGGCCTCTACTGAGAACCTTTCAGAGTCCAGTATGCTACAGAAATCTTCATCTTCTGAGCCTTTGGTTGTCTCTGCCTTGGTTGGGTCCGGAGCCGCGACACAGGCACCGGCTTCCGAGGAGGCTTTTCGCACTACCGAATCTAGACAAAAACTGACATCTTCTCCTCTGACTACCATTTCTCTCAGACTGATGGATACTCTTAGGCTGAGAGGCAAGGCCACTCCAAGGAAAACTACCTCTAGCCACCATTTTACCCCTGCTGCACCACCCCAGGCTCAAATGCTTAAAGTAGTGGAGGATCTTATCACCCTTATCAGGGGTAGTCAAGCCGCATCTTCTAAAAGGAAAAGGGACCCTTCCCCTAAAATACTGACAGAACAGGATTCTGAGGAGTCTGATTATTCAGATTTTGAAGAGGAACAACAATCTCTTACTGCTTATGAGGATTCAGATGCAGAGGAATCCATTCCTTCTGCCTCCCCACCAGAAGATCTTTCTTTTGGGGAAACCCTTCACACCTTCAGAGAACATTCCACTGGGAATCCCAGGACTTCCCTCAGTCTAAGAAAAGACTAAGAGAGTTCCTAGACCTGCCCCAGCACAGACCCTTGGCTATCCCCCCTATCTTAGAGGTGCTTGATAATGTCTTCCAGGAATCCAGCTTAACTCCTGATGCCGTCCCACCTGCTCCCAGAAAACCTGACAGGTATCACAGAGTACTGGATTCTCACAAATACCTGTACAGAAATCCTGCTGCAGACCCGGAGGTCATTACACAGGGACCAAAAGGAGCTAAGGCTAGTTCTGTAAAGAATCCTACTCCTTCTGACAAGGACTCCAGAGCTCTGGACAGATGGAGTAAAAAGTGTACACCTCTGCAACCTTAGCTATCAGAGCACTCAACTGTCAGTTCCACATGTTAAAGTATCAACAACACACTTTGCTACTATTAAAACAAAATATTTCAACATTTCCTGATTGTTCCAATTCAAAGGAATTAGCAGATTTACTGCACTCTGCTTGCCAAGTGGCTAAATATTCTTTACATTGTGGATATGATGCCATAGAAGCCTCAAGCAGGGCAGCGGTGTCAGGGTCTGTCATTAGGAGACATGCATGGTTGAAGTAACAACCGCTTCCTGTTCATGTCAAATCTAAATTACTTGATGCACCCTTGGATAAAGACCACTTGTTTGGAGTAAAAGCAGAAGAGGTGTTTAAAAAGATGGAAGACAAAGCAAAATCTATGCAAACAGTAAAAGATTTCCTTCAGGTACAACATCCTAGGTTCAGCAGGAATTTTCTTTCAAAACACTGGTCCTTTCCTGCACATACTAGTCAGAGACAAGGTAAGCCCCGCAGGGACAGACCACCCAGACTCCTATCCCAGGGACAGCAGAGAACCAAACAGTGGACAACTTCCACTCCCAAGCCAGGGAGTTCTAAGCCATCCCTCGGTGGCAAAAACCCTCAGTGACTCCCAACCCTCTGCCCTCTTTTCACTCACCAAAAGCTAGGAGGAAGGCTCTCCCTCTGCAAAGAGAATTGGCTTTCTGTAACAAAAGACCAGTGGGTCTTAAAGATCGTTTTACAGGGATACAAATTCTCCTTCAGCAAACTCCCAGTTCCAAGATGGTACCCAAACTTACCTACAAATCAGTGGGCAGAGGCATTGAAACAAGTCCAAACTCTCATATCCCAAGGGGCAGTAGAACCTGTCCCTTCAGATCAAACAGTCAAAGGCTTTTATTCCAGACTATTCCTTGTTCCCAGAAAAGAGGGAACTTGGCACCCCATCATGGATCTATCCATTCTTAACACCTTCCTGGTGGTCCCCAGATTCAAAATGCTAACATTACAGCAGCTGCTGCCTATGCTGCCAAAAAAATGCCCGGTTAGTTATCCTAGATCTAAAAGATGCTTATCTCCACATTCCCATAAGGGAATCCTGCAGGAAATTCCTTCCATTCAGAGCAGGCTTACAACACTTTCAGTTCTCTGATCTACCCTTTGGCTTATCAACTACTCCCAGGGTATTCACCAAATGCTTACCCCGGCCATAGCCTTTTGCAGACAGAAAAAACATACAGATTTATCCATATCTGGACGACTGCCTCATTCAGGCAGATTGCAAAGAAAAGCTCTTCAAGGACCTCCTCCTTGTCAAAACCCTCCTAACCTCCTTAGGGTACACCATCAACGAGACGAAATCAAGGCAAACACCCTCCAGGAAGACCATTTTCTTGGGGCCACCGCTGGACACAGCATCCCAAATGGCCTTCCTATCCCCAGAAAAACAGAGCTTCCTGCCTCTCTATTTTATCCAGCTGGCTTCCAGAAGTCACCTCACTGCAAGGAATTCCCTGCAAGCCTTGGGGTACATGGCATCTTGCATCCTTCTAATTCATGTGGCCAGGCTTCACATGAGAAAAATTCAGTGGTACCTAAAAAACCTCTGGTGTCAGCACTCTCAGCCTCTAGAGACATCCCTACCTCTGATCCCCTGCATAAGGGCTGAGTTTCTCTGGTGGGCAGGAGCCTGTGCCCAGAACAAGGGACTTCCATTTACCTTCCGCCCAACTGGGCATTACCACTGATGCCTCAGACATAGCTTAGGGCACTCACCTAGAAGGCAGGTGCACCCAAGGTCTTTGGGATGCCCAGCACCTTCCCTTACACATCAGCCAGAAGGAAAT
Organism: Protopterus annectens; assembly: GCF_019279795.1. Taxonomy (NCBI): domain Eukaryota; kingdom Metazoa; phylum Chordata; order Ceratodontiformes; family Protopteridae; genus Protopterus; species Protopterus annectens. Next base: position 479,923,656 of record NC_056731.1, read on the forward strand.
TATGGCAGTACAAAAGGCTCTGACATCCTTCAAACCTCATCTCAAGCCAGGGGTTTACCTTATCAAAACAGACAACACCACAGTAATGTGGTACATCAACAAACAGGGAGGTACCCAATCTTACCCTCTGTGCAGGCTAGCCATGAACCTCTGACTGGCAGCCTCTTCCATGGGACTACACCTGATAGCACAATACCTGCCATGGATCAACAACACCCTGGCAGACCACTTAAGCAGAAGCTTACTGGACCCCCACGAATGGCAGCTCCACAGAAAAATCTTTTTACAAATCAGTCATGCGTGGGGGACTCCGGAGATGGATCTCTTAGCTTCGCATCCCAACCATCAGCTGAAAAAATTCTGTACCAGAGAGTATCACCACCTAGCATGGAAGGTGGATGACTTGATATTTCCCCTGGAACACCCTCTTTGTGTACGCATTCCTTCCTCTGCCTCTTATCACCAGGGTGCTGATCAGAATAAGGGAGGAGAGACCAAAGGCCATCCTCATTGCTTCAGGTTGGCCCAGACAACATTGGTACCCCTTACTGCGCAGCCTGACCTTACAGCCTCCCAGGCAGCTTCCCCTGATCACAGACCTCTTAACTCGGGGGGGGGGGGGGATGCTGCAACTATCAGCATGGCTAATACTCTAAAGGCAAATAAGGGGTCCCTGTTAAGCAAACAGGTCCTAGACATTATCACAGAAGGCCCAGCACCAGAAAATCTTATGCAGGAACATGGAAAAGATTCTGCTCCTGGAGCCAGTCCAGAGGGGGGCAATACCTCACAACCTTCCATTCCTCTTATCCTAGATGACCTAGCAGAGCTACTTAATAGTGGCCTCTCCTTCTCCTCTATTAAAATCCATGCCTTAGCCATTTCAGCTCATTTTCATACAGAACAGCCCCTGTTTTCCCATCCTTTGATTAAACAATTCCTCAGAGGGGCTTCTAATATCAGACCTCCCAGAAGGCCACCCCCTCCAGCCTGGGACCTGAATTATGTTTTGGAAAAACTAACCTTACCACCCTTTGAACCTGCTGCTTCAGCAGAACTGAAACACCTCTCCTGGAAGGCTGCTTTCCTACTAGCTATCACTTCAGCCAGAAGGGTTTCAGAACTTCAGGCACTGAAGGTCATTGAGCCCTTCATCATCTTCCATGCAGACAGGATCTCCCTGAGGACTAATCCCTCCTTTATGCCCAAGGTGGTATCTAATATAACTCTCAAACAGACCATACATCTACCCACTTTCTTTCCTAACCCTCAAAACAAGGGGGAAAGAATTCTGCACTAACTGGACATGCACAGACCACTTATATACTATCTGGACCATACTAAACCCTTCAGGAAAACAGATCAACTTCTTGTCAGCTTTGCCACAGGGACAGAGGGGAAGCCCATCTCCAAACAAAACATTTCCATATGGGTGTCACACTGTACCCATTTCTGGTGCAGCTTGCATGCAACCCCCCCCCCCCCAGTCCATTCAAACCCATTCCACTAGGGCAGCCTCCACTTCCACAGCATTCCTCAGAGGAGTTCCTATCAGGGACATCCTGGAAGCTGCCACCTGGATTTCTGTCCATACCTTTACCAAGCATTACCACCTACCTCTATTTTCTAAGGCTAGGGCAGGGCTTGCCTCTGCAGTTCTTCAGGGCATGCTGACTCATTCCTAGGTGTCTTACTAATCCTACCTCCCCTCTCCTCAGCTTTGGGGATCCTCCCACAGGTGATTACTGCAACAGTGAAATATGAAGAACATAGTACAGTTGTGTACACTTAACATAAATGTAGATGTTCAAATGTATTCACTATTGCAGTCCTGGTTTCCCACCCTCCTTCCCCCTTATATCTTCTTTCTTTAGGGAGACATACGTTTCTAATGGTGGCTTTTGGCCAACAGGACCACTTCACTATATTTACTTGGGCCTCTAACTGTTTAGGGCAAGAAAATTTGATGTAATGATGTCGGTTGCCATCCTTAATAGCACTGACGACCTGATGTCAGCCAGCAAGCGGACTGGGCGAGGGCTACCACAGCAGGGATAACCCACAGGTGATGACTGCAACAGTGAATACACTTGAACACCTACATTTAAGGTAAGTGTACACAACTGTACTTTGCTTATTCTCAATAGTCCACTCTTTCATCTTTGGCTCTTTTTTGGCCTGTCAGTGTTTGTGGAATTTACTTCCTTTTACAACGACAGTGGGAGTTGAGGTGGGAGAGGCAGAGGGTGTCCTCCCCCAAACCTGGTCTAACCCCATTGTAGGAAAGTTTCTGTATCTTGAGGATTCTATACTGCCATTTTTTCCAGCCCTAGCACTAGTGCACATACCAATATTGGGCACTTTTCTATTCTGGGACTTGTGCACCCTGCTAACGTTTTCATTTTCCAACCGACTTTTCTCCATGCTATATGTTGTACAAGATACAGTCAATGTCATCTTGCTGAGATTTTGTGTAAAAAGGGTCCACTAAGTAAAGGTACTCTACAAGAATTGAGGATGAATTCAGTTCTAGCAGTAGTACTCTCCTTTTCTTGCTGATTTCATTCTCTCTACATTTGGAGCCTTGTTTTTTAATTTCTCCATGTCTTTTGTGTTTCTAATACCGTGAGAGGAATGAACTTCATTCCTAAGTAAAGTATTATTAAAGTTTATGAACTTAGTATTGTTTTAATCTTTGATGTTAGCCAGAAGTGCTCTTTACAGCACCCGCAATGTGCCCAGTAATGACTTCTCCTGCAATTCGTACAGAGTTACATGCATTGGTAACATATCTAAGTATGATTGTAAATTCTTTCTTATAAGACACATTACTCCTACTACTACTGGAACTGTATTGGTATCTTTCTTCCACACTGCCCTCATTTTTGCCTGGAAATCCTTTTTTTATGATGATGTGTCTGTGTACATAAGACACTGTAGTCACTGGGTGTAGCAATTTCAATGATCAATGCTACTTTTGTCTTCTTTTCATGGACTACTATATCTGGTTTTCTCGCATCTATTTTTTTGAACATTTTCTATAATGCTTTGTAGCTCATGTTTCCAGTGTTTTTCTGTGACTTCAATATTATAATGTTTGTACAATCCCCAATGCAACAGTCTTGCCACGTTCATAGGTTCATACTAGGCTATCTGCCCTAAGGCATTTATAAGCCTAGCCAGAGTGTGTTTGGCTTTCGCCACCCATTTTAAATTAATTTTGCTATGCCTTTTTTTGAGGTTAGTATACTGTGCCTCTGTCTAACAGTGACACAGAAGTGATAGCCGGGGTAAACCTACGATCTCCCATCCACTCATCAAGATTCTTCTTGAAGAGAGTCAATGTGGGACTCTGCCTAACCTGGACTGGGATTTTATTCCAGAGTAAAGGGAGCCTCTGGGTTATGAATCTGTCCCTCCAGCATGTCCTATTTATTTCAGTGTTGAGGTTCAAGTCTCTCGAGCACGTAGCTCAATGGGATTTGGATTTTCTGAGGTGCAGCATGTCCATTAATTCCGGGTTGGACATGGCTTTATACGTCAGGCACAGATCGCCTCTGAGCAGGCGGTATGCCACTGAATAGAGCTGGTGTTTCTTTAACCGGGAAGCATATGACATCTGTTTGAGCCCTTGATCCTCTTGGTGAGGTACTTTTGGGGTCTTTCCAGTTGCTGCAGGTGTCTGGTAAGGTACATCCCAAAAGGGGCATTGTACTCAATTATGGGCCTGATGAGGGATGAGTAAAGAGGCATGATGACCTCCCCTGATCTAGATGTGAATCCCTTCATGATTAGGTGGGCTATATAAAATGTTTTTCTAACCACTTTGGCCACGTGGTTGTCAAATGAGAGATTGCTATCAACTTGGGTCCCCAGGTCCCTAATGACTTCTTCTGTACTTAATGGATTACCACCTATGTGGTAATTTGTGGGCACTTTGTTTTTGCCAAAAGGGATGACTATACACTTTTTGGCATTTAGCTTGAGGCCATGGCTCTGGCACCAGTTGTCTGTTTCTGTGAGGCCCTTTTGGATGATGCTTGTGTCGGCTGGAGAGTTGATTATGGCACCCAGTTTGCAGTCATCTGCGAACTTGGTCAGCCACAGTCCTTCCGTGTTGGCCTGTACCGCCGAGAAATATATACCGAACAAGAGAGGTCCCAGGACTGAGCCTTGTGGGACACCACTTGTAACTGGTTTGGAGTCTGACATGGCTCCAGCAATTCTAACCATGTGGGTTCTGTCCTTGAGCCAGTTTGCAACCCATCTAGTGACATAGGGGTTTATATTTAAGCTGGTGAGCTTATCTATAATGCCCGAGTGGGGTATTGTATCGAAGGCTTTTGCGAGGTCCAGGTAGGCTGTGTGGACCACATTCCCTCCAATGGCCTTGGTGACTGTTTCAAAGAAATCGACCAGGTTTAAGAGGCAGGATCTGCCCTTAACAAAGCCAAACTGGGTAGGATCCAGTGTCTGTAGGTCCCCAATATCTTTATTTATGAGGTCCATGATGATCCTTTCCATAGCTTTGCAGACCAAGCTAGTCAGGCTTATGGGGCGATAGTTTCCAGGATCCGTTGAGGCACCACCTTTGTGGAGAGGGACCACTGTTGCTGTACACCACTCTTTGGGTACATATCCTGTAGTAAGGCTAAGATTGAACAGTAGTTTTATGTTTGGGTTTAGCTCTTCTTGGTGTTCATGTAGGACGCAGCCGGGACACCATCTGGTCCCATTGATGCTGTGTTTTTGCTTTGGAGAGGGCGGCTCTTACCTGAGCATCTGAGATGTCAGGGGCAGCACTCTGTTGGGATAGATATTTGCCCTTTTGGTGGGGAGAAGTTTGCACTGAACCTGTCTGCTAGGATGTTGGCAATGTCTGTGAGCTCGGTGTATTTTTTGTCATTTTGGACTAATTCTGAGCATATCTGGGAATTCCCACCCAGGTTCCTAACATAACTAAAGAAAGCCTTGTGATTATCCTTAGTGTCCTGTGCAATTTTTCTCTCGAAGCTGGCCTTAGACGATTTTATGAGTGCCCATAGTTTTTTGCTAATACTGATCAGAGATGCCTTCCCTTTTTGGGATTTTGCTCTATCATGTAGTAGCTTCCTCCTTCTATTGTATAGTTTGTTTATGGCTGGGGTCCACCAGACAGGACGTCTGCCTTTGGAGGATTGGGTCTTGATTTTATTTGGGATTGCATGATCCATGCATTCCTGAAGGTGTTCATAGAATGCGTTTATAAATTATGCCTTTTATGCCTTTCAGTATACAGTCCTTCTGCCAGTAGTATATTACAGCTAGCAACAAGATGTGCTACTGTTTCCAATTCTATTTTACAAAACCTACATTTGTATGTTTCTCCCACATGTTCAATGGACTTTGTAAACCAATGTATACATAGTCCATTATCTTGGGCTGCCAATAATATCCTTTCGTCTTTCAGTTTAAATTCACCTCTCCTTAGCCATTCCTGTGTTCGATCCTGATCTACACGAGCTTGTTCCAAAAGTTTTCTATACTTGAAACTACATTTATTCATATTTCACATTTCTTGCCTTCTCATCTGATCGTTCACCTTATATTCTTTCTTTATTTTTTTGGGACATTCATTTGCTGTCTGATTTCTATCTACTTCTGGTTTGATTTCCATTCCCGCTTGACTTGCTTGTGCTAAACTAAGCAGGGAAGTCATTTTAGACTTATTCTCCTCATGTTTCAAAACTTTCACTATGTTTGGGTCTTATGAGGCCAGCAGATATGTATGCAGTCCTACAATTGCAGATGTATACATGTAATCAATTTTGAGGAGGTCCACTCCCTAGGAGCTGTGTTCACCCTAGAGAATGCTGACATATGTGCAGTCACTGAGACATGGTTTAAAACTGCAGAGAGCACACCAACAGTACAAGGTTATAATGCCTTTCACACATTTAGACCAGGTACTTCACAGGCAGGGACTAAAGGTGGAAGTGTCTCTGTTTACGTCAAAAATAAATATACTTCAAAGCTGGTCAAACAAGACAATGCACTTGAGCTGCTCCATGCTGAAATCACCATAGGCAAAATACAATATCAGTTCCTTGCAAGCTGTAGGTCCCCCTCTATGACCCAGGAAACCCACACCGTGTATTTAAACTTATTAGAAACACTAACCATACAGCCCAATACCATATTCATGGGTGACTTTAGTTACCCCACTATTAACTGGGAATCTTACATGACACCAAGTGTACAGGCACAGAGATTCCTGGATTTTATAAACAAACTCTCTGGACCAGATAGTCAGTACAGCAACCAGGGGTGCAACCATACTGGATGTGGTCCTCATTAATATGAGCGAGTCTGCACACCCAACAAAAAACGAACATACACTGGATGGCACAGATGGAACAGTGCAGTTTTATTAAGTGCTCTCGTCGAGCTTATAACAATGTAACAACACGTCTGAAGAAGTCTTGTTACAAGTTCGACAAAAGAAAAAACAAATAACAGCAAGGCTACTGCAACCATATAAAAAGTAAAACATGTATATCTAATAAGTCCTGGATAAGCACTTTCGTGTTATACAATGCTTCTTCAGATCCAAACAGAGTACAAACATATAAAAACAGTTTAGAGTTAAGTCTTTTTACTTGTATGCCTAATGAGTATGGTGTACAAGCGGTTAGGGAGATTTTAAAATGTAAGAGTAGGTACACTGACAGCAATATCATGGTTATATGTACTTTACTAGAATTAGTTTTGGAACACAATGTTTTCATGTTTGGTAGAGAGTTATTTTTATAAAGATGGGGAGGGTTGCCATGGGCACCCCCTGTGCTAACTCTTACTATTGTAAGATTATTATCTGGTAATGGATTATTGGGAAGAAGAACATATATTTCATCATCCTGTATTCTCCAGTCACATCAAATTATATTGACGCTTTGTGGATGATGTGTTTATATTGTGGGATGGCAGTTGTTTTGAGTTGCAGGAGTTTTTTTAAATATGTTAATGATGTCACTGACTTTTTATCTTTTACATACACACAGTATTCAAGTATTGATTTTTTTGGATGTGAAAGTAATGAAGAATATACATGCACAGATACACACTACTATTTTTAGGAAAGCCTGCTGGAGAAACAGTCTGTTAGTACGTGACAGTATGCACCCAAGGTATGTTCATAGGTTCATAGGTAGGTGCTAGGCTATTGGCCCAAGGGCCTAAGTAAGCCTAGCCAACAAGGTTCCCTGGCTTACGCCACCCAAGAAAGTTATTTTCCTGTGCCCCTGTCAAGCAGAGCCACAGAAGTGATCCTCCTGTATATTTCCTGTTTCCCATCCACTTATCAAGATTTTTCTTGAAGAGTGCTAATGAGGAACTTTGCTTGATATAGATGGGTAGCTTGTTACAGAGTATAGGAAGTCTCTGGGACAGGAATCTATCCCTCCAGCATGTCCTGTTTATTGTGGTGACAAGGTTTAGGTTCCTAGAGCATGTAGATTGGAGGAATTGGGATTTCTTTAGGTATAGCATGTCCAACAGCTCTGGGTTTGACATAGCTTTATGTGTTGGGCAGAGATCAGCTCGAAGTAGGCGATATGCTGTGGAGTACAGCTGGAGTTTTTTGAGATGGTCAGTGTAGGGCATCTGTTTGAGGCCAGTAATCCTCTTTGTAATCTTTGTGAGGTACTTCTGTGGCCTTTCCAGCTGCTGCAGATGTCTTGTGAGGTACATTCTAAAAGGGGCATTGGACTCTATAATGGGTCCAATGAGTGTTGAGTAGAGGGGAACAGTGACCTCTTTTTTCCTAGATGAGAACCTTGTTGCAATGAGTTGTGCCACGTAGAAGGATTTCCTGACTACTGTGGCAACGTGATTATCAAAGGAGAGACTACTGTTCACCTGGGTCCCAAGGTCTCTTATCACACATTCAGTGTTAAGTAGACTGCCACCCATGTGGTAGATCATGGGTACAGAGTTTTTACCAAAGGGGATGACAGTGCACTTTTTGGCACTGAGCTTGAGGCCATGGCTCTGACACCAGGCATCTGTCTCAGTGAGGCCCTTCTGTAGGATGTCCACATAATTTTGGGACTCAACTATGGCTTCTAGTTTGCAGTCATCTGCGAACTTCATTAGCCAGAGGCCTTCTGTGTTAGCCTGTACTTCAGAGAAGTAGATACCAAACAGGAGAGGTCCCAGGACTGAACCCTGTGGTACTCCACTTGTCACTGGTTTGAAGTCAGATTTGGAGTCTGCAACTTTTACAGTATGGGTTCTGTCAGTAAGCCAATTGCTAACCCATCTTGTGATGTAGGGATTTATACTTAGTTTAGTGAGTTTAGCTATAATTCTAGAATGGGGGATGGTGTCAAAAGCCTTGGCGAGGTCAATATAAGCTGTGTGAACCACCTTACCCTCGTATACGGCATTGATGTCTGCCTCAAAGAGGTCGATCAGGTTCATGAGGCATGATCTGCATTTCGCAAACCTGAACGGGTGGGGTCCATAGTTTGGAGGTTACCAGTGTCTTTATTTATGAGTTCCATGATGATATGTTCCATAGCCTTACTTAACAGGCTCATCAGGCGATAATTCGCGGGATCAGTGGTGGCTCCCCCTTTGTGGAGTGGGATAACTGTGGCTATGTGCCATTCAGTGGGCAGAAAGCCTGATGTGAGACTATGATTGAACATGGTGCTTAGGTGGGGAGCCAGTTCATTCTGAAGTTCATGTAAAATGCAGCCTGGGATGTTGTGTTTTTGACTTTCGAAAGTGCAGCTTTTACCTGCATAGTTGTGATTACAGGGACTCTGCATTCTTCCTGTATAGATATGGGCCCTTTAGGGGGTGAGAGGGGGGTAAAGTTAGCACTGAACCTACCTACCTGGATATTGGCAATATCAGTTGGTTCTGTAATTTTCATGCTGTTGTGCTGAAACTCAGAGCAGATCTGGGTGTTGCCATTGAAATTCTTGACATAGCTATAGAATGCTTTGTGGTTGTCCCTAGAATCAGTGGCAATTATGTTTTAATATCTAGCTTTGGAGAATCTTATAGGGGATCTCAGCTTCTTACTGAGGCTGACCAGGGAACTCCTCCACTCATGGGATTTTACTCTCTTTTGCAACAGTTTCTTCCTTCTGTTGTAGAGTTTGTTTATGGCAGGGGACCACCACATTGGCTTCCTTTTATTGGAGGATAGCGTCTTGGTTCTGTTTGGGATAGCACAATACATGCACTCGTGCAAGTGCTTATAGAGTGCATCTGTGTAAGATTCAGCAGTCGTAACTGTATTGTCCATCTGCATGGGTGTCATGAAGTTTGCCACTTGTGACTTAAGATGCATGAAGTTGGCTTTGGAGAAATTTTTTACCGTGATTTCCTTAATGGGGGGTGGGATGTGGATATGTGGGGTGATTAGCTTATGGTGGGATCTGACCAATGAGGAGTTGAGGAACACCAGTCACTCATGTTGGTAATGACTAGGTCTAGGATATTGTTACCCCTGGTGGGGGTGTTGATAAGTTGATCCAGGGTATTGGAATTTATAAATTCCAGAAAGCGTTGAGCGAAGGAGTTGGTACATGAGTAGTTTTCCCAGTTAATGGTGGGGTAGTTGAAATTGCCCATTATTAGGGTGTTTGGTTGAACCCTAATATTTTCCAGTATATCAAGAAAAGAGGAGTGGGAATCCTGGGGCATGGTGGGGGATCTGTAGCAAGCTACAGTTTGGATTGCAGTTTTGCCCAGAGTTAGTTGCTCTTGGATAACCTCGGATGCATTATGCTGAGCAACTAGCCTAGAGGTGTGGATATCCTTAATGAATATGGACACACCTCCGCCTTTGGGGTTCCGGTCCAGGTTAAGTGGCCGAAAAGTGTGGTAATGCAGGGGTGCTCTCTAGAGCCTTGAACCAGGTCTCAGTCACTGCACAGATATCGATGTTCTCCATTTTAAGGAGTGCTTCGAAGGAGTGCATTTTGAGATTTAGACTTCTAGCATTGTAGTAATGTTTTTGCTTGCCTGTTCCTGTTACGGTGGTGAATTTGTCATTTGACCCTTGCCTAAAAAGCCAATATAGGGGCAGCAATGTTGCTCAGAGTCAATTTACTAAATTGTCCAGACTGTGTACTGAACCCATGGATTGTGTCTCTAATATGGAATTATCAACCCAGTTTAGAGCTAAGGGGGTATGTAATGAGTGACTTAGAGCCAACCATGGAAAGAGTTATGACAAACAGGGTAATGACCACTAGACCATATTTATTTAATAGACAAGGTCTGAGACAGTATAGTAATAAGAGAATGAAGTGGGTGAACAATGAAGTGAGGTTTTTTACCAAGTTTACCAATGATGTATATTTGGTTTGTGACATTATTCAAAAGAACTGGAGTCTGTTAACTATTGATAATAAAAGAGCAGGCATTGCTGGACCCAAACCCAAATTTTGGTTCAGGAATTCTAAGAATTTGAAACAATTGTTATATGACAGAGTGCTGTGTCTCCAAACCCTTTTCGCACAGGTTGGGTACGTTCCCTTATCATAGGTGTAAGGTATGCCCTATGATTAGTAAATAGCAGAGATTTGAGCATCCCAACTTTGAATTTATATTTGAACCGAAAGGTTACACAGACTGTCAGACCCATAATGTGGTCTAGCGTGCTACTTGTAGAGCCTGCACCAGTTTTTATGTAGGTAACACTGTGCAAAATTTAAAAGACAGAATTCGAGGACATCAACATGACATAAAGGTTCTAAATATTCAAAATGCTGTAGCCAAACATGTTAAAGAAAATTCAGGGCATGGCTTTTTATTTAGAGTCCTGCAATGTGCAAAGGCCAACCTGGGGGGGGGGGGGGGGGGGGCAGTTTGAATGATTATGTGGAAAGTTTATTTGTTGTACTGCCACCATTACTGTTAGTCAACAGGGTGCTGGCAGAAATTGGGCTACTGTTGGCCGAAGGAGAAGAGGAGGGCGAAGGCATGCCCGAAGGCAGGAAGAGAGGAGGAAGGTTAGGAGTGTAGCAGTGAGGGTAGGAACTTTGAATGTTGGCAGTATGACTGGTATAGGAAGAGAGCTAGCTGATATGATGGAGAGAAGGAAGGTTGATATATTGTGCGTGCAAGAGACCAGATGGAAGGGAAGTAAGGCCAGGTGTTTAGGAAACGGGTTCAAATTGTTCTATCATGGTGTGGATGGCAGGAGAAATGGGGTAGGGGTTATAATAAAGGAACAATATGCCAACAGTGTTTTAGACGTGAAGAGAGTGTCTGACAGAGTGATGTTTATGAAGCTCGAAATTTATTGTGTAATGATGAATGTTGATAGTGCATATACTCCACAAGTTGGGTGTGCGATGGTTGAGAAAGAGAAATTTTGGAGTGAGTTGGATGAAGTTGTGGTGAGTGTACCCAAGGGTGAGAGACTAGTGATTGGAGCGGACTTTAATGGGCATGTTGGTGAAGTGAACAGAGGGGATGAGGAAGAGATGGGTAGGTATGGTGTTAAGGAGAGGAATGCAGAAGGTCAGATGATTGTGGATTTTGCGAAAAGGATGGACATGGCTGTGGTGAATATGTATTTTAAGAAGAGGGAGGAGCATAGGGTGACGTACAAGAGTGGAGGAAGATGCACACAGGTGGATTATATCCTGTGTAGGAGTGCCAGTCTGAAGGAGATTGGAGACTGTAAAGTGGTGGCAGGGGAAAGTGTAGTTAAGCAGCATAGAATGGTGGTCTGTAGGATGACGTTGGTGATCAAGAAGAGGAGGAGGAGTGTGAAAGCAGTGCCAAGGATTAAATGGTGGAAGTTAAAAAGGGTGATTGTGAAGTGGAGTTTAGGGAAGAGTTAAGACAGGCACTGGGAGGCAGTGGAGAGTTACCAAATAGCTGGGTAACTACAGCAGAACTAGTAAGGGAGACTGCTAGAAAGGTGCTTGGTGTGACATCTGGACAGAGGAAGGAGGACAAGGAGACCTGGTGGTGGAATGAGGAAGTACAGGAGAGTATACAGAGGAAGAGGCTGGCGAAGAAGAAGTGGGATTGTCAAAGAGATGAAGAAAGTAGACATGAATATAAGGAGATGAGGCGCATGGCAAAGAGAGAGGTGGTGAAAGCTAAGGATAAGGCATATGGAGAGTTGTATGAGAGATTGGACACTAAAGAGGGAGAAAAGGACCTGTACCGATTGGCTAGACAGAGGGACAGAGCTGGGAAAGATGTGCAGCAAGTAAGGGTGATAAAGGATAGTGAGGGAAAGGTACTCACAAGAGAGGAGAGTGTGTTGAGTAGATGGAAAGAGTATTTTGAGAGGCTGATGAATGAAGAGAATGAGAGAGAGAGAAGGTTGGATGATGTGGGGATAGTGAATCAGGAAGTGAGACAGATTAGCAAGGAGGAAGTAAGGACAGCTATGAATAGGATGAAGAATGGAAAGGCTGTTGGCCCAGATGACATACCAATGGAAGCATGGAGGTGCTTAGGAGAAATGGCAGTGGAATTTTTAACTAGATTGTTTAATGAAATTTTGGAAAGTCAGAGGATGCCTGAGGAGTAGAGAAAATGTGTTTTGGTAACTATCTTTAAGAATAAGGGTGATGTGCAGAGCTGCAGTAACTACAGAGGGATAAAATTGATCAGTCACAGCTTGAAGTTATGGGAAAGAGTAGTAGAAGCTAGGTTAAGAAGGGAGGTGATGATTAGTGATCAGCAGTATGGTTTCATGCCAGGAAAGAGCACTACAGATGCAGTGTTTGCTCTGAGGGTGTTATTGGAGAAATACAGAGAAGGTCAGAAGGAGTTGCATTGTGTCTTTGTAGACTTGGAGAAAGAATATGACAGGGTGCCTAGATAAGAGTTGTGGTATTGTATGAGGAAGTCAGGAGTGGCAGAGAAGTATGTAAGGGTGGTACAGGATATGTACGAGGGTAGTGTGACAGTGGTGAGGACTGCAGTAGGAGTGACAGAGCCGTTTAAGGTGGAGGTGGGATTACATCAAGGATCATCTCTGAGTCCTTTCTTATTTGCAGTGGTGATGGACAGGTTGACAGATGAGATCAGACAGGAGGCCCCGTGGACTATGATGTTTGCAGATGACATTGTGATCTGTAGTGAGAGTAGGAATCAGGTTGAGGAGACTCTGGAGAGGTGAAGATATGCTCTAGAGAGCAGAGGAATGAAGGTCAGCAGGGCTAAGACAGAATATATGCGTGTAAATGAGAGGGAGGGTAGAGGAATGGTGAGGATGCAGGGAGTAGAGTTGGTAAAGGTGGACGAGTTTAAGTACTTGGGATCAACAGTTCAGAGTAATGGTGAATGTGGAAGAGAGGTGAAGAAGAGAGTACAGGCAGGATGGAGTGGGTGGAGAAGAGTGTCAGGAGTGATTTGTGACAGACGGGTACCAGTAAGAGTGAAAGGGAAGGTCTACAAGAGGGTAGTGAGACCAGCTATGTTATATGGGTTGGAGACAGTGGCATTGACAAAAAGGCAGGAGTCAAAGCTGGATGTGGTAGAGTTAAAGATGTTAAGATTTGCACTCTGTGTGACAAGGATGGATAGGATTAGGAATCAGTATATTAGAGGGTCAGCTCATGTTGGACAGTTTGGAGACAAAGCAAGAGAGACGAGATTGCGTTGGTTTGGACATGTGCTGAGGAGGGATGATGGGTATATTGGGAAAAAGATGCTAAGGATGGAGCTGCCAGGTAAGAGGAAAAGAGAAAGGCCTAAGATAAGGTTTATGGACGTGGTGAGAGAGGACATGCAGGCGGTTGGTGTGACAGAGCAAGATGCAGAGGACAGGAAGAAATGGAAAGAGATGATCCACTGTGGCAACCCCTAATGGGAAAAGCCGAAAGATGATGATGATGTGGAAAGTTTAGAGTTATACTGGATACTTAAGTTGCATGCTTATAAGCACCCAGGGTTATATACTGCTCTGTCTGTCTCAAACCAGCTTTAAAGAGGAGGAGGAAGTAGTTGTCTGATGTCATTGGATGAGGTTTTTATGGATGAGTTTTTTTAGCCCTTTGATGATTGTTTTTTGTTTTATTTAAATTTGAAACTGTTTTTATATGTTTACACTCTGTTTGGATCTGAAGAAGTGTTGTATAACTCGAAAGCACTTATCCAGGATTTATTAAATATACATTTTTTACTTTTTATATGGTCATGGTAGCCTTGCTGTTCTTTGGTTTTTATTTGTTATACAGTGTATCCAGAACAGGCTTTTACGTGTTTTGGAGCCTTTTTTGGTATAAGCTTGACAAAAGTGCTTAATCCTTCAATAAAACTGGGTTGTTTCATTTGTGCCATCCAGTGTTTGTTTGTTTTTTGTTTGAGTCTGCACACCTCCTACTGTCTTCCCTGGTAAGGTCAGACCACAAAATGGTCTCCTTTGAAGTAAAAATAAGACCTGGACCCCCAGCTAAACCTGGAATATTCAGGAACTACTCTAAGGCAAACCACCTGCTATTAAGTGATAACCTGGAAATTTTCAAACCCCCTGAGAACACTGCTGCCTATGCAGAACTCTTCATAGAAACCCTGTATAAGCATGTTAATAGCTGCATAGAGACAGCTGCACCCACCAGGAAGAAGTACAGAACTAACTCAAAAAACAAGCCGCCCTGGTGGAATCACAAAATCAATAGGATATATAACAAAAGGGAGAGCATCACAGCAAAAATTAGGAGGTGCAGCACCCAGCAGGATAAAAGCACTGTCATCAGACTAAACAAACAACTTAGAGGACAAATAAAGTCTACCTAAGCCAAATATGAGGTAAGTTTGGCCTCCAGGCCAAGGATTACCACAAAGCATTCTTTACCTATGTTCACGACCTCAAAGGCAGTACACAATTTTGTGCAGAGCTCATTGTAAGTGGAGCCACCTACACTGAGCCAGAAGATATAGCAAACCTCCTGGCTGATAAATTCATCTGTAACTTTACCCGTCTCCCCCTCAACCTTCCACCATGAAATATCATCAAATATATGTCCCCCTACTATCACTAGCGAACAGGTCCTTAATACTCTCTCTCTAAGACCAAGAACACTGCATCAGTGGGCAATGACAGTATCCCTGGATGCCTTCTAAGTAGCTTGAAACATGACCTATCAGGGCCTCTGGAATTACTATATAACTGTAGTCTCCAAACAGGCTTCGTGCCTCATGAATGGAGAACAGCAACAGTCATCCCTCTTCTCAAAGGTGGGCCATCTACAGACCCTGGAAACCCTGGAAAATACATACCCATATTCTCACTGTCGTATATGTAATGCCATGGAAGGAATTATCATGGAAATGAGCAGTAGAGATATAGTAAACCTGCAGACACTGGACCCAAACCCTTTTGGTTTCGTCAAGTGGAGATCATGCCGACTCAACCTGGTGGACTTCTTTGAGAAGGTAACCAGAGCAATCAATGAAGGCAAATGGTTCCCACTGCCTACCTTGACCTGGCCAAGGCATTTGACACAATACCCCACTTGGGCATTGTTGAGAAACTCAAGAAGTTAGGTATAAACTCGTATGTCACCCGGTGGATAGCCAAATGGCTCACAGACAGGACTCAGGAAGTTAGACTTGGGGAGTTCATCTCTACAAAGAGGCCAATCACAAGTGGAGTCCCTCAGGGGATCAGTCCTTGGACAGCTCTTTTTTGGCATTTACTTCTCTGAAGTCAAGACCAATGTCAGTGGTCTCTGGCTGTCTAAATTTGCAGATGATTGCAAATTAGGAGCTGTCTTTGAATCCCACACTGACACAAATGTTCTCCAGGAGGGGTTGAGACAGACAGACAACTGTTGTCAGAGCCATGGACTAAAACTAAATGCCAAGAAATGCATAATAGTATTCTTTGGGAAGTCATCCACCCTTGGTGACAATCATATTGACAAAACACCACTTAGAGCTGACCCAGTAGTCTGGGACTTAGGGGCACACATAGATAGTAATCTAGCCTTTGACCATCACATGTCTATGGTAGTGAGGAGATCATTTTACGTTGCACAACTTCTAAACAAAGGTATGGCATCTAAGTCCAAGGAAGTCATTGTTCTACTGTATTCTGCATTCATCAGACCTATCACTGAGTACACTGCCCCCTTTGGTATGTACCCTAACCAGGCATATCCAACAATTGGGACATCCACGAAGGTTCCTCACTAAAAGAATACAGGATATAAGTAAAATATTCTTTGCAGACTGCCTCAAGACCTTATCCCTGTATTCTGTTTCCCACAGGCTTTTGAGGGGAGATCTATGCCTGGTATACAGGGCATTGTCAGACCCACTCTGATGGACTTCCTGCATATCCACAAAACAAAGAGCACCAGAATTACCTATTCTAAAGACTTAAACCTTGCCTGTGATATAAATAGGACCTGCTGAAGAGACAGGTATGTATCCCAGAGACTAAACTGTCTATGGAGCAGGCTCCCCATCCGTGTGAAGCAGAGTTCCTCCCTAACCCAATTCAAGTGCAACTTGGACATTTGGATGGGTAACAGGAAATTCTTCCCTGGTTTGTCACCTATGTCTCTAATGGACAAAGGCAACCTGTAAATGGTTCATCTCCCAAGCCCCTGCTTGTAAATGTTTCATCTCTCAAATGCCTGCTTACACTTGTCATGGGTATCAGAGATTTGGGATGCATAGCTAGGCTTAAAGAGATCCTTGTGGTCATCAGCTTAGTAAACACCTATGAACCCTACCCCCTTCAGAATGGGGAATGTATAATCTTGGTATGCACTGATTTTTATAAATTATTTGATGAGCTTGAAGCATCCTTCTTGTTTTCCTGTCCAACTAGTCCAACACCTTTTGGGGGTCAGTCATTCACTCCAAAGCTGTAAGTTAGGACAGGATGAGCAAATTGGTTTATAGCTTGGACTTTTTCTAGATGTCAACTCTGTTTTCAGTATTAATTTAAATCATCAAAAATATTCCTTACTAAGTTTTATTCGCATTTGTGCATGTTTTATTGTTAATCCTTCCTCAAGTCCTAAATATTTGTACACTCCCTCTTGCTCAAGTTCTTTCATTTCACATTCTTGCCCCAAACTGTTTTCTTTGTGCTGCAGCTTTCCTGCTTTAAATGTTGCTTTTGCACATTTAACTAGACCAAATGACATTCTTATATCATCTGAAAAAATTTTGACCACTTACAGTTGTGCTTTCATTTCCTCATCTGATGAACTGTACAGTCTTAAATCATCTACAAAAAGATGAGAAGTCTTTGTATTTTTGTTTTGTGAGAGCCAAACTGTAACCATGACCTAATCTGTTAAGTAGACAACTTAATGGGTTAAGGGGAAGACAAGAATAGCAGTGGTGACAGTTACCCTGGAATACCCCCTCTGAATTTGTATCCCTGGGATAATAATTTGTCTTTTATCATGGCTTAACTGCAAAGTGGTCTGCCACTGTTTTATGGCTGCTATAATGTAATTGATCAGTGTAGAGTATATCTTATACATTTCTAAGCACTCTTTTATCCATGAATGTGGGATACTGTCAAATGCTTTTTTGTAGTCTATGCATGCCATTCTTAGATTCTTCCCCTTTTTACAGTTCTCCATTATAACTTTATTTAACAACAAATGATCCTTTACTCCACATGACTTTCTTTCATTACCATTTTGTTTTGTTGCCATGATTGAGTTTTCTTCTAAATGACTATAACCTCTGTCGGCATCAATTCCACTGCATAGTTTATTCATCATCGGAAGGCAATCAAATGCCAGTAATTAACTAAAATAAGTTACTGGTCTATAGTTTTTAGAATAGCTTGTAGGTTCAGCCTTAAGTAGTAGTAGTAGTATTGTTTTTCCTATTGTTAATCAGGCTGGTGTATTGTCAGGGTGTGCATAAAAATAAGTTTTTACTTATGGTTAAATCTTCATGTAATGATGTTAATATTTTTAGCCAGAAGTTAGGTACTGCATCTGGGCCTGAGGTTTTCCATTTAGGAGCTTTTCTTAACTTTTCCTTCAATCTCTCTCTGGCCGTTACTTCATCCCATTTGATAGCCTATGCATTTGAACTTTTTATTCTTTCTTTTGCTTCTTTTATCCATTTAGCATCTTTGTTATGTTCTGCGGGATCTTCATTGATATTTCTCCAAAATGTATCTATTTATTTTTTTTGGTGGTGTTTTAATTCCTTTTGCTTTGTTTCCCAATTCTCTAAAAAAAACTATTTTAGATCACCAGTAAATTGCTTGTTTTGTAAGTCTTCCTTTACATTTATCTGCATATCTTCTACATTTTTCTGCCTTTGCTGATATTTTTAATTCATTATTTACAGTACTGCAGAATACATCTTGATCTGCACTGATACTGCACATTGCTTTTATCACGTCTATCTTTCGAAGTATTTTTGTTGATCTGTTCCTTCCTCTATACTCTTGTAACAGTGACAGTTCTTGTCTTAATTGCTTTATAGCTTTCTCTGTTCCATACTTCCATGAGGGAATTTGATTTCTTCCATTCCTTTCCATTACTACCCTGTGTTTTTGTGTTAAAACTTTATCTGTTATTATACAATGACTGGCCATTACTATTCCAAAATGTGCACACTGATTGGCCAGCATTGTAAATTGTTGTTATATCCGTTGTAAATCCGACAATATACCAAAGGAAAAGGTCCGGTCGCCCGGACTTTTTTTCCATTGATATATTGTCCAAGTTTTAATTTTTTTTTTTATTAAAAAAAAATAAAGCTGTAGTCCCAACTCCGCACATACGAGAAAGACAGCATGAAGAAAATAGAAGGAAAATCAGGTACGGTATTTAAAATTAAATACACATACCTGATTTCCCCTTGTATTTTCTTCAAGCTGTCTTTCTTGTATGTGTGGAGTTGGGAGTGCAGCTTTCCTACCCCTAAATTGCCACAAACCAATAGTTAAAAAAAAAGAAATGATAGAAAAACAGAGCAATGGAAATCTTCTTTTCTCCATTGCGTACTTTCCCAAGCATGGATGTACTGGGTATGTGTAGGAACACAAGCTCCAAACGCATGCACAGTACATCAGCAATGGCAAAGCGGAACTGTCCAGCGGTGGAAGGACAGCACGGCGCCGTTATACAAGGACATTATTTAAGAAAAGTAAGTATTATTTTTCTTAAATAATGTCATTGTATAATAGGAGTAACCCACTTCTGGGTGTGGGTAATGCTGGATTTACCCACGGTTGTTTTTGTTTGGTCACTCGGGCTTCGCCCACGTGACCAAACCACACCAACCGTGGGTAAATCCAGCATTTCCCACACACAGGCTTGGGTTATTGCTTAATTAATTTACCTTCACAGTAATAGATTTTATTTACTTCTGTTATATCACATGAATCTCTATGGAGAGTCCTAATTACTGTGTTCATTTGTTTTATCTGACTTTTTACTTTTTTGGGTTTTATTGACTTTCTGTAGTGTATTTCTTTCATTGATTTTAATATATCTGTCCATTTCTATTAATTCAAGCAACTCATCTCTTAAATCATTTTCTTCTAAACTGAGGGCATATTCTTTGCTCTTCATTTCCTGCGGGCATTCTATAGAATCTTCCTGTGCCAGATTCTCTTCAGTTTCATCCTGTGTCATCTGCTACTCTTCTATTATGGGAACTCACTGGCCTGTCACTCCACAGCACTGACTGTGTCAGAGTTGCCACGGTTTCCTGTTCCTTCCCTTGCTGTCAACTGAACGTTTGTACTGGTTTCCTATGGAAGGCTCTAAAGTATCTTCATAAGACAACTGATCAGATGTTTTCCACTCCACTGGTTTCTTTTTAATTTGAGGATTCATTGCTCTCTCCTGCTTTGGTGTCAGAGTTAGATTTCTACACTAAATCCTTCACTTCACAGGTAATCCATAACTTCAGTTTCTATTTCTTTAACTTCTCTAATAATCATTTCTACTTTTCCTCTTTGTTTTCTTATTTTTTGTACTGTAAAATATTCCATGTCTGGATGCCTTTGCATGTATATATCTTCAAATTTCTTTGGTGCTGCTCTTTTGTGTATTGATTAGTTTTTCTTTCTACTTTGCATAAATATTGCACCATGCTTAATTTGTTTTCCTCCATGTCTGTATTTCTTCTACAGATGTCTCCTGCTCCTCCTGTTTCTCCTAAATTTGGGGACTCGTTCCATCACAATGTGATGCAACCTATGTTTCACTTTCTGCACTAAATCTTTCACTTTGCAAGTATTTCATAACTTCATCTTCTAGTTTTTAACTTCTACTTTGCCAGTCTTCTATTCTACCTTCCCTCTGATCTTTTTTATTGTGAAATTTTCCATATTTGGATCCACCTTTTGCCTGTATTTCTGTTTGAATATATTTGAGGCTGCCTTTTTTCTGTTGATTAATTTAACTATACTTTGCATAAATATTGAACCATATTAGCTCTCTGTTTTTTCCCCATATTTCTTTTTTTATACCTTTCAAAAGTCTCTAGATTTTGTTCTTTATATTTTCACACTTCCTCAGTTGCTTCTTTTTCCAACTGGCCCAATGTTTCTTGATTTATATAACTTTTTTTTAAATAAATCTGTTGTATTAATGAATACAATTTTTTATTTGAAGCTTCTGATGGTTTGACAGTTTTTCTTGTGGAAGTATTTTTCTTTCCACTAATTTCTCAATCTTTTGTATATATGCTACTTAGAAATTCTTGGCTTCTTGCATAATAGTAACAAAATATAATTTTTTTCTTATCCTCGATAGTCCACTGTATCATCTTTGTGGCTCTATTTTGGCCTACCAATTGTTGTAAACTGCTACTTCCTTCTACAGTGGGGAGAGGGGGATCAACCCCCTGGGCTTGGCCTTGCCCCATTGTAGGAATGTTTTTGTGTTTTGAGGATTCTACACTCATATTTTCTAGTCCTGGCACTAGTGCACCTGCAAGGATTGGGCACATTTTTATCCTGGGTCTTGTGCACTTAGCAATCTTTTTTATTTAACCTACTTCTGTGCATGATATAGTCTATATAAAATACAGTGTATATAGTGTCATCTTGGTGAGATTTTGTGAAAAACAGGGTCCACCTCATGAAGGTACTCACTAAGACTTGAGAATGAATTCAGTTCCAGCCATACTATTCTCCTTTGCTTGGTGGCCTGTTATCTCTCCATTTGGACCCCAATCCTGTCGCCATTCAGACCCCTATTATCTCTGCATTCTGACCTTATTGCTTGAAAGACTATCACCTTGGAAATGCACATATCTGATGTGTGTGCTTAGAGCAAGAATTTTAGGGATAGAGGGTAAGAGCAATTATGTCTTGTGCAACTGCTTTTTAATCTCTCATGACAAGATACATTTATACATCTTCAGATAGATCTGTCATATTTGGAACATTCACAAACCATAGACATTAGACATGGAGTAATGTATAACTGAGCAGAAAAGAATAAATGTGAACACAGTGTAAGCGGCAGATTCAGAGAAATTTGAAGCAGTCTAAGGAATGCACTTAGAAATAATTAGAAGAGCAGTAGGAGAAAGTTTCATTTATTATTACTCTTCTGTATTGTATTTACACTTTGCCTTTTCTTTCAGCAAACCTAGTCAGTGACAATAGAGTCTGTTTAACGATTTGGCAGGCTTAATGGCAGGAAGTGGCAGAATTATTTGTTTATTTATTTCAGTTTGTTTACATGGATAGAGCACTGATCCATATGGAATGATATCAGGTTCTGCCCAGGGGAGGTGTAAAAATTAAAGTAAAAGGATTGCCCAGGGGAGGTACAAAAATTAAAGTAAAAGGATTGCATAATAACTATCACAACGTGATCAACAGTGGTAACACATGTAAAATCAGAATATTATACACATATACAAACTGAGCACACATTGCAGTTCTAAAATGACAGAGGAAAATATTCATTGATATGTAGAAGTAAACCTTGAGCAATGAGAGAATTAGTGAATGGATACAAAAGAGCTTGAGGTAGTCAAGGCAGTGCATGGATAAAGACAGAATGAGAGAACTGATTAAGATCAGGAAGGACAGAGCAGTAAAAGAGTTTGAAGGTCAGGTAAGTAGAAAGAGGTACATCCCATGAAACTGGTAGAAGATAGAATTCTGTGTAATAGTTAGTTACAATGTATGTGTGTTAAGTAATGTGCCCTGAAATGAACAATTTGTACTTGGCTTATGTTTGTAAATGAGTGTGAAGCTATTACCTAACTTTGTCATAGGAAGAAATATCTTACAGATAGGCCTGAAGAGATTCACAAAGTGTAGGACCTAAAGTAGAAAATCTGTGACTGTTGTAGTGGAGGCTAGATGTGGATGTTTGTAGCACTGGACTTAAGTGAGTTTGATTTAAGTGATCTAAGTGAAAGTTTTGCAGCTAGAGTAAGATAATTTTCCAGGTTTAGCAGTTTAAATAGATGATAGCCACGGTGGTGCAGTGGTAGCATTGTTGCCTCACAGCAAGAGGTTCTCCTGTTCAATTCTCGACTGGAGTGCCTTCTGTGTGGAGTCTGCATGTCCTCCCCACAGTCGAGTGGCATTCGAAAGACATGCGTACAATGGGCGTGCCTTCTCTGAAGGTTGGGCATTGAACTGGCACCTCGGCACTCGTAAAAAAAAACAAAAAACTACTGCCAATCAATAGTGGGCTGGAGTTCCACTGTGGTGACCCCTAACCGGGAAAAGCCAAAAGAAGAAGAAGCAGCTTAAATAGATGCATGGCTGGTAAGAGATCAGCGTTTGGTTTATGAGTACCCATTTGGCTTTTGTGAGTATTTGACAGTGGTGTTCGTGTTGTGTGGAAAGTGTTATGAAGTGGAAAGTTTTATTGTTTTGAGTTTGAAGTGAACTGGTGTTTTTATTTGAGGCGACAGAAAATAGTATTAGGCCTTCTTGGTAATAAGGAGAGGAAGTTAGTATATTCCTAGCCAAGAAGAATAGGTGTTTAACTCTCAGCCTGATTTTGGATATGTGATGTTAGAAGCTCCGAGACTGGTCTAGCCAGATGTCAAGATATTTTTAAGGGGTGATAAGTTCAATAGGCTCATTATTGAGGCTGTGGTCTACAAGGAGAATGGTGTACTTGAATGTTCTTGTTTCGTTCTGCAAGGCATGGGTTTAGTTTATGAGAAGACAATGCTGATTGCTTAGATAATACAATAGAGTAAAATAAATGGTAAACAATCATGAGCAAGAGTGTAGGGTAGTGTACAAAGAAAAGAAAAAGCTGTAATAGGGAATAGTAAAACTGGGTTGTGAAACTGACTTTAGAAGGAAGAGGTAGATAGTGTGTAGGTGGGAAGTGGTTATATTTTAGTTATGATCCTTGGGGTGGCTTAGAAATGGGGACAGGACAGGGATAAAAGCAACACACTCAGCAAGAGCTGAAGCTAATCAGTTACTTCTTGTACAGGTGAGAGAAGTGGAGTAGAGTCAGAACAGGAAATGCTAGCTGAAGAGGGCAACAGGAATAACAGTGTTTTAAGTCAAAAATCACAGACAGCTAAAACACCTTTTCTGGTTAATAAAGTTTTTAGAGGATTACAATAAGGGCTACTCAGAGAACAGAGATAAAAACCTAGTGTGCTCACACTCCTGTGTGAGACTGCATTAGAAGAATGTGAAGGTAACAAGCAGGGAATTACAAGGACTTCAGAGATTGAGCACATTGAGTAAGAAATATACTCACATGGGAGCTGCTTTGTAACTAGCAGAGAATATACAAATTAAAGGCAGACAAACTAGGACAGGGAAACCAGGAAGAGAGAAGAAAGAAAGGAGAGTGATGCAACTGCAACTATAGAAGAGCAAAAGAGGAATAGAATGAAAATAGCAAGTGCTATTGTGAGAAAAGCAAGCCAGGGAGAAGGATAATTGTGTGGGATAAGAGGAACATCTACTGAGCCCAGGTCAAACACAAGGAGGTTTAACAATGATAGGTATTCTGCAGGCGGACAGTACATGCAGTGCTGAAAAATTCATGGTGGCGGGCATATGTCTTCTGAATATTCATAGGTTCATAGGAGTCAGGATATTACTATGCTAACAGCTTAAGAGTCCTTACAAGCCTAGCCAATATAATCTGATTTTACCCAATGTATGGCCCGTAGCAGCAAGAGGATGGCATAGGTTTGTACAATTGCTCCTGTCCATATGTGACATAGACACTACGTCAGGTGTGAACTTGCGATTATCCATCCATTGATCCAAATTACATTAGAAGAGGGACAGGGAAAGGCTCTGCTTAACATGAATTGGAAGCCTGTTACAAAGAAAGGACAATCTCTGAGTCACAGATCTGACTCTCCAACATGTTTTGTTTGAGTCACTGGCTAAGTTTAGATCCCTAGATCAGGTGACCCTCATGCTGTTTAACTTGCAGATGTGTAGCAGCTCCATCAGGGCTGGATTTGTGAGTGCTTTGTAGGTCAGGCATAGGTCACCCTTTAATAGTCGGTAGGAGACACAGTAAAGGGATAAGGCTTTAGTCTATCAATGTAGGACATGTTGTTTACATCCTGTATTTTCTTTGTGAGGAACCTCTGAGGTCACTGTAGCTGCTATAAGGGCCTAGTCAAGTAAATGACGAATGGCACATTGTGCTCAGTTATTGGTCTAATAAAGGCTAAGTACAGTGGGTCTATGATTTCATTGGATCTGGATGCCATACCTTTACTTTTAAAGTTGTGCCGCATAGGAGGACTTCCTCACCACTATGGACACATGGCAGTCAAATCTTAGACTACTACCTGTCTGTGTGCCTAAATCTCTCACCTCTGAGTCTATTCTTAGAGGTGTGCTGTTGATGTTGTAATTTGCAGGGGTGTTTGACATCTAAAAGGGTATACTAATGCATTTTATTTCACATTTAGTTTTTGGCCATGGTTCTGGCATCAGTCATTTGTCTGATGTAGACCCCCCTGAAGGATAGCTACATAATTGGGGGATTAACTGATTATTCCTGTTTTGCAGTCATTTGTAAACTTTGCCATCCAGAGGCCTTCCACTTTAACCTTGATTTTAGAGAAGTATATTCTGAAAAGGAGTGGTCTCACCAGTCCTGTGGCATGCCACTAATAATTGGCCTCTTGCTGGATTTGGATTTACCATTTTACCCACATCTGTCCTGTACATTAGCCAATTGTCTATAACGGACATGGGCACTACCCCAGGTGTGAACTTGCATTTTACCCATCCATTGATCCAAATTGCTTTAGAAGGGGGCAGGGGGGCATGGCCAAGATGTTGGCTGGTTAACAGCACTTTTCCTTAGCTCTGCTATCTAATATTCATTTTGACAGAAACCTTTAAATACTAGGGCCAGTTGATCCATCATGCCTACAGATTTATATTTCTTAAAGTCCCTGGGAAGAATAATTTGGAACTTTTTTTTTTTGCCGAATTTTCTGTTAATAGCCTCTCAGGAAGGGCACTGTCATCTCCTCAGCATGAATGACTTCAAAAGCAGTGTGCAGGACCAGTCAATGAAGAAAGAATTGCAAGCCTTACTTTCTGAATGGTTTATCTATAAAAATGGACAGTAAGCTGGATTATTTTAAAGAAGAGATTATATAGCAAATGGAACTGTTGAAAGAAATGATAATGCAACATGGTACCCAGATTACTGGTATGGAAGTCTCTTTTAATGACTTGGAGGGCAGAGTAACTGAACAAGAACTTCAGAGGGAATTTCCCTTAAAACAAAGCACTTCTTTACCAAGTAAAATTGATGATCTAGAAAACAGATCAAGAAGAAATCTTCATATATATGGCTTGCCAGAAAAGACAGAAGGGGATAACATGATAAACGTCCTCACATCTTGGCTAGCTAATATCTTAAACCTACAGGAGTCCCTTTCTTTTGAAACTGAAAGAGCCCACAGATCACTGACATCTTTTTCAGTTTCTAAAAAAAGGTAATCAATAAACCAAGGTCTTTAATAGTATGCTTTCTTTCTTCCCAAGACAAGGAAATGGTATTGAAAACAGCATGGGCCAACTCTCCAATTAAATTTAATGACAATATCATAAGATTTGACAATGGCTATTCATCTGCAGTGATTACAAGAAGAAAGGGATGTTTGCCATCGATCAAGGAACTGAAAAAGGAACCTTTTAAAGTTCATCTTTTGTTTCCTGCAAGACTTAAAAGTATTCATTCCAGGTGATACCAAAACCTTTGAAACATTAGATTTTGCTGTCACATATCTAATAAGCAATAACATGATAGATCAAATTGAAGAAATGGGCTGCTCTGTTTTTTCACTTAAGCATCAAGCAGGGAATAACAACTGGAAAATAGTGAACAAGAATAAAAAACGCTAAAAGACAAATAATTTCTTAATTTCTGTTTTTGTTTTCTTCTGTTGTTACAATAGCATGTTTTATATTCAATTCTACTATAAAGAAATTTCACCTTTTCCATGATCCACAAAGGAAAACAATAAAAGCTTTCTTTTCTATCTAATATTGCTTATTTGCTTCTAATAAAACATTCAGAATATAGTTTTACACTACAAAATACTATAGTAAAATTCTTCTAAAGAAATTTACATGGTGCCTTTTTAAAAATCTAAAGTTAGTACAACGCAACTTAATTATAAATGTACATACATATTATTTAAAAGTTTTAAAACACAATACACTGTCTGCTTTGCTGTATTATAGCACCTTGATTACATACTAGAAATGATAGATGATTTATATTTCTCTTAACCCAGTGCATTTTTGTACATCCTGTTAATGAATGTAAGACTTTTGTGGTTAATTTAATGCTTACTAGTAACACCTAAATGGTGGTTAAAGCAAAATAACATATAAAAGGGTGAAAATATAATGTCTTCATAAACACACTGCTGCACAGATTTTGCCGTCTGAATATACTAATAATATATCAGTTTAATTAGTTCTTTAAATATCTGTATATATTTAATGTTTACAACCAGATTATCTAATTTAGGGCATTTTTTCAGAGTTAAAAGCTTAATGGAGTCATGTACACAGCTATGAAGTGAAAGAGTTTACAGTTAGACACTTCACGAGCTCCAGCCAAAATGTTGATGTTTTTTACAGTTTACTTACCGTTCTTTCTCAGTTTCCCACTGAGATTGCAGGCTAAAACACTTCATCTTCTTTTAAGTCATTTTCTCGAGCTCGAGTAATTCCATAGCTTAGATCCCTTCACAAAAGTGTGATCAGCTCAAATGGAACTAAACGGCTCAGATATGATGTAACCACACTAGCTAAATATTAAACAAGAGCCATTCATGCTGTCTAGCTGTTTAAAATGATGCACACACTATTTTAGCTTAATTGATTCTACAGATTTATTATAAGCTGTTTATTAGTTCTGTTAACGTATATAGTGTATTTAATGTTTTAAATGTTATTTAATATGTATTTCTTTAGTACAATTTATAAATGTTTTGTTGTTTCTGGTTGGTTATGAGAAGTGTACAGTGAGGAAGATAAAATTGTATCATTGCTTATTATAGTCACTGTACTTTTAGTCTGAGTTTATAAGTACTATTTAAGTAGTGATATCACTTTTGTTTGGAGACTGGTTTACATTGTAAATTATTTGTATAGATAGTTTAATAACTGGATACTTTCTGTTATAAGTAAAGTTATTAAATTGTCAGACGTAGGGATAACTCGGAAATTCAAGTGTATGGTATCTTTTTCCCCATAGATTGTATAGTCTATTTTTAATTCGATATTTAATGCTTTATTTCCTTTTTCTTCTTTTTTTGGTTGCCTAAGTACATTAGGAATATAGTCATCTCACAAGTAATTGTCATTTCTTCTTGTTCTATGTATGCTTTTACTCTTCTCCCTGGTTGTACAATATCTACATGCATAGAAATTTCGTAAATAATAGCTTAAGTATGAAATGCATTTCCATTAATGTAAATTACTTAAATATTAGCTTAGGTTGATTAAATATTTATTTTTCTTCTTCTTCTTTTGGCTTTTCCCAGTTAGGGGTCACCACAGTGGTTCACCTGTCTGCTCATGATTGGCAGTGGAGTTTTACAGTGTCGAGTTGCCAGCCCGGCACCCAACCTTCCACAGAAGGCACACACATGCATGCACTCACACCTGGGGCCAATTTAGAGTGTCCAATCCACCTACAGCCTGTCTTTAGGATGTGGGAGGAAACCGGAGCACCCGGAGGAAACCCACGTGACCACAGGGAGGACATGCAGATTCCGCACAGAAGGCACCCCAGCTGAGGATCGAACTGGAGAACTTCTTGCTGTGAGGTGGCAATGCTAACCACTGCACCACCATGGCCGCCCTAGGTTGATTAAATATTTAAAACTCTTTAATTCACAGCTTATTTTTTTTTTTTTTACAGGAAACCCATCTCTTACAAGTAGATTTAAATATATGTTATATTAGAAACTATACAGTTTTAGCAACTCATATCATAGACAAGAGCTGTAATGATTTTATAGAAGAACTTGGCCATTATGCCTAAAGTCATAAATATTTATCAAGAAAGATCAGGAATGCTTTGTTTGCTAACTTTAGAGTTAAGTGGGAAGATATATACAATAGTGAATCTCTAATGGATTCCTGGTCTAGGAGTTAAAGTAGTTAAACAGCACATAGAAGACATTATACACTTTTCAAAAAGTAATATAATTTTAGCTGGAGATTTTAGCCATATAATAAATGAAAGTGACACTAACTCTAAAACCACATGTAGGAAAACTGCACCTTCAAGGGCACTGGCTGAATTTACTGACATGTTTAATTTAGTAGATATAAATAAATATGCTGACCTAGAGTCATTATTTTACACATTTTATTCACATAGGCATGGTTCTCATTTGAGAATTGATAGTGTATTTATCAAGAGAATTAATTACAAAGCTAGATAAAGTTAAAGTAATTTCTCACCCCCTATCAGGTCACAATGCACTTACATTTGACTTAGAAATGCACACAAAACAAAGGAGGTCTATCACTAGAGTACCATCTTATATAAAAACTTAGAGGATTTTAAGGAATTTTTTTTATTAAAGAAATGCAGTCTTTCCTTGAAATAAACCTTACTGACGAAACTTACATATATAAAGTGTGTGTGTGTGTGTGTGTGTGTGTGTGTGTGTGTATATATATATATATATATATATATATATATATATATATATATATATACATGGGTCCACTTCTTTATTTTGAAAGTCCACAATCTTGACTTTCAAAATATTGAACCCAGAATGTCAAGATTGTGGAATCCTGAAAGCAAGAAAAAAAATAAAAAAGACATGAAAATATGTTTTTGCAGGGGGGCAAGCCCCCTGCATCCCCTGCAACTTTAATATAGTAACTTTGATATCGCACTACAATGAAGAGAATGGTAATGTTCCTGTTCTGCACAATATACAGCTCTCCATTACCATTCTCTGCACTGTAAGGCGATCTCGGAGTTAGTATATTTAAGTTGCAGGGGGTGTGGGGGATGCAGAGGGGCTTGCCCCCTGCAAAAACATTTTTTATGTCTAGTTTATTTTTATTTTATTTTCGAGATTTCACAATCTCAACATTCTCTGTTTAGTATTTTGAACGTCGGGATTGTGGACTTTCGAAATTAAGAAGTGGACTCTTGTATATATAATATATGAGAGTCATTGAAGTTTTATTTGTATTGCAAATCTTTCGCATGGTATAATAATAATAAGGGAAAGCAATGGAATAAAGACTTAGTGGAGCTGCAGACAAACACCGACAGGTTAAAACTTAACATTCAAAAAGGGATGAAGCACTTAACTAATGAACTGGAAGAGAAGAATAAAAAATATTTAGAAATACTGCATCACAAAACTATGACTGATCTAGAGAAGGTTAGACCTGGAAGAGAAGAATAAAAAATATTTAGAAATACTGCATCACAAAACTATGACTGCTCTAGAGAAGGTTAGACCTGTTACTTATTCAATGAACCCTAGAAATCAAAAGAGAATTGCTATTAGAACTAAAAAGATAATCAAATCAAATAAAGGAAGCATATGTAACAGGCACCAGGAAGAAAGTTTCAGATTTAGAAGGAATACGGGAAGCATTTAAAATGCATTATCATAATATTAACTCATAAAGTATTGAATTAGAACCACAAAATGTAATAAGTTCTTTTCTTAAGAGAAATGTTAAGTCTAAATTACAGGATCAACATATTAAGTTAATTGATAAACAATTAACAATGACTGAATTTAAATCCCAAATGAATAAACTAAAGCTTACTAAAGCACCTAGTATAAATAGTATTATTCCAGAGATGTTTAAACTATCTAAGGAAGCTGTGGTCTTGTTGATAAAGTTGTTTAATCTAGTAAAATAAGGCACAGATATACCTCCTTGGAAGTATACAATAATTTCCCCTATTGTGAAATCTGAAAAAAATTGCTAATGAATGTTCCTCTTATAGACCTGTACCCCTTTTGAATGTTAATTATAAATTGTTCATGTCAGTTCATGCAGGTAGGATTAAGCAGCTCCTTCTTTCATTAGTATATGAAGATCAAACAGGCTTCATAAAAGGCAGGAACACTTATAACATTAAAATAATACTTTCTTTCATTGACTATACAAATCTTACTAAGAGAAGTATGACCCTAATGAGTCTAGATATAAACAATGCTTTTGACTTGGTTAATTGGAATTATCTAATCCTAGCACTAGAAAATTATGGATTGCCACATAAGTTTACTCAATTATTAAATGACTTTATGAGAAATTTTTAGCTTATGTTAAGATTGGGTCATGTTTTTCTACTTCTATATCAGTTATTAAGGGCACAAAGCAAGTATGCCGTTTATCTCCCATGTTGTTTGCTTTATTCATAGAGCCCTTTGCATGCTGTATTAGAATAAGTGCAAGCATTAAACATATATTTGTTGGGAGTAATCTGGAAATGAAGGTTCAACTCTTTGCTGATGATATTTTGTTAACTCTAAATGACAATGTTAATTCATTATCTGCTTTGCTGAAATCAGTTGATTACTTTGTCTGTTTCTGGTCTAAAATTCAATGAAAATAAAACAAAATTGCTGTTAATAAACTCTGATGAAAAGAATTTAAATAAGAAATTTTCTTACTATCTTACCCCAGGTAATAAAATTAAATACTTAGGGGTCTTGTTAACTAAGGATTTAAATGAGATATTAACTGCTAATTATAATAATACTTTAAACCATATAAAAACCCTCATACAAAAATAGAACAAATTCTTTTTTACAATGGAGGACAGATTATGCATAATAAAAACAATCAATTTTCCAAAACCATTGTATTTTATACAAGCATTCTCTGTTTTCTTCTAAATGATGTATAAAAAGTTTAACAAATTAATGTTAATTTTTTATGGCTTAATAGTAGACCCAGAATAGCTATTAATCATCACTTGAATGATTGGGAAGCGGGGGTCATAAATCTTCCTGATATACAGGTTTATGCATTATCATCTGTTGTAAAGACTATCTTTGTGGCTAACACTTCTTATTCAGCTAAATGGAAACAGATACATGAAACATTTGGTTAAAATCAGGTCAGTCAGTGTCATTGCAGTACACAGGGTTGATTTCTAATATTCTCCTCAGAATGGTGAGAGAATGTACAGTCTTTGGTAAAAAGAAATGTATAAGTTATAAATTTATAACTGATGCATTAAAATTTTACAGTACTTATCTGAACAAGAATCCAGATATCAAGGCTTGAATATTTTTGTTATACCCCATCGCCCGTATGCAGGATTATATGAATACTTTTGATATGGCCACAATCAAAATTCTTAAAAGGAGCTAATCTACTGGTATCAACTGCTTTACAGTGGCAAACTTCTATCAATGGAACAAATTAAAGATAATTTCAACCTGGACAGTAGTATGTGGCAAAATGTTCCTAAATTTGTTGAATATCTCATTTACTTAACAAACTATACTGTCCAGGGAAAAGGTTATTTATCAGAAATTTATAAAATAATTAAAAGCACTAAAATATAAAGAAATTTTGGGGATTATTATAACGTTTAACAATCAAGCTCCTGATGATAATGATGTTGTTTAATGCTCCCATTCCACAATGTGTCTCTAGAGCAAAACTTTCACTTCTGTCGATCCTTTTAGCCATAGCACACAAGACAATCGCAACAAACTGGAAGAGTGAAACATCTCCAACTTTTAAAGATTTTAGAAGTATTGTGTTATCTGTATCTCTGACGGAATTATCAACTATCAGGAAAAGAACTGAGAAAACTGAGAAGATCACTTCTTATTACAGTTCCTGGCAAAAAGTAGTGGAAATACTGGAGAAAGATGACTGGTACATTATATGATCACATACTATGCTTTGAAAACATTTGTTGATCATATCATTTAATTTAGGCACCCGTGTAAATAATTTGTTTTGTTGGTTTATTATGTAGTTTTATATTGTTATATGCGTTAATCAATAGTGTATGTTTAGTTTGCTGTGGTACTCTAAATCATATTCTTGTTTAAAAAATTCAATAAAAAAAAAGGGCTCTGTTAATGTGAATAGGAAGCTTGTTCCAAAGAAAGGGCAATCTCTGAGACGCATACCTGACTAACCAGCATGTTTTATTTGAGTTGCTGACTAACTTTAGATCCCTAGATTGGGCGAGCCTCATGTTGTTTGACTTGTAGATATGTTCCACTCCATCAGGGCTGGATTTGTGACTGCCTTGTAGGTCAGGCATAGGTCACCCCTTAATAATCAGTAAGAGACAGAGTAAAGGAAAAGCATTTTCAGTCTATCCACATGGGACATATTTACACCCTGTATTTTCCAAACTCAGCTCAAATTGTATCTCCCCAACACTCCTATAGAGATCCCAGTGGGCCTGATAAGCTGTTTAAAAGGTAACTTGGGATATTGTCATCCCCACTGAAGCTGTATTTTTAGCTTTAGAGAGCACAGTGGCATCCTGTTCTTTGGTGGTAATTAGTGTTGGAGTGGTAGAGGTATTTTTTGGAGAGAACTAGGGGAGATGGGGGAGATGAAAGTTGAGCTGAATTTGTCGGTCAGCAGATTTGCTATATCTTCTGGCTAAGTATAGGTGAGGCCATCTGCAATTAATGCCACACATTGTTTGGTGTTGCCCTTAAGATTGTGGACATAACTGAAAAATGCCTTATGGTTATCCTTAGCTTTAGAAGCTATTTTTACCTCAAAGTCTGCTTTCACAGACTTGACTGGTTTCTTGATTCACACGTTTAGACTAATGAGGGACTTTTTGCTCCCTTGTGCACATTTCCTCTTACTTCTCTACAGAATTTTCTTTCTTTCTTTCTTTGCGCAACATAATTATACCAGGGGTCTTGTTTTGTGGTTTGACCAGAGTTTATTTCAGTTAATTATATGGTTATCAGGGCTATTGTGCACTCATCTGCATAGGTTTCTGTGTTTTCTGGATTTGGTGGAGTATGAAAACTAGCTAGGTTGTTCACTAATAGGAGGTAATTTACCTTAGAGAAGTTCTTAAAGTTTTTGCTTTTAGGTGGGGGGACTAGTTTTACATCTGTTTCAAGGAAGACCACTTTGTGATCTGATCTTACCAGTCAGGACATCACACTGGGGTGGGAGAGTAGTGCTCTCCCATATTTATGAGTACCAGTTCCAGGATATTTGTTTCCCTAGTTGGAGTGCAGATGAGCTGCTCTAGGGGATTTGAATTTACAGTCAAGAAATCTTTGGCCTGCATGTTAGTGGTGATGTATGCCTCCCAATTAATGGAGGGGCAGTTAATACCCCCCCCCGATGACTATAGTATTGGACTGGATGATGAGTGATTGTAGTAACTTCAGGCATGATGCATGGGTTTTCTGGTTTATGGTAGGAGAGCTGTAGCTAGTAAGAATATGGTTGGTTGGACATGGAGTAGCTCGAGCATGTCATATTGTTTGACTAGCTTTGAGGTGTGTTTATCCTTCGTGTAGATAGATACATTTCAACTTTTTGCTTTTTCATGCTCAGAGGGTGGTCAGAACATATGAAACACATTATAGCCATGCACTGACGGAGTGCTTTCCATGGCTTTGAATCATGTTTCAGTAACTGTACAGACAGAAGCATTCTCAATTTTGAGAAAAGCTTCTAAGGAGTGCAGATTCTTGTTGAGACTCCTAGCATTAAAAAGTAACACCTTTAGCTTGTCCTGAATAGCGTTCTTATGTTGGAACACTTGTCTGTTTGGCAATGCCTAAAAAGTCACTGTAGGGGTGGATAATGTTTTGGTCAGTATATGGAAGGCTAGAGGTGACAGGTGAAGCCCATCCATGGCAAAGTAGCATGGCCTGTCAACCATGTCCTCCCAGGCTGACAAGTATTGGACCCCCATTGGAATGACACCAGTAGCTAAGCCAGTTGTTAAAGCTGATCATTTTCTGCTGGCATTGTGGCATCATCCTTGGAGATGGTAGAATGCTGCTCAATGCTAGGCTCATACCTGCCTGTAACACATTTTCTGAAAGTTCAATCATGTCTCACTTCATATAGTCCAAGGAGGTATGTCTCATGTCGTTTACATCCACATGGACTATGACTGAGTCATACTGGTATTAATATTAGGGGTAAGTGACATGAATGCTTGTATGATCTGGCTGATCCTGGCCCCCGACAGGCAACTAACTGTAACCTTCTCCTTATCCAGCTTGGTAAGAGAGAGATCGGTGTGTATCACAATTGAGTCTCCTATGACCAGAATAATGGGTTGTGGAGTGTTTCGCCTTATGGACTTGGTAGCAGAGAGATGATGAGATGCAGCTTTGTGTGTTGGTGATGGGAATTTTCTTGTTTGTGTGCATGCAGAGTTTCTGAGGACTGTGTCTGAGCAGCCCTTGAGGTTTGGGTAAGTTACATGTAAGCACCTCTGCATATGTGGGTCTATTTGTGTGATGTCTTGTTGCTGCAGTGAGTGATGTGTGTGAGTTGCTGACAACCTGTTTGGTGCTTTTAGTGGCTGTATGTGAGAACTTAGCCTGTAGTGTCAGTGTGTAACTACATGTCTTGCATACTGTATTTGTTCAAGAATTAGGTGGTTGTCATTGTACATAAGACAATTACTGCATTGATTCAGGATGCCCATGTCCACCAAGCTACATACAGAGATAGCAGGAAAGTGCCTATCCATGTTTGCAAGTCCTAATGTGTACTTGCAAGGGATACCTTCTTGCCAATAACTGTTGATGTCTCACAACACATTTCCAACATATTCTTTAATGATCTGCATACTCTAGTAAAAATGCTACTCTAGTTCAATACACTGATGACTTGACCCTTATCTGCTCTACCAAATCTGTCTCTCTAAACTCCAAGATGTTTCACAGTGATCTTTCTTATCATTTGAAACGTCTAAGTAATTCACTACTACTAATAATCCATAAAAAATTAAATTACTGCTTTTACCCCAAAATACATCTCTGCCAACACTGTTCACTTTCTTCTCTGTCAGCAACACTGTAATACAAGTAAACCACAAAAAATTAATTTTTCATCATAGATGAAATTTGCTCATCCCCTATCACATGTGATTAAAAAAGCTCATTAAAACCTAGGTGAATAATATTGAGGAAAACCTACCTTACTGACATAGCTGGAAGACCTATAGCTTCTACTTCCTTACTGCAGTCTCTTCTCTATGCTGCTCCAATCTTGATTAAACTTCATGTCTCACAGTTGTCCAAACTTGAGCAATGTTATAATAAAATAACTGTATTTGCAATAAACTATAGCAGTAGAATATACCACTGCCTAGCCCTCAGGGAATTAAATTGGTTAGAACTGCCACATCACATAGCTCTTTCTCAGCAAACTACAACACACAGATTTCTCAGTAAGCTAGAAAATAACCCATCCCTTAAAAAGTAAATACAGCAATTTACCCCCGATAGAATTTTGCTTGTGCTGTAGAGAAAAAACACTATAATCAAATCATCAAATGCAGGTGATTTTTATATTCAAATAATGTAGTTAAACAATGGAATCACATCATACTACCACTAAAATCCATTCAGAATGCAAACTCATTTAAAACACAAGTAAAATTTCATCTAGCATATCAGTAGATCTTCTTCTGTATGTCTCCAGGATAAATGCCAATGTTATCTTGAGCTTGCTATATTGTCAAGCCATTTCCCTTT
Source organism: Protopterus annectens (assembly GCF_019279795.1). Taxonomy (NCBI): domain Eukaryota; kingdom Metazoa; phylum Chordata; order Ceratodontiformes; family Protopteridae; genus Protopterus; species Protopterus annectens. The sequence continues at coordinate 479,959,812 of NC_056731.1, forward strand.
ATTCAGAGTCCTATGCCCCAGAACCAGGCTTCACCAGTACCTGAATGGTTTTAATGTGAAGTTGTTCTGTCTCGCCGTTTTGTTGTTACACGTGGGTTTGAAGCCGATCCCTCGGCTCCGAGTCAGCCACTTTTCAAGCTCAGACTTTCAGAGAAGCTCGAGACCTAGTGTATATCCCATGATGCTCTACTGTAAATCCCCAGATCTAGTTTGCCGCTGCAACGGATCTACAGCTTGTCGGAGGAAGCTCGGGCCAGTGACTTATTTTTTTTCAATATTAATAGAAGTTTTTTCTCAATAATAGTATTATATATAGTTAAAAATTAGAAGTGTTATCTTTAGTATTGGGTTATAGCCTGTTTGTTTAGCTCTAGTTTAAGAATTTTGAAGTAGTTCTATTCAGGGCTATTAGGCCTCTCTTTTCTGTTAGGGCGTGACAGGGCTCTGTCACTTTTGTGTGTGTGTGTGTGCTCTCCTTTATCTTTTTATAATCTGTAAGTATTTACTTATATATATATATATATATATATATATATATATATATATATATATATACTTGCATATATCCTATAACAAGTTAGTTCTTAGTTAGATTAGTGTTGTAGTAATATTACACTGTTTTGTTATTATACTTAAAATTCAGGGACCTGAATGTTTATTGTTAAATATGTCAGAGAAACAAAAATCAGGATTCAAAAGGTGTGAGTGCGGTCAAAAGATGTCTGTTACAGACAACCACTCTACCTGCGTGTACTGTTTGGGCACTGTTCACCTACAAGAGGTGTGCTTTATCTGCCACTCCTTTAGTGCCAGGGTTCTCTTGGAAAGGTGCAGGAAGCTGATAGATTTTCAGGCTACTTTAGACAAAGCTGACCTCTCTTCCAAGGCTTTGAAGGGGTCGAAGTCTTCCAAGGAATCCTCGGAGCCCAAGTCACCGGCTCTGAGTTCCTCTACTATGGTTCGTGCATCGGCTCCACAGCCCTTGGAGACTTGTATCGATCCTCTACCTCGGAGCCCAGTTGTGGATCCGATATTGGAGACTCCTCAGTCTCCAATTCTTCAATCGGTACCATCTTCGGCTCCTTCGACCCATCCCTTGATGCATACCTCGAGGCTTTCTGATGTAGACATGGACCGAGTGGTTAAGAGGCTCTTAGAGAACCCGGCCCTGGCCAAAATGCTGTCCGCTTCAAGCCACTTGGCTTCGAAGCCTGAAACCTCAGCCATAATTTCTCCCCTCCTCCTCCGAAGCCAATCGAGCTCTCAGAGCTGGGGAAGGCAGAACCGATGTTAGTAGAACCCTCGGAGCCAAGATTTGATCCACCTCCCTCGGCTCCATCGACCTTGATCTCCTCGGTTCTGACCGGGGAGTCTCGGGGCCGACAGTCCCTTGCTGGCTCCGGGGTGGAGAGTCGAACCGATACCTCAGTTCCGACCCTTCCCCTCATGGCTTTGGCTCCGTCCTCTGGATTGGAGTGGGGGGGTCTCAGCTCGGGGAGAGCTGCCGGCCTCTTTGGAGCCGACAGACTTTTTGGACCGAGATTCTGGTGCTTTTGATGCCATGAGGAAGGTCATGTCTGCTAAGACCACTACCTCCTCAGATCTGTCTTCCCCTCCCCTTAAAGGGCCTCGTTCTACCTCTTCCCCACAGGTCCCCACCAAGCGTCGAGATCCAGGGCCTTAGGTATCCCCATTGGGTGGCCCTCCTCTCTAGGGACTTCACTGGACGCTCCCACCGATGAAGTACCTAGGAAGAGACTGTGCAAGAGGAGGCACTTGGATTCCCCACAGGAATCCCTGACATCGGTTACCAACTTGGAGGAATCAGAAGGGTCCCCATGATCCCCCTCAGAGGATGTCTGCTGTAGGAGTCTGTTTTTCCACTCCAACTAGACTGTACCCCAAAGGGCAACGAAGTGGAAAAATGTGGTTCCAAAAGCCCAAGGAGCTTTCCAATCCACACCTACTGATACCCCCTCTAGGGGCAGAGGAGGGGGCAGAAATGGAAGACGCCATTCAAATGGCAGAGGCGGTCTGCAAAACTAGGTGACAGGGAGCAGTTCTCTGGTAAGCCCTATCAGCATTCCTGAAAGGAAGCCCGGCTGTCCTTCTCTGGAGGCAGTCGGGGGTTGCTTGGCTTTATACCCAAATGCCTGGCTAAACATTACAATGGATTCTTGGGTAAAAAGCATCATTGCCAGAGGTTATTACATTCCCTTTACAAAAATCCCCCCCCCCCCATGTGTACAAGGATTCCAGATGTTCCACCCAGTCTGAGAAAGCTAGCAGACATAGAAATCCGAAAACTGCTAGACAAAAGAGTCATCCAGCCAGTCCCGGCAGACCAAATAGGATCCGGAACTTACTCAAGGTTCTTTTTAGTTCCAAAGAAAACAGGGGACTGGAGGCCCATACTGGACCTCAGCAAACTCAACACCTTTGTCAAGAAGGAAAAGTTCTGGATGGTCACGCTTCAATTGATTCTTCCGTTCTTAGCAACTGGCGGTTGGATGTGCTCTATAGATCTCAAGGATGCATACTACCACATCAAAATGGACAGATCATCCAGAGATCACCTGCATTTCCGGCTGGGGGCCAGTCAGTACCAGTTCAGAGCCCTGCCCTTTGGTCTCACCACAGCCCCCAGGGTGTTCACCAAATGTATGGCAGTGGTCACGGCTCACCTGAGACGTTTGGGATTCCAGGTGTTTCCATATCTGGTCGACTGGCTCCTCACTGCCACCTCTAGGCATTAACTAATCCAAGCAAGAGACTGCACCATAAGCCTTTGTTCCCAGTTGGGCATAACCTTAAATTTTGAAAAATCTGCATTATCGCCCTCGCAGCATATTACATTTATAGGAGCAGAACTGGATACCGTCAGTTCAAGGATCAGGTTGCCTCAAGCAAGAATCGTATCTCTAAAAAGTCAATTATCCAGTCTGTTGGTCCAAAACAAAGCTCCTGCGTCCCATATACTGCAGCTATTGGGAACAATGGCAGCCACACTGATAGCAGTCCCATTAGGGCGCATGCACATGCGGATACTCCAGTGGCTACTCTTCGCACAGTGGTCTTACCAATGACTGCCCATGTCACACGAGATCCGGTTAACGAATCTTTGCAAGAAGGATCTCAATTGGTGGCTGAAAAGCGACCAAGTGATAATCGGACATCCCTTTGTTCTTCCCCAACCCACAGCCACAGTGACCACGGATGCTTCCCTGATAGGGTGAGGTGGGTCTATTTCAGGGAAAGACTGTCCAAGGCACTTGGTCAAACATGGAATCACATTTGCATATAAATGTCCTAGAGCTGAGAGCTGTGTTCCTGGCATTGCAACACTTTCACAACTCTCTTCCTCCAGGTACAATTGCTATCCAGATGGACAACATGTCATTAGTCTGGTATATCAACAAGCAAGGAGGAACCCGATCGTATCCCTTATGCCGAGAGGCCCTAAGAATTTGGCAATGGCCTGTATCCACCGGACACTTTCTGATAGCAACGCACATCCTGGAGTCATCCAACGTGATAGCGGACAAGCTAAGCAGGGCCATGCTGTTGCCTCACGAGTGGTCTCTCAAACAACAGGTGGCGGACAAGATTTTCCACAGATGGGGCCAGCCTTGCTGTGACCTATTTGAATCTCCAATGAATGCCAAATGCAGCAGCTACTTTTCCCTTTATCCCCCACCGGGGAGCAATCCGAGGAATGCGCCCGTACACGACTGGCCCCGGGCCTCCTATATGCCTTCCCGCCAATTCCCCTAATTCCCAAATTCATACAGAAAGCCAAAAGTCTGGGAAGGACTGTGATTTTGATAGCCCCGTCTTGGCCTCAGCAGATTTGGTTCCCCTTCCTGCAGAAGTATCAAGTGGAAGAACCATGGATCCTGGACCCAGTGCCAGATCTTCTGACTCATTCGTCGGGAGTTCTTCATCCCTCCCTCATCTCCCTAAAACTGACAGCTTGGCTGCTCCAATTCCCATATTAGCCAGGTCTCAAGACTTGTCTCCCGCGGTCCAACATATTATAGTTTCCTTGCATAAACTGTCTACTAGGAAGCTATATAATAGCAAATGGAAACATTTTGTTCACTGGACTTCTCATCATGACATTGACCCTTATGTGGCACCTATTCATACCATCTTAGAGTTCTTGTCTTCCTTGTTCCATGATGGCACAGCAGCTGCCACCATTAGAGTTCAATTGGCTGCTATTTCCAATTTCCATGCAGGGTTTAACATGTCTAACATCATGTCCCATAGACTATGTAAGGCATTCTTAAAAGGGACCCACCATCTCAGACCGCCTATCAGACACCCTGTCTCTCCCTGGAATTTGAATCTGGTTTTATCCCAATTGATGCTCGCACCCTTCGAACCCACCTCATCATGTCACTTAAAGTGTCTGTCTTGGAAAACTATATTTCTAGCAGCTATTACATCTGCATGCAGGGTCTCCAAACTCCAGGCCTTGTCCTCCAAGTCCCCATATTTGATTTTTCACCCTGATAGGGTCTCCCTCAGGACTAACCCTGCCTTCCTTCCCAAGGTCTGTTCAGAGAATAACTTAAATCAGTCCATTGAGCTTCCAACCTTCTTTAGACACCATACCAACAGATTGGAATATACGTTACACAAGCTGGATGTACACAGACAATTGAGATTCTACCTGGATAGGACGAAGGATTTCAGACAATCGGATTAACTCTTTGTCTCTTACTCAGAGAGTAAGAAAGGTTTTGCAGTATCAAAAATCACATTATCCAAGTGGCGTTTTGACTCCATTAAATTAATTTATTCCTCCACTAATAAACCATTAACAACTAATGTTAAAGCCCATTCTACCCAGGCTGTTTCTACGTCATTAGCTCATGCAGCTCATTTGCCCGTGAATACCATCTGTGCAGCCGCCACTTGGTCAAAACCTCACACGTTTATCACTCATTACAAAGTGGACAGGACCTCCAGGGACAGGGCTTCCTTTGGTTCCACTGTGCTCAGGAATGTTCTCCCGTGAGCCACCCAGGATTAGGGTGCTTGGGACGCTACCCACGTGTAAGAACAAAACGGCGAGATAGAAGAACTTCACATAAAGAAGTTATGTCCTTACCATAACGTTCCATTTGAGTTGTTCATCTCGCCTTTTTGTTCTTACATTCCCGTCCACCTTCTCCCTCCGGTTGAGAAAGATGGTTGCCTTGGTGGATTTGTCGACTTTTGTCAGCCTGTCTTCTGGAACAGACTGTTTCTCCCTTCTACAAACTTATAGCTACCTAGATATGTAGGCACTATAGTTCTAGTTCTTCCTGTAGGCTGTCTTGGTTGCAGCATACTAGATCTGGGGATTTACAGTAGAGCATCATGGGATATACACTAGGTCTCGAGCTTCTCTGAGAGTCTGAGCTTGAAAAGCGGCCGGCTCGGAGCTGAGGGATCGGCTCCGAACCCACGTGTAAGAACAAAAAGGCGAGATGAACAACTCACATGGAACGTTATGGTAAGGACATAACTTCTTTTTATCATCATCTACCAGTCATATACACAATTTTACTGTACTTCCCACCTCTAAATTCCTAATTTTAGTAATATATATGTGTGTGTGTGTGTATGTGTATATATATATATATATATATATATATATATATATATATATATATATATATATACTCCACCTCATTACTACAATATTAACATTTTCTACCCTATTTAGTTCCTCTTCCTCACCTGTAGTTCTTTAAATTTATAAGCACTGATCACATGATCTGCTGTCTACTATCTATTTTACTAACCCACTAACGGACTTCAAGTGCTGAGTGTGAAACCTCAATAAATGCATAAGTATCTTTTATACTGTAATAGTTGCATTTTTTCATATAAATATATTCTAATATGCATGTATAATTGCTAATGTATATTACTGAATGTCTGTAAAAATATTTGCAATATGTTGCTGCTTTTCTCCCCAGGACTCTGCTGAAAAGAGTTTTTAGACTAAACATCATCAGACAAACCTGGTAAACCAGAAATAAATAAATAAAAATGAAAAATACATAAACTGCATTGCTTAATTCATTATTTATAAGTATTATGTATTCACTTTTACAAAGCTTGTGGCTAACTCCCAATTTATTCATTGATAAGAGGGTACTTCTTGCTAACTTGTGACAAATTGCTGGTATATGCCTTCATTGGACAGTCTGGTTTGCATGCTGTCATTCTGTGTTTAATTATTTGGCTTATTAACAAGAGTCATGCTGTAACTAGGGTATCCTCAACCCGGTAATTTGGAATGGTGACAGTTTACTACCTTGAGCCAAGACAGAAGACTGTTGCATTGGAGAATATTACCAGCCATCTCTGAAAATTTATATATTTAACATATATATATATATATATATATATATATATATATATATATATATATATATAGGTTTACCTTTACAAAACCGAATCACAGTGATGCGATTGCTCATATGAGCGAATCGTAACCACAAAACTCATAACAGCGACAAGTAAACATGTTCAAAAATCAGCAAATCGAAAAGCAGATTCACTGATTTTCGAACATAAATATCAAAAAAATCTAATGAAGTGTAAAACGGGGGCAAGCCCCCTGCACCCCCCCACTTTAATATTCTAATTCCGAGATTGCACTACAGTGAGGAGAGGGACCATTTTCCGATCTCCACTATAGTGCAATCTGCCCCAAAATGCTGAATGTGCAGTGAGCGAATGTCACTGTGCATTCACTCATTGCACATTAGAACCTTTTTCCATTCAGTGTTTGCAAACTTTGCAAACTGCCTTTCAGACAATTGCTGTTTGCCCTTGTGCAATACGCACACATGAAGGTAGACCTATATATATATATATATATATATATATATATGTGTGTGTGTGTGTGTGTGTGTGTGTGTGTGTCTGTGGGCATTTGCATTTGAAATAGGTTTAAAGTACAGCTACTGTGGGAAAGTGACTAGTAGAAGGCTCTGAAATGTAATGAGAGAGAGTGGTGAGAAAGTGCTCTAGTAAGCTAGGTCAATGACTCTGCACAGCAGGGGTTTAAGTACAAAGCATGTTCTAGGGGTGGATAGTGCAGGCCCATGCCTAGGCTAACAGTGTATACTTCCTGCATGCTTTTGCAACTTAGCTCTACTTAGAGAGTAGTTTACTGTTTTTTATTTGTGTCTTGTTTATACTTTCATTTGTTTATTTTCAGGATTATGACTTGAGATACCATACCACTGGTAGCCATCAGATTTAAGATTTTTAGATAAATTTATTGGCGGGTAGAGGAGTGGATCCAAGCACCATGGCCTTTGTGGTTGCCACTGTTGGGATTCAAACTCATAGTAGATCTTTACAATGATTTCACAGCTGTTTGTCAGAAGTGGGATCCAAACCTCATCTGTGGTCAACGTGGCACCACATTGCTTGGTAGTGGTGGGAGTCAAGCCCCATCTGTCTGTCAACCTGGTTTTCTTTACACTGATAACACTGGTGAGCAGTGGGGTGAGATATTGTAACAGGACTTATTTAGACTGCAAAACGGTTTTGTCACCAAAATTGTGTGTACCCGTAAGTCCACAAGCTAAATACATGGAGATGTGGATTGCACAGCAGTTATTACTTTAGTTAGAACTGTATGAGAGAGGCAGAAATGAGCTCCATTTAATACGCCAAGATGTGAGTGTTACAGCTAAGGTGTGTAAAGGAATTTCACATACCAGTATGGCCAAGGGGGACATGATACAATATTTGTGTACAGCTGGAACACAACCCAGTAAATTGTGAGACAGCATGACAGTTTCTGTGGGAGTACAGCACGTAGCATAAGGACATTTTAACCTATCCCTGAATGACCTCAAAACCCAGATCAGTTCAAGAAACTGGAGAGGAAATGTCTAGACATTGACAGATTGAAACAGCATGAGGTGCAGAGAGAGTGAGAGCAAACTAAAGAGGGAAAAGCAGAGTCCACAGGAGAGGAAGATGTTGATGCTACCAAGAGCATGTGATTATTGGGGGGAGGGGGAAACTAAACTTAGATGCCAAGATGAATACCAAATTATCTTTACAGAATAAAGAGGAAGATGACTTTGATATATTCATTGAAGCCTTTGAATGGAGGATATGCATTCAATACCTAACTGACTGAGAGGCGATGGCAGAGGTTATTAACTCTTCTGTTGAAGGCTAAAGCAATGACTGATGTACAGTGTCTGAAATATGATAAAATGAAATATGTGAATGCTTTACCAAATGTGTAGAAAGGATGATTGTCAAGGCAGGATAAAAAGTCCAAAAGTTTTTATTTGCATATTAAGCAGATTATTACTTAATACACAAATAAAAAACTTTTGGACTTTTTATACTGCCTTGCCAGTTATCCTTTCTACACATTTGATTTGCTATTGAAGTTTTTCTTTCAACTGGGTGGCATTCCATAATTTAGTTATTTTTGTGTGTATTTGAATGTTTTAGACTTTTAAAGTGAAGTGTATAGAAAGAAATTCAATGATCATAGAAGTAAGGCAGATGGCAATGTAACAGATGATACTGCATGAATAAGAACGTATGGGTATCAAGCCACTGTATTTGAAGGTGTAGCAGACCTTCTGGTAAGGGAGTAAGCACCCATTACTGAGACAGAGGAATCTGTCTAACACACTGGGAGTATAAAATTGCTGAAGAGCTAGGGAGGAAGGGAGACCTCAATGTAGCAAGCAGGTCAGAACTGAATGACAAAGATGTACCCAGCACTACTTATGGCATAAATGGATCCATGAGGCCAATGTAAGTCATCAGGAGGTTCCATAGGCAAAGGGGTATAACCATCTCTAGTACATACCTAGGCTAGGCCTTTGGGTTAAATGTTTTATGTGTAACTAAGAGTACCAGTGTCCACTGAGAAAAGCTAGGAAAAAAACACCATAGAAGGCAGCAAGCAGGTTAGTCTACAACTATGGTGGGTTGCCTGGTGACAGACTCTGCACCAAACTACCACAAGGGTCTATAGCCTATTCTTTTGCAAGGAAGGATATAGCATCAGATATAGCCATTCTTAATCCTGCAGTGGTTAAAAAGAAGCTGCATTTCCTTGGGCAAGTCACATCAAAAGGAATATTTTTTCAGGTTCCTTTGACCACAGTTTACCAGACCTAAAAAGACCACAAAGAAAGAAACAGGTGGCAATGGATGATGATATCCCAGGAAATGTTTAAAGAGAAATGATTCTGATAATGTACTACCTTGAGCACATGTGGTTCCACATATTTAGACATGGAGGCAAGCATGAGGGAAGCTAGCAAAGGTGAACATAGCCAGTGGCTGTACCTCCATGTAAGGCTGCTGATGTGGTTATTTCAGGGAGCATGCTCACTAGCTAGTAATAGCAGCAACTGACTCTAAGACACAGTACTTTAAAGGTACTGGACTGGACTATTTCAAGGAGATAGTTAATAGCAGGTCTGAGTTTGAGGCACCACTGTCAGAAAATCCCAGACGTCCGCTAGAGGTGGAGTGTAGAGGGTCACAAAGAAGGAACTGAGTCATGCTTAACTTTCAGTCTACAGAATTTGAGGGAAATAGGTAAAGAAGCAACAGATCCTCAAGGGGCTGGGAGGTGGGGGGAGTCCATATACTGAGACAGATGCTTGTTGCAAACAGAATAGACTTCTAAAGACAGAGAAGTGGTGCAGTAGCCTGTAGTATCAAAGGCTTATCAGTAGGCACTTCTGGCATAGTCCACGGTATTCCTTTCTCAGCCCATATGGGCATAAAATCTGCAAAGATAATGCATAAGGTGTATTTCTGCTTGCCACAGGATGCAAAATATTTGTCAAGGTACTAGAAGACATGGGAGCAGTGCCAGAAGGTTGGCAAGGCAGGAGATAAAGCAAGTGATGCTTTGATGCTTTTGTCCATTATTGAGAAACCTTTTCTTAGAAAAGCTATGGACATTGTGGGGCCTCTAAGTAACCAAAGCTTCATAAGTAAGAAGGATATCTTAAGCATGGTGGACTATACTACTAGTTACCCTGAGGCAGTCGATGTCCTTACATTCACTGTTGCAGTATTCCTTACATATGAGGTTTTCCCTGCCGTGAAAGCCCAACGTTTGACAGTATACCAAAGCCTACTAATGTTTTATGGTATACCAGACATCACACATACAGTCCCCACATTAAGTGGGCCATAAAAGTGACATCCAGACATACAATCCTCAGAACTTCTTTGCCATTGGTCTGAACGCCTACCTTGTTTTCCGCGAACACATTGTTCTTTGGTTTTGCCTATGTCCTCTTGTTCGTACTGAGCCATTGCAGATAAAAACCCTGCAGGGTTTTTTTTTTCTTGTTTTTTTGATACTCCAGGGGGTTAATAACATCCAGGAAGGGTAAATGCCAGTGCAGACCGATTCCCCATAAAGACCACCATGACAAGTGTCTTTTTTGCTTAGGAGTCTCTCATGACCATAAGAACTGTCCGGTTTGCCAGGCTTTTGTTCTTAAAACCCTTCATAGTTGGCTGTCTTCCCTTTATTTGTACTTTGAGAACCAGCACCTTAAGCTTTTTGCTAAGGAAACAATGGAAGGAACTTCCCACCCGGAGGATCAGCCATTAGGGAAAAAGAAGGTGAAAAAATTAAGATCAGAATGTTCTGCTGCTCAGCCTCAGTTGGGCATTCTGACAAGCCTTCGCAAGTGCTTCTGTCACCTAAGTTACCACCATCTGACAAAGATAACAGAACCATGGAAAGATTAGGTAAGAAGGTTTACATCTCTGCTACCTTAGCTTTCAGGGCCATTAATTATCAGACCCATATGTCCGGGTATGTGTTGGCCCTTCTTTCTCAGGCTTGTCAGCTTATTTCATATCTTCCAGACTCAGTCGAAAAAAACTCTGCTCTTTCTTTTTTAGGGACTTCCTCTCAATGGTTCAACATTCCATCAAATGCAGCTATTATGCTGCAGATGGTCTTCTAGGGCTGTTGCTTTTGGTTCTGAGATGAAAAGGTATTCTTGACTTAGGTTTTAACCTTTAACTGATGATATCAAGGTTAAATTGATGGATTCCCCTCTTGATAATAAGGTTTTGTTTGGTGAAGCTACTGCCTTTGTCTCTCCTGTGCCTTAATTCTAAAGAAACTATCCTAACAAGCCTGCCTTTGTTCCCAGACAATCTCATCCTTCTTCTAAAAGTAAAAAGAATGGCAAGAGATCTCCTCCTACTAAGGCTACTCACGCTTTAGCGATTCAGAAGTCTTCCTTTCCTGTTAAAACAGGGGCTGTGTAACTATCCATCTCTTTCGAACCACATTCCTCTTTGCCTTTCTCTTCCTAGCTGGCTTTAGGTTACCCAGGACTGTTGTTTTTTTTCCCATCATTCATCAGGGGTGCTTCATGATGTGGAAATCCTGTTCTCCTTTTATGGGCATCCCTCAGCCACCTCAGGAACAACTTCCCTTTTTCCCCAGAGGTACTTCAAGAACTTCTGACTTAAGGTACTATACACGAGGTACTTGTGTCCCAAAGGGTGAGGGGATTTTACTCCAGAATGTTTCTACTGCCTAGGAAAGAAAGTTCCTGGAGACCTCTTCTAGATCTGTCTTATCTAAATAACTTTCTGAAGGTACCCACCTTTCAAATGTCTTCCTATCACACTCTGTTACCTCTTCTATATCCTCAGGCGTATATGGTATCTCAGGATGTCAATGATGCTTATCTTCAAATTTCTATACATTCTCTTTTCATGAAGTTTTTACATTTCTCTGTTGCTTCCTGGTATTTTCAGTACTTTGCTTTGTTCTTTGGCCTTTCCACTGCCCTAAGGATATTCACCAAATGCCTATTGCAGGCTTCACGTGATCCAAGTATTTCCTTATCTGGATGACCTTTTGATTTAGGCCTTCTCTCTAGAGATCCTGTTGCTAAATCTTCTGTTTGTAATCTCTTTTCTTCAAAGTCTAGGCTTCACAGAGTCTTCTCTTAACCCTTCTCAGGACCGCGGCTTTCGAGGTTGTAGGGTTCAAATGGTGCCTATATTGGCATCCCTGCCTCCTTCCAAGGCCTTAACTCTCATTTCCTTCTCCCAAACGCTTCTCCTTCTGGCATCTGGCATCTGTTACAGCCGGGGAGTTTCTAAGAGCTCTGGGTTTCATGGCCTCCAGTATTCGTATGCTTCCTCTGGCCAAACTCCACATGAGAAAGTTTCAGTGGTATCTAAAATCAGTTTGGCTTCAACATACTCATCCCCTAGAATTTGTAGTTCCTCTTTTACATCATCTTCAGAAGGAACTTCATTGATGGATTTAGCAAATATCTCTAAATCTAGGGCTACCTATTCATCATCCTCTTCCCACTCAGGAGCTCTTCACAGACACTTCAGATGTGAAATGCAGGGCACCTTTTGACTCCCTAAAGGTACAAGGACTATGGTTGTCTCACCAGCAGAAGGAGCACATTAGTGTCAAACAGCCCTTCTGCTGGCTCTTTAGACCTTTCATACTCTTTTTCTCTCCAGGGCTTCTCAAGGTATTCACAGACAATACCACGGTTATGTGCTATATAAACAAACAGGGAGGGACAAAATCTTGTCTCCTTTGTTGGTTATATCTCCTGGCTTGGGATCTGGTTGTCACGTATCAAATGACTCTTCAGGCAATGTATATCCCTTCAAGTAATAACATAGTGGCAGACAATTTGAGCATGTCTTCAACTCAGTCCCAGGAATGGATGCTTCACAGGGATGTGTTTCTGGACATTGTCCACCAGATCTCATTGCCTCCCCTCTGAACAGACAACTGCCTCGATTTTATGCCAGAGTCCCAAGTCCTCTGGTGTTGAAGATGATGCCCTATCCTTTCCTTGGAGGGGACGTTTCTTTTTGCATTTCTTCCCCCTTCTCTCATTCTGAAAGTCCTGTACAGAATTCAGCAGGGCACTCCCAAAATCTTGTTGGTGACTCCCTTTTCGCTGCAACAGCATTAATTCCCTTTTCTACTGCACCTAGCCAAGGGCAATCACCACAGATTACCTCACAGGGTGGGGCTATTTACCCAAGACAAGGAAGGGATCTGTCATCCATCCCCACCTGTCCACTCTTCATCTGACACTTTGGATGATAGGATTTTGATTCCTCATAGATACCTTTTCATTGAGGACATCCTGAGGGCCCTTCAGGAGGCCAGGAAACCCACTACTAGGAAATCCTACTTATCCAAATGGAAGACGTTTTCTGTTTGGTGTCTCTTTTGTAACCTGGAAACACTTAATGTTGATGTTCCTTTGGTTCTCTCTCATTTATGTGAGTTACTCAGTACTGGTTTGGCCTATTCTTCTATTAAGGCCCATTTGTCAGCTATCTCTGCTTATCTGCCTTTATCTCCACCTTTAGCTTCTAGATTTGAGGCTAAAGAATTTCTTAAAGGTGCCTTTCATATTGGACCTCCCAGGAAGCTTGTCCCTCCTTCTTGGGAATCTTACCTTTGTTTTGGAGAAGTTGACTCAGGCTTATTTGAGCCTGCTGCTTCAGCTTTTTTGTAACATTGTTCTTGGATGACAGTTCTTTTATTAGCCATCACTTCTGCCAGATTGGTGTCTGAGTTGCAAGTCCTTGTGACCTGTCCTCCCTTTTTGGTTTTTCATAAAGACAGGGTGTCCTTGCATACTAATCCTTCTTTTAGGTCATTTAATCAGTCTATTAATTTGCCTACCTCTCCACAATCTGCCAGTGAGAGGGTGTAACATACATTAAATGTGTATAGACAACTCAGATTTTATCTGGATAAGACAAAGCCTATTAGGAAACCTGATCAGTTGTTTGTTTCCTTTCATCCTAGATCCCAAGGATTAGCAGTTTTTAACCAAATTGTTTCTTCTTGGATTTCAAAGGCTATTTCTTTTTGTTATGCCTTTCAAGGTAAGAGCCTTCCTTCTTCTCTAAAGGCTCACCCTACTAGAGCTGCGGCTTCTTCTGGAGCTTTCTTCAAGGGGCTGGATACTACCTATATTTTAGAAGCAGCTACCTAGACTTTTGTGCATACCTTTACTAAGCACTACAAGTTGGATGGCATCTCTAGAACTAGACCAAATTTTGGTAGGGCCATGCCCCATGGTTTCATAGAGGGCTCTACTGCTCCTTCCTCTTAACAGGTTTCCTCTTGAGCTTTGGCACTCTTCCATACTTATGGAATACTGCAACAGTGAATGTAAGGATATTGTACAGTTGTGTACAAATCTTGCCATGAGAGTAGATTTCCTTGCCTTCACTGTTGCAATATTCCATCCCTCCCTCCTTCTCCTTAGTACTTTTCATCCTGGATGTTTAGGTTACCTACTGGAGTTCCATAGACTGGTGTTCCTAGTGGGCCAATAATTTCTGAGGATAGCACGTCTACAGGTCTCTTTTATGGCCCGCTCAATGCAGGGACCATATGTGTGACATCTGGCGTACCATAAAACTTTAGTAGGCTTTGGTATACTGGCTGACTTCAGGCTTTCATGGCTGGGAAAAGTCCATACATAAGGAATACTGCAACAGTGAAGACAAGCACATCTACTGTTATGGTAAGATTTTATACAACTGTACTTTCGCTATTGAAGCGGAAAAGGTAGCAAATGTTGTATTAGAAATTTTCAGTATAGTAGGGTTTCCAGAAGATAGGTGTTAATTATGTGGCACACCTCCTGGCCTGTTTGTGGATGCATTGTGAGGTAAATCATATAAAGGCTACTTCCTACCATCGGCAGACCAATAACCTGGTGGAAATGTTAAACTCTTAACTAAAGACCATACTGAGAGCACTCACAAACCAGGTTCCTGCCTCATTTCCTCTTTGCAAACAGAGGGGTACCCCAAGAATGCACAGTGCTCTTACCCTTTGAGTTGCTGCATGGTCAAAGAGTGTGGGAGCCCCTGGATTTAACTTGCAATGAATGGATGGATAATTGTCATTCCCACAATGAATATGTCTAAATTTTTAGGACCAGGCTTAAGAATTTCATGGTGATGGCAAAAGTGCAGCAGAAAAGCAGGAACATGTCTAAGGTGACTGGATAACTAGAGTCTGAGAGTATTCTGTTGGGTAGAAGTGACTGTGCTAATTTCTGTTAGACACAAAAACGTACAGGCAGAATGTGAAGGTCGATTCACTATTATGAGAAGGACAAGTGATTTTAACTACATTGCAGAGTTCTCGATCAGGAGGCTGAAGCACAACTTCTGTCATGTTAACAGGATGAAGCCATTCCATAATATTTGCAATTTATTTATTTTCTATTTGTTTACCAGGTAGGTAAGCTGGTATGTTAACCCTTTTCAACCACAACCTGGGCATACATATCAAAACACATGCAAGAGTGTACATGCTGTTAATGTACACAGAAAGAGAGAAGTAAAATATGAGACAGTTGTACACATATTTATTGACATTTGTTTACTGGGAAAGTCTGACTGAGCAGCTCTGTCTTTTCAGTGGATACCTGGGAAGAAAAGCTCCATTATACATTCATCATGGACATCATTTTGTTGTTTCATCATTTACAGTCAGTTGCATTCATGCACAGCAGTTACATTATTCAGACATCCTTGACATTAGTTGTGTGATTTACAAACTGTTTATATTAAAAATAACAGTTGAATATATATAAAGGAGGTATCATCATCATCAACATCAACCCCCTTCTTCCCATTTTCTACATGGGCTTAGGGTGTCATGTCAACTGTCACCATCTATCTTTATTCAATGCCACTCTCCTGCCTTCTTCACCACTCATGCCTGATTGCTGCAGGTCTTCTCTCACGCAATCCATCCACCTCTTTGCTGGATGCCCTCATTTCCTCTTGCCTTCTTACTGTCTGTCCCAAATCTTCCTCACCAGATTGTCTTCTGGTTTTCTACACACATGCCCAAACTGCCATGATCACTGTGAACAAGGGGGTATATGCAGTGCATTATCATCAGTATGCATAGATTGTCAGGATTTAAGTAAGAACATTTGTCACTTTAAAGATTTGTTCAAAGTCTAGGACAAAATGAAGATAAGATAAAGAGTTAGAACAGCCCAAATAAAGGAAGGAGGTGAGATGATAGAGAAGGGTATAGTTGTGATAGCAGTATGTTATGTTTTGTGCAGCAGAGAGTTATGGCACAAATTTATATAGTTACATTAGTACTAGTTTAACCAGGGTTGGTGTAAGTACAGAACCATTTCTCTATCAGGTGTTACTTCAGCTGGCATTTAAACTCTTTTAAGTTGTGCAGTGCTCTTAAGTGGAGTGGGGTTAGGGTAGTATTCCAGCTATTAGCAATGTAGCATGAATACAGGGAGTATCCTGCATTGTTAGGTTTAGTTATGGAGAATAATGATTTCTCAGTGGATTCTAGATGTCTTTTATTATTGTAAGGTTGAATGATGGAGAGAAGAGATGGGAATTTTTCAGGGTTGTGAAAGTTGTAATTAATTATGAGTACTATAGAAAATTATTTAGTTTGAGCCCGTTTAGTTTTAGAGAGAGAAGCAGTGATGTGATCTATATTGCAGGTTGGTTGCAAATTTGGCTATTTTGTAGTAGTTCAGTTCTAGTTTGGATGAGAGAGAAGTTGAGACTGGCTATGATAGGAGAGGCATATAATAGGGAGGGGAACAAAAGAAGTGGCCGTTTTTTGTCTAGCAGAGTAAGTTAGTGTTTTACTCTATAGAGAGAACATAGGTTTTGATGTGTCTTCTTTGTGGCTTGCTGAAAGTGGAGATCAAATTTCAGGTGGTTGTCTGTAATCACAACTAATATTGGATGTTAGTATATTAAAGGTAGTTTTTTGGGAGGAGAAAGAGCTGGGGTGAACAGTAGTAGTTTATTATTATTATTATTATTTTTGGTTCTGGAGGAAATGAGCCAAGTTTCTATGGAGGTGAAGGATTTCTTTGTGAGTGGAGTATGGGTAGTGTTCTAGCATCCTAGCAGCAGATATTAGAGTGGAGTCATTGGCGTATTGTACTGTGGTAGCCTGTTTGGCTGCTCTGTTTAGTTCATTCATAAATAAGTTTTTTTTTTACAATATTTTTTGTTCCCACCAGTCCTTTTTGTTTACCAGCTTGGCTCAGTGGCTCAACAACTCCTGCTTACACCGCGTCTACCAGCCATTTTCCTCTTTTGCCAAGACTTAATTAGGTATGCTTGGGCTAGTCATGGAATGAGGACAGAGGGGGGGCTACTACATCTGAGCTTCTGTCTGGGGTGTACCTTTTTACTCATGACATACCTATTTCCTTCCTCCCCTGCAGTCCCAGTGGTATGCTTGAGGGGTAAGCATGCAATATAGATATGTGACATGCCACACCACCTCTGCAGTATGTCAGCCATGTTTCCACCCTATTCCCCTCTTTAGGCATGCCTGCTATTTGCTGTCTCCAGCCTCCACCAATGATTATCACTGTATACAGAGAAAATGAGGCACGTAAGCAGGACTGTTGGTGCATGGTCCAAACCATAAATACCAAAACAAAAAAGGGACCAGCACTCGACAGCAGCAGGATAAAAGATATTTATTTTAGGTTGCAAAAGTCAACCTTGCTTAATATGCACAAACCGGTTTCGGCTGTTAAAGCCTTTCTCAATGTGACTTCTTCCTAATTCAAATACATTTGTTTGCAAAAGCACCTGTTACATCCTGGTTCTCAATTTATACCCAAAACTTAAAGTGGTATCAACCTGTTAAGATTTGTATACAGGGTACTAATACAATGTTTACATGAAGATTTGTTTAACCTGATTTTACTATTAATACATTGTTTAAACCACATACTACTAACATCCTGATAATACCAATTATAAATTTAGCTTAAACATCAGCTTAATAATAAGGCTGCTGTGAACTGTAGCCTTAAATATTTATATATTTATATCTTTTTTATTAGGCAAAAATCAGATTATATGCATATATATATATATATATATATATATATATATATATATATATATATATTTTTTTTTTTTTTTTGCATATTATTGGTTAACATAGTTTGATTTGATGTATGTGGATTATGATGTTGACATTGGAGTAATTGGATGTTTGACTGCCCAATAATCATTGTTTGATCCTATAATACCTGTATCATTGTGGGCACCAATGGCCTATCCATCATGTACTTGATATTCATTTAGTCCTGGCTTAAAGCCCCAAGGTGGTGATCCACTTGTTCTCCATGTTATTAAGTTTAGTGTGCCACCCCATCTTAAAATTCCTATGAAGTTGGATTTTATCTATTATGGTAAACTTGAATGATGCTCCTGTATGTTGTTGACTATGTTTGTATAGAGCATTGGTTATTCTTCTGTTTCTGATGGAACTCAAATGTTCGCTAATCCTGATTCTAATGGGCCTGGAAGTCTGCCCAACATAGAACGCAGAGCAAGTGCATTGTGCCAAATATATCACCCAATCCGAACTGCAATTCCCGAAAGTTTTTATGTTAAATACCTTTGGTGTATTCTTACTGGTAAATTCTTTGGTTTTCCAAATATATTGGCATAAACTGCAATGTCCACAGGGGTAACAACCAACTAAGGCATCGCCAAAAAGTGTAGTTTGTTGTTTAATACCTGGTGTGAACCTTTTGTAGTGTGTTAACTGAGACTGAATGGTACGTCCCCTGTGGTAAGAAAAAGCGCAGGTTTCGGGAAGAATATCATTGAGAAATGAATTCGACTGTAATATATCCCAATGTTTGTTAACAATTTGTCTAAACCAGGAGGTGTTGTTACCATACGTGGTAACTAGTCTGATAGGTTGCCTACCTTGCTTGGTAACTTCCTGTGATCTGTTGTATTTAAGAAGATCAGATCTGCCCTTGGTTTGTAACTCTTTGACAGTCTTGTTTAGATGGTTGGAATTGTATCCTCTATCCACAAATCTGGTTGTTAATTCTTGTGTTTGACTGGAATATTCTTCTGTCGTTGAACAAATCCTTTTCAGGCGCAGATATTGTGACTTGGGGATGTTATTGATAATTTGGCGGGGGTGAGAGCTGGTGGCATGGAGAATGGTGTTATATTGTGGGAATTTTCTATAAATATTCCGCTGAGCATCGTATATGAAGGATGCCCCCATAGCTGTTCCTGGCATTCTGGCAGTTACATATTGGTTTCTTCCCGAAACCTGCGCTTTTTCTTACCGCAGGGGACGTACCATTCAGTCTCAGTTAACACACTACAAAAGGTTCACACCAGGTATTAAACAACAAACTACACTTTCTGGTGATGCCTTAGTTGGTTGTTACCCCTGTGGACATTGCAGTTTATGCCAATATATTTGGAAAACCAAAGAATTTACCAGTAAGAATACACCAAAGGTATTTAACATAAAAACTTTCGGGAATTGCAGTTCGGATTGGGTGATATATTTGGCACAATGCACTTGCTCTGCGTTCTATGTTGGGCAGACTTCCAGGCCCATTAGAATCAGGATTAGCGAACATTTGAGTTCCATCAGAAACAGAAGAATAACCAATGCTCTATACAAACATAGTCACCAACATACAGGAGCATCATTCAAGTTTACCATAATAGATAAAATCCAACTTCATAGGAATTTTAAGATGGGGTGGCACACTAAACTTAATAACATGGAGAACAAGTGGATCACCACCCTTGGGGCTTTTTTTAAGCCAGGACTAAATGAATATCAAGTACATGATGGATAGGCCATTGGTGCCCCCAATGATACAGGTATTATAGGATCAAACAATGATTATTGGGCAGTCAAACATCCAATTATTCCAATGTCAACATCATAATCCACATACATCAAATCAAACTATGTTAACCAATAATATGCAAAAAAAAAAAAAAATATATATATATATATATATATATATATATATATATATATATATATAATCTGATTTTTGCCTAATAAAAAAGATATAAATATATAAATATTTAGGGCTACAGTTCACAGCAGCCTTATTATTAAGCTGATGTTTAAGCTAAATTTATAATTGGTATTATCAGGATGTTAGTAGTATGTGGTTTAAACAATGTATTAATAGTAAAATCAGGTTAAACAAATCTTCATGTAAACACTGTATTAGTACCCTGTATACAAATCTTAACAGGTTGATACCACTTTAAGTTTTGGGTATAAATTGAGAACCAGGATGTAACAGGTGCTTTTGCAAACAAATGTATTTGAATTAGGAAGAAGTCACATTGAGAAAGGCTTTAACAGCCGAAACCGGTTTGTGCATATTAAGCAAGGTTGACTTTTGCAACCTAAAATAAATATCTTTTATCCTGCTGCTGTTGAGTGCTGGTCCCTTTTTTGTTTTGGTATCACTGTATACACCCATGAGACGACCCACCGACCCCGGTTTGTCCACACTCACCCCTCTCTGCCACTTCTTCAGTCAATCAGTAGTATAACTCAGGTTGGCTGGGGTGGCATCAAAGCTTTATCCCTGTATGTCATTGGAGTGGGCATTTGCAGATAAATAAGTTAAACAGTAGTGGTTCTAGGCTGCAGCCTTCTTGGTCTCTGATGGATATACAAGGAAGGAAAGAGGAGAAATCATCTTGCCATTTCACTGCTTGGGAACTATTAGTGAGGTAACTAAGAAATCACTTAAATGAGAAGGGTGATAGCTGATGGGAAGAGAATCTGATGACTGACTGTGTCATATGCCTTGGATAGATCCAGAAATAGGGCTGAAGTTAGAAGGTCTGAAGTTCTGTTGTGATTATGATATAAATGCATATATACATGCCCTATTTCTCCCTTTCTGTATACAAATGGAATATATGCCAACATTGGCACTGCAGATATCTTTCTTAACTTTAAAATATGCATACTAATATTATGTAATATGTGTAAATTGTAAAATTCCTCCAAATTTTATCAATCATATAAGCATGTCAATCTTGTTAATGTTCTTCTCCAGTCTGTCAACCATGTCTGTAATACCTAATTTTTGTGTTTCTGTATTTTTGCTGTACTTTATATTTTATATTTTTTGCAAATCTTCTGTAGTTTTTGTACTGCTATACTGTATTTTGGAGCTTTTCTCCCCGGGCCTCTGCTGAAAAATGACCTGTGTCCAGTCGGACTTTCCCAGTAAACACATTTATTTATTTATTTAACATTTGTTTACCGGGAAAGTCCAACTTGGAACAAAGCCAATTTTCAGTGGAGGCTCGGGGAGAAACTGTCCAGACGCATGTCTTTGTAACATCAAATACATAAATAAATGAATGAATAAAAATTAAAAGTTTGTACAAATTACATAACAGGTGGAATGCATGCTAGAAATAGCCTTTAGTTCACAGTTCCCAATGCAAGATTTCCTAAATTATCAGCTATGATTTCATAAATTAGACATAGCTGAGAACATATGCAGACATGGCTTCTCTGAATAGCTGTTCTTTGAGTGTAATATTAAATGTGCTTACGGTTTGCTGGCATTTAACCTCGTAGTTCATAACTCAAGGATTAGCTGTGTTCAGCCTAGAGGCCATGATAGAACACAGTCTCCACATTTGCAGAGTATACTAAATGGCCAATCCATGAATAGAATGAAATCTTAAAAATATTCATAAAGTCAGAGTTCTGTATATGAATTGGGAGTTTATTCTATAACAGTATTTTAAGAAGCAAATATGAAATGTCTTTACAGTTCTACAAGAACCAAGAGAGGAGCATAGATTTCAATCTTGTAACAATCTTTCAGAACAAGTTAACTCTAAACCTACCAAGCGTCTTAACTCCTTGTTGTGTAAAGCTTTTTACCTCAAGCAATAATTTGCCTGTTATAAAGTTATAGTGAATAGAAAATAGGTCCCAAATTTAAAGTATATTAGAATAGTTAGGATCTTGAACATCTCATAGGTGTCTAGTAAATTTTCTTTGTAGTCCGTCGAGGAGAATTAAATCACCCTTGGAACAGGAGCAAAACATAACATTTCACTCAGTATCTGGTTTAACATAAGTTATGAATAATTTTGTAAGTAAAGCAAGAGGTCTAGATTGAAAAGCAGAAAGTATGACTGCATGCTTTTACAGCTTTAGCTCTGTCCACTGAAACTTTGGTTTTAAAATTCAGTTTGGGGTCGATGTAAACATCAAACTCTTTAAATAATGGAGTAGTCCCAAAATAAGTGTCCTGTAGCAGAAATGACTGATGGTGGCTATTTAAAATATGACAAAGCAAAACAAAGTTTATTTGAATGTTTTAAGCTGAATCGTAAAGTGTATAGAAAGAAATTTGGGGAGCAAAGAAGAAAGGGAGATGGCAGTGAAATGGATTATATTGTAGGAATAAGTACTTATTTTCATATGTATGTAAGTGGGTGACAAGTCATTATATTTGAAGGGCTAACAGACCTTCTGGTGAAGGAGTAAGCACTTAGTAATCTACCAGAGGACATGAAAATCTAGTAGGCAGACTGGGACTGTAACTTTGTGGAAGAGTTGGGGGAGGGGGCTGTAGCTAGCTAGCTGGTCACAAATGCACAAGAAAGCTGTACTCAACACTACACGTGTATAAGTGGACCCCTGAGGACAGCCTGTTCAACAGGCAAAGGGGAAAAATGGGGCATACCTGATAATAGTGTCCACTGACAAGAGGTGGGAAACGAAAGTCACAGGATGTAGCAAGCAGGGTCACTGCTATGACAGTGGGTTGTCCAATGACAACCAGTACACAAATTACTAAAAAAGTCTGTATCCAGTCCTGTTAGAAGGAAAAAGAGACAGTTGTCTTGAATGATACAGCATTGGATCTAAACATTGTCTGCTGTAATTTAAAAGAGAGCAATACTTGCCCAAACAATTAACATCAGTTAGCACCATAGGGGGTATCCATTTCAGGTGCCCTTGGCCAGAGTTTATCTGGAATGGGAAGGAGAATAAGGGAGCAGGCAGGAGGAAGTATCCCAATTGATATTTAATAGGAAGTGATTCTGACAATGCAAAACCTTGTGTGCATGAATTTGCACACAGTTACACATAGAGAAGGCAATGGTGGGTTGTGACCACCCTAGTGCCCATACCTAGGTTCATAGGTTTATATAGGTTTGCATTTGTATTTATTTATTTTTTATTTTACATTTGTTAACCGGGAAAGTCTGACTGGACACATATCCATTTTCAGCGGAGGCCCAGGGAGAAAAGCTCCAATAGCTTGTCATAAAGAAATTACACAAGAATATCATACAGAGATATAGGTTCCATAGAAACACAAGTTATGTATAGATTAACAATTCCTTTAGTAAAGTCAACATACAGCATTCTAGTAGTAGTGTTTATATAGAATATAAAATATAAACACACAAGAACATTTTTTTTTCTTTCTAAATTATGAGTACTCTCAATATTTTGTTACAGAAATAACCAGTGATTATTAAGCTTTACATTGAAAGGAATTAGGGGACTTTTAGTAGAATCCTTGAATATGGTATTGGTGCAAATTAACCTGGGGAGTAGCATGAACAAAGCCAATTGTTTGAGAAGTGGGTTCACAGGAGTTTCTTAAATTGAATAGTGGAGGTAGTGGAGGTTATTTGGCTAGGTAGTGAGTTCCAGATGTTGGCAATAGTGCAGGCAAAGAGAGATTTGCCAGCATCATTTTTGTGTCTGATAAGGTTGGGAGGGTGGCCTAATGGTTAAGGTGTTTGCCTTACAAACCCAAGGTACAGGGTTTGAATCTCACAGGGGATAATTGGCTGGGCTTAAAATGGCTCGCAAGGACAGTTAGCCTAGTACTAACCTATGAACAAGATGGTTAGGAGGGTGGCCTAATGGTTAAGGTGTTTGCCTTACAAACCCAAGGTACAGGGTTTGAATCTCACAGGGGATAATTGGCTGGGCTTAAAATGGCTCGCAAGGACAGTTAGCCTAGTACTAACCTATGAACAAGATGGTATTAGACCCCTATGAACGCTTATTAGCTTCTGAGAACTAGATTGTAAGGCTCTGGTAGGGATGTGGGGGTTAATTATATTTTGGAGTGCAGGTTTTTTTCTGGAAGATAGAAGAGATTATGCGCTAACAGAAGTAGTTAGTGGTGGGATTTGTATGAGGTTTCAGTAGCGAACTTGGCTATTTTATTATAATAAGATTCCATTTAGTTCAGACCACTCTGGCAGAGATTAGTAAGGATGGAAGAGGCATAGAGAAGGATGGGTAAAAGATGAGTTCTTGCAATAGTAGCTTTGGTTTGTTTAGTTATAAAGTGTTTGTTCCTATAGAGAAGTCCTAGTTTTTTATTAATTTTCTTAATGGTTTGTGGTATATGGATGTCAAATTTGGGGTTATTGTCTATTTCTAAACCTAACAGATTAGTATGTGCAGTTGGAGTGATTTGAATGTTATCTTTGGAGTGAATGGTGAAAGTGTTGTTGGGGGGGGGGGGGGGCATGACCTGGGTCGAAAATAATTAATTTAGTTTTTTTGGGGTTAAGAATAAGTTTGATGTTTTTGAACTATGTTTCAGCTAGAGAAAAAGTGTTTGGGGTGAGGATTTGCAGTTCCTTTAATGTGGGGGTGGCACTTATAAGGGTAGTATTATCTGAGTATTGTACTACTGATGCTGTGAGTGAGGAGGAATTGATTTGGTCGGTGAATAGTGAGAACAGTAGTGGGCCAAGGATGGATCCTTGAGGGACACCTATGGGCAGTGGTAGCAGGGGGGACAGCTGGACATGCCATAGGACTGCCTGCTGTCGACCAGATAAGTAGCTAGTAAACCATGATATAGTGGAGGGGCTGAGGCGTAGGGTAGATAAAGTTTGGAGAAGAATGTTGTCTACCATGTCAAAGGCTTTAGAAGTCTAAGAAAATGGAAGATACAAATAGTCCCTGGTTTCTGTTGTGGTTAACTATGTCTGTAAATGATAGTAATGCTGTGGTGGTGCTGTGGGATGGTCTAAAGCCATGGTGGGTTTTGGAGATTAAGTTGTTTTGTAAGAGGTACGGAAGTAGTTGGGAATGTACAACTCTCTCTAATATCTTGGGTAGAGGTGAGAGTATTGCGATTGGGCGGTAGTTGGTGAGTTCTAAGGAGTTGCCCCCTTTGTGCAGTGGAATAATGTGTGATGTTTTCCACAGGGTGGGAACTTTGAATTCTGCAAATGACCAGTTTATGAGGATGTTTATAGGCTATGGCGTCTGCAGCTATCTGAAGGAATTCGGCTGGTAGGGTGTCAGCAGCTAGTGTGATTGGTTTGAGTTTCTTAAGGAGCTTTGAAATAATTTTAGTGGGTACAGGGTGTAGGGAAATGTTGGTGGTATTGTTTTGAGTAGTAGGGTGGATTTTGCTAGCACCTGGTAGGGCTGCTAGTGGTATTGAGGGCATTGGTAAAGGTTTGGACTGTTTCAGTAAAGAACTTGTTAAATTGTGTGGGAATGTTATCATGGTTGTTTGGTAGTACTGGGGTTGGGGTGGTGGCTTTACCTGGGTGGATTATGCCATTTATTGTAACCCAACATTTCTTAGGGTTGTTGGCATATTTTTCCTGCATGTTTTTGTAGTAGTTACTTCTTTCTAGTTTGATTTGTTTTTGGCTTTGTTTCGAAGTTCTTGGTAGGTTTGCCTCAGATTACTGGTTTTGTTCTTTTGATATTGACTCCAGGCCTGATCCCTTTCTTTCATTGTAGTCTTAGTATATTTAGTATGGAGCATAGTTATGGAGCATAGTTAGCTTTTAGTCTTATAGTTCTGGAGGGGGCATGACAGTTTAGGATTTGCAGGAAAGTGGAGTCAAAGTACTATACGGCATCATCTAGAGATAGTAGTTTTAGGGGTGTCCAATTACACCTTTGTAGTGAATTGATGAAGTCAGTTGTTTTAAAGGTCTTTTTGTGATGTATTACTCTGAGGTTGGGTTGGTTTATGTAATGGGGTGTGTTCCGCATTAGGTAGGTTGGTTGATGATCACTAAGACTGTCAGGCAGACAGCCAGAGTGCCATAGGTTCATAGGTTGGTACTAGACTATCGGCCGTAGGGCCTATACAAGCCTAGCCATAACAATTCCCTGGCTATTTCTTCCCACACTATTTACTTCCCTGGACCCCTGTCTAGCAGGGCGACTGACATGATACCTGGGGTGAATTTCCTTTCTCCCATTCAATTGTCAAGGTTCCTTTTGAAGAGGGCCAAAGAGGCACTCTGCTTGACATGTATGGGCCATCTATTCCAGAGTCTGGGAAGTCTCTGGGTCAGAAACCTATCCCTCCAGCATGTTTTGTTTATTGTGATGACAAGGTTTAGATCCCTGGAGCATGTGGCTTTGAGGGATTGGGATTTCTTTAAGTGTAGCATGTCCAACAGCTCTGGGTTTGACATGGCCTTGTATGTTAAGCAGAGATCGTCTCTGAGTAGACGATATGTGACAGAGTATAGCTGGAGCTTTTTAAGGTGGTCAGCATAGGGCATCTGCTTTAGGCCTGTGATTCTTTTAGTGAGGTATTACTGCGGCCTTTCCAGTTGTTGCAGATGTCTTGAGAGGTACATACCAAATGGGGCATTGTATTCTATAATGGGTCTAATGAGGGATGAGTACAGTGGGACAATGACCTCCTTTTCTCTGGATGAAAAGTCCTTAGTGATGAGGTGTGCCACATAGAAGGATTTCCTGACTGTTGTGGCGATGTGGTTATCGAAGGTGAGACCACGATACACCTGTGTCCCTAAGTCTCTTATCACACTTTCAGTGTTTAGTGTACTGCCACCTATATGGTAATTCACGGGTACATGTTTTTTCCCAAAGGGGATAGCTATGCATTTCTTGGCATTGAGCTTGAGCACATGGCTCTGGCACCAAGCATCTGTTTCTGTAAGGCCCTTTTGTAGAGTATCCACATCATTTGGGGATTCAGTAATGGCTCCCACTTTGCAGTCATCTGCGAACTTTGTTATCCAGAGTCCCTTAGTGTTGGCCTGTACTTCCGAGAAGTAGATGCCAAACAAGAGCGGTCCCAGGACTGAACCCTGAGGTACTCGACTTGTCACTTGTCTGGAGCTGGATTTGGAGTTGGCTACTTTTACAGTGTGGGTTCTATCAGTAAGCCAGTTGGCAACCCATTGGGTGACGTAGGAATTAATGCCCAGCTTAGTAAGTTTATCTATGATTCCAGAATGGGGGATGGTGTCAAAGGCCTTGGTAAGGTCTAGATAGGCTGTGTGGACCACCTTACCCTTGGCCATGGCTCTGGAGACTGATTTGAAGAAATCAGTCAGGTTCAGGAGACAAGATAGGCCCTTCACGAACCCAAACTGGGTGGGGTCCAGTGTTTGAAGGTTGCCAGTGTCTTTGTTTATAAATTCCATGATAATACGCTCCATGGCCTTGCAGATAAGGCTTGTCAGACTGATGGGACGGTAGTTTCTGGGATCCAAGGTGGATCCCCCCTTGTAGAGTGGGATAACTGTAGCTCTGCGCCACTCAGTGGACACGAAACCTGAGGTGAGGCTATGATTAAACATGAAACTTAGGTGAGGTGCCAGTTCATATTGTAGTTCATGTAGTACACAGCCCAGGATGCCATTTGGTCCCATGGATGCTGTATTCTTAGCTTTGGAGAGTGCGTTTTTTACCTGTGTGGCCGTTATTACCAGAATTTGGCAATCTTCCGGTATTGAGATGGGCCATTTAGGGGGTGAGGGGGGTGAAGTTGGCAATGAATCGATCTGCCAGGATATTGGCAATATCCTTGGGATCAGTATATTTAATGCCATTCTGTTTTAGCTCAGAGCAGATCTGAGCATTGCCATTTAGATTCTTGACATAGTTATAGAATGCCTTGTGGTTGTCTTTGGAATCTTTGGCATTTTTATTTTTGTAACTAGCTTTGGAGGATTTTATGAGGGATCTCAGCTTCTTACTGAGGCTGGTAAGGGAGTTTCTTGCATCCTTGGATTTTCCTCTTTTCTGCAACATTTTATTCCTTTTGTTGTAAAGTTGGTTGAATTTGAAGTGAAAAAGGAAAATAAAATCAAGGAAGGTTTGTTTTTTATAACCACATATAATTGTGACATGGAATCTATGGTGAGGATAATACAGAGGAATTGGGATTTATTGAAATTAGATACTAGTGTATATAGTAAATTAAGGGCCTCTCCTATTAATGTATATAGAAAGGGTAGATCTTTTAAAAAACTATTAGAGGGCAGTAAGATAAAATTGACATCTAGGTCTTGTAGGCCGGTTGGGAATTTTAAGTGTGGCAGATGTAATAAATGCAAGTATATTCTTACATCAGGAAATAGGATTAAATTAGGGAAAGAAATTATATTTATTAATAGACATTATGATTGCTATACCAGAAATGTGGTGTATTTAGCTAAGTGCAATCAGTGTCCGGCGTTTTATATAGGAAAAACCTGTCGTACACTTAGAGAAAGGATAGGGGAGCATTTGCTGGACATTAAACATATGAAAAATACTAATGCACTGGCAAGACATATTAAGATAAATTTAGGTCACATATTCCAATTTTGTATTATTCAACAAGTTATTAAGGACAATCAAGGGCATATATTGGATGTCCATTTAGATATTAGTGAAACTAAGTGACAAATAAGGTTAAATGCCACTAGTTATCCTGGAATTAATGACCATATTTGTTTAGCCCCATTACTAAAGTTACGATATATACTGGGCCAAAATTACTGTCATAAAATTAGTTTTTATCTAGACATTTTATAAACTTATATTGTTGGATTAACAAATCAAATTATTTTATTATTCATTTTGTACTGATTTTATCTAACATATTTTTATATGTTTATTTTTATGTAACATTATAGTATGTTTTTATTATGGTTTTAGCCTACATATGCTTTTAGGTATATGTATGGTCTGATGGGTATGTGTCTTTAACTTTGTGGGAGTGTAATTAATCAATTAACCTGGGAGTGTTATAAAGGGAAGTGGTTTCAGCATGATGTGTTAGTTCTGATGAAGTCTGTATAAGTTCAAGACGAAACCTAGGTCAGCTTGTCTACAACTGTGAATTGTGTGTCTAATAAATGGTATATTTGAGAAGTTCCTTGGTTGGACTGATTTGGACTGATCGAGTTTCCTTGTAAGAATATTGGTTCTTCAGTTTATCTGGATTTTATGAGGGATCTCAGTTTCTTACTGAGCCTGGTAAGGAAGTTTTTTGCGTCCTGGTATTTTCCTCTTTTCTGCAACAGTTTCTTCCTTTTTTTGTAAAGTTTGTTTATGGCAGGGGACCACCAGATTGGCTTCCTTTTTTTGGATGAGAGCATCTTGGTTCTATTTGGGATGGCACGATTCATGCATGAGCGGAAGTGCTCATACAGTGCCTTAGTGTAGGATTCAGCAGTTGAACTTTCAGTTCCCGTCTGCATGGGTGTCATGAAGTTTGTCACTTCTGACTTGAGTAGCATGAAGTTGGCTTTGGAGAAGTTTTTTATGGAGATTTCCTTACTGGGGGGTGGGATGTGGATGTTAAGGGTGATTAGCTTATGGTCAGACCTGACTAACGAGGGGGTGACCATAGGTGTGGAGCATTGATTTCCCATGTTGGTAATGACCAGGTCTAGGATATTGGAGCCCCTGGTGGGACTATGGATTAGTTGATCCAGGGCGTTGGAATTTATGAATTCCAAGAACCGTTGGGCAACGGTGTTGGTACATGAGTAGTTTTCCCAGTTAATGGCAGGGTAGTTAAAATCACCCAGTATTAGGGTGTTTGATTCTATCTTAATATTTTCCAGTATGTTTAGAAAGGTGTAGTGAGAATCTAGGGGTATGGTGGGGGATCTGTAGCAAGCTAAAATTTGGATTGCAGTCTTACCTAGTGTTAGTTGCACCTGGAGAATTTCAGATGCATTGTGTTGGGCAACTAGCCTGGTGGTGTGAATATTGACACTCCTCCACCTTTAGTGTTTCGGTTCTGCTTTGGTGGCCGAAAAGTGTGGTAAGAGTTGTAGCCTGGTATTGCAGGGGTGCTCTCTGGAGCCTTGAACCAGGTCTATACCTGACCCCATGCTAGAGTGGGGTCAGATAACAGAATCCATTCTAAGATGGATTTGTGTTTTGAGGTTTTATCTGTTCTGGTTGTGGTGGGTATAATTTGGGTAAATCTATGGAGGTAAATGTGGGTAGTTGGAGTGTGGCTAGAGCAGTTCAGCCAGTCAATATTAAAGTCACCTAATAGTACAGTTTCTTGTGCCATGGAGTTTGAGATCCAGTTTAGCAGGTTTTCCATTATAGTAGTGTTATTGCCTTGTGGAATGTAGCCACCTGCAATAATGATATGTTTGTTTGAGTTTAGTTTTAATTTGGCAAGGATTAGTTCAACATCTTTATTTCTTGGGTGTTATAATCAATTTGTTCAATGGTGAGATGATTTTGGAACAATATCGCTATGCCACCTCCCTTTTTCTCCACTCTATCTCTACATTTTATGTTATAGCCAGGGGCTGTAATCTCATTACTATGGTATTCTGGTTTAAGCCATGTTTCAGTTAGCACTGCTATTTCTGGTTTACATGCAGCTAGAAGGCATGAAGGTCCTGGATTTTGTTAAGTATACGTCTTGCGTTTATATTAATGAAGAGGAGAGAAGGTAGGTCTATAGTGTAGGGAGTTTGGCTGATTAGAGTCTTTGTAGGGTGTTGTGGCCAGGTTCATAGATGTTCACTAGGCTAATAACCACAAGGACCTTTCTAAGCCTAGCTATGCATCCCAAATCTCTGACAAGTTCTGATACCCTTGATAAGTGTAAGCACGGGTCTGGGAGATGAACCATTTACAGGTTACCTGTTTGCATTAGAGACATAGGTGCCAAACCAGGTATAAATTTCCATTTTCTCATCCAATTGTCCAAGTTGCACTTGAACTGGGTTAGAGAGGAAACTCTGCTTCACATGGATGGGGGAGCCTGTTCCATAGACAGGGTAGTCTCTGGGATACATACCTATCTCTCCAGCAGATCCAGTTTATATCACAGGCAAGGTTTAAGTATTTAGAATGGGTAACTCTGGTACTGTTTGTTTTGTGGATATGCAGGAGGTCCATCAGAGTGGGGTCTGACAACGCCTTGTATGCCAGGCATAGATCTCCCTTCAAAAGCCTGTAGGAGACAGAATACAGGGATAGAGTCTTGAGGCGATCTGCATAGGACATATTACTTACGTCCTGTATTCTTTTAGTGAGGAACCTCTGTGGACATTCCAGATGTTGGCTATGCCTGGTTAGGTAATACCAAAGGGGGCATTGTATTCAATAAGTCTGATGAATGTCGAATACAGTGGAACAATTACTTCCTTGGACTTAGATGCCATACCTTTGTTTATAGGTTGCACAACATAGAATGCTTTCCTCACCACTGCAGACATGTGATGATCCAAAGGCTAGATTGCTTTCTCTGTGTGCCACTAAGTCCTTGACTACTGGGTCATCTCTAAGGGGTGTGTTGTCAGTATGATAGTTACAAAGGATGGATGACTTCCCAAAGGATACTATTATGCATTTCTTGGCATTTAGTTGTAGACCATGGCTGTGATACCAGTTGTTTGTCTGTTGTCAGCCCTTCCTGGAGAACATTTGTGTCAGTGAGATTCAATGACAGCTCCTAATTTGCAATCATCTGGAAATTTAGTTTGGTGACCTTCGATAAGAAGTCCACCAGGCTGAGTACGCATGATCTGCCCTTAACAAAACCAGACTGGGTTTGGTCCAGTATCTGGAGGTTTGGTATATCTCTATTGATCATCTCCATGATAATTCTTCCATGGTTTTACATATAGGACTAGACACTTATGGGTCTGAAGATGACCCACCTTTGTGCAGAGGGATGACTGTTGCCTTTCTCCATTCATGAGGCATGAAGCTTGTTTGGAGGCTACAGTTAAATAGTAATTCCAGAGGCACTGATAGGTCATATTTCATGCTATTTAGAAGGCATTCTGGGATATTGTCTGGGCCCATTGATGCAGTGTTCTTGGTCTTAGATAGAGCATTAAGGACCTGTTCCCTAGTGATAGTAGGGGAGTTATATTTTATATTTCCTGAGGGAAGGTCGAGAGGGAGAGAGGAGTAAAGTTGGAGCTGAATTTATCAGCCAGGAGGTTTGCTATATCTTCTGGGTCAGTATAGGTTGCCCCATTTACAATGAGCTCCGCACACAATTGTGTATTGCCTTTGAGGTTGCGGACATAGCTAAAGAATGCTTTGTGGTTGTCCTTGGCCTGGGAGGCCAAACCAACCTCAAATTTTGCTTTGGTAGACTTTATTTGTCCTCTGAGTTGTTCGTTTAGTTTGATGACAGTGCTTTTATCCTGCTGAGTGCTGCACCTCCTAATTTTTGCTGTGATTTTCTTCCTCCTGTTATACATCCGATTGATTTTGTGATTCCACCAGGAAGGCTTGTTTTTTGAGTTCTGTACTTCTTCCTGGTGGGTACAGCTGACTCTGTGAAGCTATTCACATGCTTGTACAGGATTTCTGTGAACAGTTCTGAATAGGCAGCAGCGTTCTTAGGGTTTGTGGGGGCTTGAAATTTTGCCAGGTTCTCACTTAATAGCAGGAGGTTTGCCTTAGAATAGTTCCTGAATATTCCCGGTACTCCAACATAGGCTGGTGATGTAGCTGTTTCAGGTGATAGGCTACAAGTAGTAAGCCTAAATCTGACTGTAGCAGTTGAAGGTAATGGGCCTCCACTGGGAGGGGCTACATCAAGAGGAGAGTTAGGTGGTAGTAGCAGGCCTAAATTTGAGATAATGCTGTCAGAAAATTCCCCGACTTCTTTTTAGAGGGAGGAATGGGGAAGCACCACAAATAAAGAGTTGTGACAGACTTATTTGTCAGACCTTACTTTACAGAACTTGAAGCAGATGAGGGGTAGGAGCCTCCTTACCTAAGGACAAGGTGGGTCCTTATATTGGGAAAAAGGCTTGACATTCTGAGAATGGACTTGTGAAGAAAGGCTAGAGAGAGAGAGAAATAGTGCATCTTTTAGCTGTACCATTTAGAAATTCCATCCAAAGACTATACTATTCCCTTGTCAGACCATTTGGGCATTAAATATGCAAAAAAAAAAAAAAAAAAAAAAAAACAGACTTGTGCAGAATTTCTGTTGAACAAGGTTAACAGAAACTGTGACAGAGTATTTTTGCTCAGAGGTCAAGGTTAGTTATGGGGCAGTAGTCCTCTGGTTCTTTGAGGTAGGCAGTTTTAAGGAGAGTAATTATGGAACAAAGTTTGAATTCATTTTTATTTTGCCTCTATTTACTGGGAAAGTCCAACTGGACAACATGCCCCTTTTCAGTGGATACGAAGATATCCATATAGAAACATTAAGCATTCAAACAAAAATAGCACAATAGAGAAATAGTACAAATACTTTCCCATTCAAAATTAGGAAAAAACAGTAAAAAGTTTTTCGTATAGAAAAAACTGTAAAATTTTTGTACATATAGAATATGGATAATGTGTAAGCAGTGTGTACTGCAGAAAGAGATGAAGGTCTTGAGTAATATTTAGTTAAGTAACAGTCGATTAAACACATATGGAATAAATCAAGGCCTGGTTTCACTTCTTTAATGATAGTAGCTGAATAAAGAATATGAAAGTCAGCCTGACACAGTAACAGTGAGTACAGGAACGTAGTTGGATGAGAAAAGGATGAAAAAGAAGTTAAAACATAAGGAAGGAGAGAAGTGGAAACAGGATGAAGAAATGTTGTTTGAAGTGAAAAATCAGGATAAGAGACTGTTACTTGAAAGAAAGTCGAGAGTGGAAGAAATCTTAGCAGGATCATTGGAAGAACTGTGAGATTAACCTGGAGTTGAGCATGAAAGTGATGCTAACCAGAATGCAACCAAGTGTTGTTTGAGTCTTTGCATGAAACACTTTAGTTTATGAAGCTGTACTCAAAAAACACAATGTAAACTCAGAACTGAAACAAAAGCAGTTCACAGACTCCACTGGCAGCCAACTAGGTTAAGTAACAAACCCAGAAGGTTGAATTGTCACATAAAATCCTTTATTTGCTGAAAATAAAAAATCAGGTTAGCGCTTTCGTTTAAACCATCTGTTAAGCTTCATCAGACAGTTGGTAATTTTGAAATCACTTCCTATATAGACTTCCTGTAACATTGATTGGTGAATCAACTCATGAATATTAATAACATTTAAATACTGAATAGTTACTAGAGTGTCATTGGCATCATAGGGAATTTCATGAACGTGTGCTAAAAAGCTCCACGAATCCTTGATTATCTGTTGTTCCTTCTCTATAATTTTCTTTAGTTTGTAATCTAAATATTGTACACAGGATGAAGTGATGGATCCCTACCATCAACAAGAGGTCTCATGGGTGGGTTAGAAAGGCCGTTGTGGATTTTCGGGATGCCGAAGAACACTGGTACTCTAGGTGTAATAATATTTAAATAATTGTAAAGGTGAATGTCAATTCTCCTTTCCATTAAAATGTTGCTCAGTTGTGAGTGATTCTTCCTATGTGCACCATTCAATTCGTTTAATGAGTCTTTTTTGTATGTGTCAGCATCCAAGATCTCCTGCATCTTTTTCTGGTAAATGTTTACATCCATGATTACCACCCCACCCCCTTGTCAGACTTCATGAGCCTTATTTTCTCTCTTTGCATTGATTCT
The DNA here is from genome assembly GCF_019279795.1 of Protopterus annectens. NCBI lineage: Eukaryota > Metazoa > Chordata > Ceratodontiformes > Protopteridae > Protopterus > Protopterus annectens. The sequence continues at coordinate 479,994,468 of NC_056731.1, forward strand.
AGAATGGCTAACTCACTTTCTTTCAAATTATTCATGAGATGTCCATTTCAGTGTTTCTGCAAGCTCTTAAGGTCTAATTCACATAGTTTCTCATGCAAGGCAAGTTTGGGGTGGAGGGGAGATTATGGATTGAGTTTATATTCCATAGATTATCACTGACTCTATGCAAGTTGTCATGGTATAAAAGAGTAAAATTCAACTTCCTCAAAAACAATTTGATATCTATAACAGTAGTAGTGAAATCAAAAGATCTACTCGGCCCGAAAGTCATGCCTGTAGCTAATAAATTTGCAATTTCCATGTCAGTATTCACATTTAGTAGTTATACACTTTAAAATCTTTCTCATTGTTAAAACAATGGTGTATTCATTATTTGTAAGTTCTGGAAACTGAGTTTCTCCCTCTTGGTGAAAATAAGGGAGACAAATCTCACTGGGGTACAAGTCCAATACGCCAGTTATGACCTCCAGTTCTTCCTCTTGGGCCTGGCCCCTTGAAAAACCATCTCTTGGTATCCACCTTGTGCACCCTGGCTTGGTTGAGAGTCATATGTATTTCTACGTCTCTCAGACCTTCTTGGACCAGCATATTCTGAGTCAAAATTTGGAGGCTCACTGCCACCATCAGAGTCAATATCCAGTGCGCACTCAGTGTCTTGTCTTAAATTGTCAAAGGGATGCTTTTTTTGAACAAATTTGAAATTTTTCCTTTTGAACTGAGAACCAGGTGGTTTTGGGTATGCCAGTCCATTAGCATAGTCATTCAGATCTCTATTTAGTTTGTTAGTCTTTCCTTTCTTAAGGTTGTCTATGTAGTGGTCAATACTGTTAAAATACATAGATATTCATATTTAAAGTTCTCATATGAAACATCATCTTGTATATTTTTATCCAGTAAAGTCAAATCATTGCTCAGAGTATTGATTTCTTGATCATTATTTTTTATCAACAACTCCAGTAACTCAAACCCAAATCTATCAAACAATTTGAGCAAGTCAGTATGTAAAGGTGAGTTAGGGACTAAGCCCATTGGATACTTCCATAGCCTTAAGCCTTTTGGAATAATTTTCAGTTTGATACATTCACTAAGATATGCATTTTCTAGTTGGAGCTTTTTACATTTCATTAATTTTGATCATATTCATTTAGCTTACCATCAGTTGTAGTTCAGCTTGCCTGTGGTCTGCCGAAAATTAAAAAGAAGCATCCAACCAGTCATTAAACCGAGGAACTTCGTTCCTGGAAGTAAAACCAACCCCTCCAGCATTGTGGTTAGTATTTAATCTCCCTGCTGGCTTATTTACAACTTTCTCTGGCTGTAATAGTTCACTTCTGTTAGGAAAATCACTTTTTTTCTAGTGAATGATGATGTTCTGTAGTAGCTAGGCAGAGTGCAGTATTTGAAGTTTGTAACTGAAAGAACAGCTTATCCCAGTGGCCGGATGGTAGTAGGAGCTCCTGAAGCACACTGCTCACTAAAACTCTGATATAGTCCATCAATGCTTTAGGAAAGTTGCAGAATTAAGGCAGTTAGATTGCCTATGCCTTTTTCCCTTAATTCCTGTTGATCTTGCCCAGGTGGAAGGCCAGCCAAAGAAGAATCCGTCAAACTACCAGAAGCCATACTCAAAAAACACAATAAACACAATGTAAACTCAGAACTGAAACAAAAGCAGTTCACAGACTCCACTGGCAGCAAAATAGGTTAATTAACAAACCCAGAAGTTTGAATTGTCACATAAAATCATTTATTTGCTGAAAATAAAAAAATCAGATTAGCGCTTTCTTTTAAACCATATGTTACATCAGACAGTTGGTAATTTTGAAATCACTTCCTATATAGACTTCCTGTAACATTGATTGGTGAATCAACGCATGAATATTAATAACATTTAAATACTTCATCTCATGAATATGAAACACACATTTTAAAAAGCACCTGCCTGCCACTCTATTGCTATCAAGCTAATAGTGAACTGTAAATAGAATTATTTTTATATATATATATATATATATATATATATATATATGTATGCACAGTAAAAGACCACTAGTAGAACATTTTTATATAATAACATACCTCTAAAAAGTATATGTTCTATACTCAATAAAAACAAAGTATACATAGTTCTGAACGACTTCATGTCTGGTTAAAGGGATATTGCTTAGGTCACTACACCAAAATCAAATGTGCACTCTTTTTTATATTTAAAAAAAAATGCATAATAATATATATTAAATAAGTTAAATATTGAATAAATATATAAAAAATGTGAAAACTCTATTTATATGCATAAAACATATATGTAGGTGAAAAATGTGTTTGTTAAAAAAAAAAAAAAAAAAAAAAAAAAAATATATATATATATATATATATATATATATATATATATATATATATATATATATACATATATATATATATCAAAATGTGAATATAAGGCAGTACATTTTATTTATTTAGATGTTGCTATCTTAACTTTTTTCCTTTCAAGAGCTTTCAACTTCAACACTGGGGCAAAGGAGCTCCGCTCATTCAGTCCTGGCCAACTATGTGCCTGTAGGCGGATTTGCCACTTTAGTTCTTTTATTTCTAAAAGGAGCCCCCATAGCTTGTTGTCTTGTACACACACTGAATCTATGGCCATAAAACTGAATTTGTGATCAGTATTGCAATTAATGTGCCTAGCCAAATCATTATTTAAGTTTTGTTTCTTTACAGCATAATCTTGTTCATGAATCCTCTGCCAGAATTTTCTCTCTGTTTTACCAACGTAGAAGCACAGGCAGGAAGTGCAAAATGCCATGTAAACCACTGCTTTAGAAGAACAAGAATATTTACTGTTCACATAATATGTGGTATTTCTCACTGTAAAGCTGTTGGCTACTTGGACTTTATGACACCATGAACATGCCCCACACTTAGTCATTCCCTGTCTATTTTGTATTTCGGTTACTTGTTTTGTTTTAAGTAAATCTTTAAGGTTGAGCCCTTTCCTATATATAATCATGGGTTTATCTCCCACATGTTGTCTCATGTAAGTGGCCTAAGCCATATTCCTTTAATCATACATAAAGTTGTTCAGAACTACATATAGTTTGTTTTTGAGTATAGAACATATACTTTTTAGAAGTATTTTATTATATAAACATGTTCTAGTAGTGGTCTTTTACTGTGCATATATATAAGAAGTTAAGAATTCTATTTACAGTTCACTATTAGCTTGATAGCAGTAGAGGGGCAGGCGGGTGCTTTTTAGAATGTGTGTTTTATATTCATGAGATGAAGTATTTAAATGTTATTAATATTCATGAGTTGATTCACCAATCAATGTTACAGGAAGTCTATATAGGAAGTGATTTCAAAATTACCAACTGTCTGATGAAGTTTATCATATGGTTTAAATGAAAGTGCTAACCTGATTTTTTATTTTCGGCAAATAAAGGATTTTATGTGACAATTCAACCTTCTCGGTTTGTTCCTTAACCTAGTTTGCTGCCAGTGGAGTCTGTGAACTGCTTTTGTTTCAGTTCTGAGTTTACATTGTGTTTTTTGAGTATGGATTCTGGTAGTTTGACAGATTGTTCTTTGGCTGGCCTTCCACCTGGACAAGATCAACAGGAATCAAAGGAAAAAAGCATAGGCAATCTAATTGCCTTAATTCTGCAACTTTCTCAAAGAGTCGATGGATTATATCAGTGTTTTAGTGAGCAGTGTGCTTCAGGAGCTCCTACTACCATCCGACCACTGGGAGGAGCTGTTCTTTCAGTTACAGACTTTTCTAATACTCCACTCTGCCTAGCTACTACAGAACACCACCATTCACTCATTCACTAGAAAAAAGTGATTTTCCTAACAGAAGTGAACTGTTCCAGACAGAGAAAGTTGCAAATAAGCCAGCAGGGAGACTAAATACTAACTACAATGCTGGAGGGGTTGGTTTTACTTCCAGGAATGAAGTTCCTCTTCTTAATGACTGTTTGGATGCTTCTTTTTCATTTTCGGCAGACCACAGGCAAGCTGAACTACAACTGATGGTAAGCTAAATGAATATGATCAAAAATTAATGAAATGTAAAAAGCTCCAACTAGAAAATGCATATCTTAGAGACTACATCAAACTGAAAATTATTCCAAAAGGTTTAAGGCTATGGAAGTATCCAATAGGCTTAGTCCCTGACTCACCTTTACATATTAACTTGCTCATATTGGTTGAAAGATTTGGGTTTGAGTTGCTGGAGTTGTTGATAAAATATAATGATCAAGAAATCAATACTCTGAGCAATGCTTTGACTTTACTGGATAAAAGCATACGAGATAATGTTTCATATGAGAACTTTAAATATGAATATCTACATATTTTTAACAGTATTGACCACTACATAGAAAACCTTAAGAAAGAGAAGACTAATAAACTAAATAGAGATCTGAATGACTATGCTAAAGGACTGGCATACTCCAAACCACCTGGTTCTCAGTTCAAAAGGAAAAAATTCAAATTTGTTCAAAAAAAACCATCCCTTTGACAATTTAAGACAAGACACTGAGTGTGCACTGGATATTGACTCTGATGGTGGCGGTGAGCCTCCAAATTTTGACTCAGAATACGCTGGTCCAAGAAGGTCTGAGAGACTTAGACATAAATATGACTCTCAGCCAAGTCAGGGTGCACAAGGTGGTTCCCAAGAGATGGTTTTTCAGGGGGTCTGGCCCAAGAGGAAGAACTGGAGGACATAAGGGGAGTATTGGACTTGCAACCCAGTGAGATGTTTCCCATATTTTCACCAAGAGGGAGAAATCCAGTTTCAAGAACTTACAAATAATGACTACATCATTGTTTTTAAGAATGAGAAAGATTTTAAAGTGTATAACTACTCAGATGTGAATATTGACATGGAAATTGCAAATTTATTAGCTAGAGGCATGACTTTCCTGCCGAGTAGATCTTTTGATTTCACTACTACTGTCATAGATATCAAATTGTTTTTGAGGAAGTTGAATTTTTCTCTTTTATACCATGACAACTTTCATAGAGTCAGTGATAATCTATGGAATATAAACTCAATCCATAATCCCCCCCTCCACCCCAAACTTGTCTTGTATGGGAAACTATGTGAATTGGACCTTAAGAGCTTGCAGAAATACTGAAATGAACATCTCACTAATAATTTGAAAGAAAGTGAGTTAGCCATTCTAGAATCACTGCAAAGAGAGAAAATAAGGGTCATGAAGCCTGACAAGGGGGTGGGGTGGTAATCATGGATGTAGACATGTACCAGAAAAAGATGCAGGAGATCTTAGATGCTGACACATACAAAAAAGTTTCAGTAAATGAATTGAATGGTGCACATAGGAAGATTCACTCACAACTGAGCGACATTTTCATGGCAAGGAGAATTGACATTCACCTTTACAATTATTTAAATATTATTACACCTAAAGTACCTGTGTTCTTCGGCATCTCCAAAATCCACAAGGGCCTTTCTAACCCACCCATGAGACCTCTTGTTGATGGTAGGAATTCCATCACTTCATCCTGTGCACAATATTTAGATTCCGAACTAAAGAAAATTATAGAGAAGGAACTACAGATATGCAAGGATTCATGGAGCTTTTTAGCACACGTTCATGAAATTCCGTATGATGCCAATGACACTCTAGTAACTATAGACGTTAAAGATCTTTATACCATCATCCCACAAGACTTTTTCTTGGAGTGAGTGAACGAGATGCTGTTAGAGCACAAGGTAGCTCATGACACTATCACAGAACTCTTAGAATTGCTTCTCAGTAACAACTTTATCTCTTTTGACAACTACTACCACCTGCAGAGTAGAGGGGTGGCCATGGGGTCGCCATGTGGTGGAGCTTTCGCCAATATTGTAATGGCATATTGGGAGAAAATGTTTGTGTTCCAGTCTAGGTATTACTCAAACATCAGATCATATCTCCAGTTCCAAGATGATATATGTGTAATCTTGAAAGGTACAAACAGTGAATTGGAGAATTTTTTGAAACACATTAATGAAACCACCACCTTCCTTCAATTTACATGGAAATATAGCACTCAATCTATTGATTATCTGGATGTTTCTTTATGTAAAGATCATGTTAACAACAGGTACGTGGCTAGAATTTTTAGGAAGGAAATCTATTCTAATTTCTTCCTTCATTTCAGTAGCTCACATCCTTTTCACGAAACAAGGTTGGTCATCAAGGAGCAACTGGTTTGAGCAGCCCGGATGACCACCACTTTTGAGGATTTTTTAAATGAGTGTGATTTCTTAAGTTCCGTGTTTCTTAGAAGGGCATACCCAGGCCAACATGTTGATGAATTAGTAGAAGAAGTTAAAACAGAGAGACTGAATGGCTATTTCAAACCGATACTGGACAAGCAGCATACAATTTTAGAACTGACTGATTCCCAGAGAGGTAGGTGTTGGTGAGACTAACCTCCAGAACATTTGTCCGAGTGGAACAAAAGAGGTTTCATTGGACTTCTCGAAGGCACTTGTTATTACTTATAGCAAGGAAGCTCATGCCTTAAGGTCCATCTTTGAGAAAAATTGGCCTATATTGCTAGAAGATTCTTACATGAGACAACACATGGGAGATAAACCCATGATTATATATAGGAAAACCCATGATTATATATAGGAAAGGGCTCAACCTTAAAGATTTACTTAAAACAAAACAAGTAACCGAAATACAAAATAGACAGGGAATGACTAAGTGTGGGGCATGTTCATGGTGTCATAAAGTCCAAGTAGCCAACAGCTTTACAGTGAGAAATACCACATATTATGTGAACAGTAAATATTCTTGTTCTTCTAAAGCAGTGGTTTACATGGCATTTTGTACTTCTTTCCCGTGCTTCTACGTTGGTAAAACGGAGAGAAAATTCTGGCAGAGGATTCATGAACACGATTATGCTGTAAAGAAACAAAACTTGAATAATGCTTTGGCTAGGCACATCAATTGCAATACTGATCACAAATTCAGTTTTATGGCCATAGACTCAGTGTGTGTACAAGACAACAAGCTATGGGGGCTCATTTTAGAAATAAAAGAACTAAAGTGGCAAATCTGCCTACAGGCGGATAGTTCGACAGGATTGAATGAGTTGAGCTCCTTTACCCCAGTGTTGAAGTTGAAAGCTCTTGAAAGGAAAAAAGTTAAGATAGCAACATCTAAATAAATAAAATTTACTGCCTTTTATTCACATATTGATATATTCATATATATATATATATATTTTTTTTTTAACAACATTTTTCACCTACATATTTTACATATATATGATGTTTTATACATATATATATATATATATATATATATATATATATATATATATATATATATATATATATATATATATAGTTTTCACATTTTTTTACATATTTATTCAATATTTAACTTAATATATATTTATATGCATTTATTTTTTACATATAAAAAAAGAGTACGCGTTTGATATTGGTGTAGTGACCTAAGCAATATTCCTTTAATCAGACATGAAGTCGTTCAGAACTATGTACAGTTTGTTTTTGAGTATAGAAATATACGTTTTAGAAGTATGTTATTATATAAAAATGTTCTAGTAGTGGTCTTTTACTGTGCATATATATAAGAAGTTAAGAATTCTATTTATAGTTCACTATTGGCTTGATAGTAATAGAGTGGCAGGCAGATGCTTTTTAGAATGTGTGTTTTATATTCATGAGATGAAGTATTTAAATGTTATTAATATTCATGAGTGGATTCCCCAATCAATGTTACAGGAAGTCTATATAGGAAGTGATTTTTAAAATTACTAACTGTCTGATGAAGTTTAACATATTGTTTAAACGAAAGCGCTAACCTGATTTTTTATTTTTAGCAAATATAGGATTTTATGTGACAATTCAACCTTCTGGGTTTGTTCCTTAACCTAGTTTGCTGCCAGTGGAGTCTGTGAACTGCTTTTGTTTCAGTTCTGAGTTATGAAGTTGTGTTATAGGTCATGGGACTGCATTCTACAGCTTAGCAAAATAGGTGGGAAAATGAGTCACCTACCCTGCTGCTGGATTTGATAGTACTTAAAAGAAGCTTAACGCAAAGGTTTCTTTCTGTTTGGTATGTAGTGCAAATTGAGAATGCATTTAGTGGTTCATGTTAGATTGTAAATGTATCTGAAGGAGCAACTAGAGAATTCCTTCCTTACTTAAGGATGGAAGGTGCATTATAAAAAAGCTACTTTTGGAGTTGGAGTGAATTTTGCTTGGCTGATTCTTGACTTAGTTTTTGGTAATGGCTTTGAGTAAATTGAGGGTATTCCAGATATTGATGAAGTGGTGTAATGGGTGAAATTAGGTGAGGATGTTTATGTATACCAGTCTGGGGTTTAGGAGGGCTTGACAGAATATGCTTAATTCCATCTAAGATGTCAGGATTCAGGTTATTCATGTTCTTAATTAGGTTAAATATTTTATGATTAGCAATTGTTTTTATACTTTGCCAGAATAATTTAGGGTTATCTAGTGTGGGCAATTGTTGGTTCATGCAGTGGTTAGATTTGACTTTGTCAATGGCAAGTCTTGTAGTCTTTGTTAGATCTGTGTGGATGCTGTGCTTGCCTATTAAGTGGGTCCTCTGTTTCTGCTTTGCTTTCTCCCTACTATTTACATTTGGCTATTTATGGGATTAGCAGGGATGCATCATAGGGTTTGTGGTGGTGCTTTCTTCATGTCCTGTATCAGAGTTAGGTTGTTAATAAATATGGAGAATCTGGACATTTCATCTATTTTAGAGATGTCTCATCCACCTTGCTAACCTCTATTGCTAGAGCATCTTCTGAGATTTCTGAGATGTTTCTGGAGGTGATGTAGTTTGGAGGGTTTGTTGTGCCTCCTGGTTCCTATTCTCTGATGACAGGATGGTGATCATTAAGGACACATTTAAGTAAACTATATGGGTTAGGTATCTTATAGCTGTAATAGTTCAGTTTGGTATGAGTTTGGTTCTCATAGTGCTAAGAAAATCCAGACTGATATTACCAACAATTTTTGTGTTTTCCTGTGCAATTTCATATTTCTTTCTGTATCTAAATGTTAACTGCATTGCTTAACTCCTTCTTTCTTAGTTAAATTATATTATTTGTAAACTTTTACAAATCTTGTGGCTGGATATGTATTTTTTTTATTGATAAGGGGATTTATGTGATGAGAAACTATTGGGGTCCACCTTCATTGCTGTCTGCACTATCATTTGTGCTACTTATTTGGCTTATTAGTAAGAGTGAAGCATTAACTGGCAGGTCCCCAGCTTGGTAATCTAGAGTGGTGGCAGTTTACTTCCTTAGGTCGGGACAGAAGGCTGCTGCTGTAGAATATTTAGTCTAGTCTTACATTAAAATTTGTGTGTGTATGTGTGTGTATTTGAGTATGTGTGTTTGTGTGAGCACCCGCACACTGGAAGGCACAAAGAATGTAGTGAAAAAGGGTACTGGGGAGCAAGTCTAAAGACTGTGCAGTGTAAAGCCTATTCTTGGTTGTAGTTCGTACAAGTCCAGATCCAGGGCAGTAGTACATATTTCTTGCATGTACTTGTGGCCAAGTTGCACTTAAAATTCAGTTTAGTGATTAATGTGTGTGTTTTCTTTATACTTTTTTTTTTTTAGAAACAGTGATGTTACTTGAGAGAGACCACACCATACTTATTGGTGGATAGTGGATTGCAGCCAAGCACCATAGCCCTGTTCACAAAAAGGATTCATCACAGTAGTGACAGTGTTGAGATTCAAACTTCCACTTTGTGTTCAAGGTGATTTTATAGCTGGTTGGCAAAGGTGGGATTCACAACCCGAATGTGTAACCAGCCCAATGTTCAGTATAGTCTTTTCAGGTAAACTTGTGAATCTGACCACTGCCATTTTTTTAGATCTTGGCCAAATTATTTTATTTATTTTATTTCTTTAAAGTAATATTTTGCATTTGTTTCAAGTAATCACCTTTTAGGCAACAGCTAAATGCTTCTTTATTTAAGACAGAACTGTATATTGAGAGTGGTGACAACTTGCTATAAAAATTTGAAAACATAATCTGAGTTTGGGTATAATGAACACTGCCTTTTAAAAATCGAGATTTATCAGGGTCATAAGCATCATTTTCACTGTAAACAGATCATCATCCTGAATAAGAAAGCAAGATTAGAAGCATTCTGATTCAGATAAAATGTGCTAACAAATTACAAAATTCAAACCAGCTAATATTGAAAGAGGCAAACTACAGGCTTTGCATAGCAGATAATCAAGAGGTTGTGACAGGGTCCTAGTCATTTACACACGGGTCTATATTATAATCTCGAAGGTTTAAAACTTTGAATACCTAAAGATCAAACTTTTCGGCCACCAAACCAGGATTGAAACACTAAAGGTGGAGGAGTGTCCATATTCACCAAGGATATTCACACCACCAGGTTAGTTGCCCAACACAATGCATCTGAAATTATCCAGGTGCAACTAACACTTGGTAAGACTGCAATCCAAATTGTATCTTGCTACAGATCCCCCACCATGCCCCAAGATTCTCACTACACCTTTCTAAACATACTGGAAAATATTAATATGCAACCAAACACCCTAATACTGGGTGATTTCAACTACCCTGCCATTAACTGGGAAAACTACTTGTGTACCAACACCTTTGCCCAACGGTTCTTGGAATTCATAAATTCAAATGCCCTGGATCAACTAATCCATAGTCCCACCAGGGGCTCCAATATCCTAGACCTGGTTATTACCAACATGGGAAATCGATGCTCCACACCTATGGTCACCCACTCGTTGGTCAGGTCAGACCATAAGCTAATCACCCTTAACATCCAGATCCCACCCCCCCACCCCCAGTAAAGAAAGCTCCATAAAAAACTTTTCCAAAGCCAACTTCATGCTACTCAAGTCAGAAGTGACAAACTTCATGACACCCATGCAGACGGGAACTGAAAGTTTGACTGCTGAATCCTACACTAAGGAACTGTACGAGCACATACACTCATGCATGAATCGTGCCATCCCAAATAGAACCAAGCTGCTCTCCTCCAAAAAAAGGAAGCCAATCTGGTGGTCCCCTGTCATAAACAAACTTTACAACAAAAGGAAGAAACTGTTGCAGAAAAGAGGAAAATCCAAGGATGCAAGAAACTCCCTTACCAGCCTCAGTAAGAAGCTGAGATCCCTCATAAAATCCTCCAAAGCTAGTTACGAAAATAAAATTGCTAAAGATTCCAAAGACAACCACAAGGCATTCTATAACTATGTCAAGAATCTAAATGGCAATGCTTAGATTTGCTCTGAGCTACAACAGAATGGCATTAAATATACTGATCCCAAGGATATTGCCAATATCCTGGCTGATCGATTCAGTGCCAAGTTCACCCCCTCTCACCCCCTAAATGGCCCATCTCAATACTGAAAGATTGCCAAATTCCGGTAAGAACAGCCACACATGTAAAAAATGCACTCTCCAAAGGTAAGAATACAGCATCCATGGGACCAGATGACATCCCGGGCAGTGTACTACATGAACTACAAAATAAACTGGCACCTCACCTAAATGTCATGTTTAATCATACCCTCACCTCAGGCTTCATGCCCACTGAGTGGTGCACAGCTACAGTTATCCCACTCCACAAGGGGGGATCCACCTTGGATCCTGAGAACTAACGCCCCATCAGTCTGATGAGCCTGATCTGCAAGGCAATGGAATGTATTATCATGGAACTTATAAACAAAGACATTGGCAACCTTAAAACACTGGACCCCACCCAGTTTGGGTTCGTGAAGGGCTGATCTTGTCTCCTGATCCTGATTGACTTCTTCAAATCAGTCTCCAGAACCGTGGACGAGGGTAAGGCAGTCCACACAGCCTATCTGGACCTCGCCAAGGCCTTTGACACCATCCCCCACTGTGGAATCATAGATAAACTTACTAAGCTGGGCATTAATCCCTACGTCACTCAATGGGTTGCCAAATGGCTTACTGAAAGAACCCACACTGTAAAAGTAGCTGACTCCAAATCCAGTTCCAGACAAGTGACAAGTGAAGTACCTCAGGGTTCAGTCCTGCGACCTCTCTTGTTTGGCATCTACTTCTTTGAAGTACAGATCAACACTAAGGGACTGTGGCTAACAAAGTTCGCAGATGACTGCAAACTGGGAGCCATTATTGAATCCCCAAATTATGTCAATACTCTACAAAAGGGCCTTACAAAAACAGATGCTTGGTGCCAGAGCCATGGGCTCAAGCCATAGGTGGCAGTACACTAAACACAGAAAGTGTGATGAGACTTAGGGACACAGGTGGACAGTGGTCTCACCTTCAGTAACTACATCACCACAACAGTCAGGAAATCCTTCTATGTGACATACCTCATCACTAAGGGCTTTTCATCCAGAAAAAAGGAGGTCATTGTCCCACTGTACTCATCCCTCATTAGACCCATTATAGACTACAACGCCCCATTTGGTATGTACCTCTCAAGACATCTGCAACAACTGGAAAGGCCGCAAAAATACCTCACTAAAAGAATCACAGGCCTAAAGCAGATGCCCTATGTTGACCGCCTTAAAAAACTCCAGCTATATTCTGTCGCATATCGTCTACTCCAAGGCGATCTCTGCTTAACATACAAGACCATGTCAAACCCAGAGCTGTTGGACATGCTACACTTAAAGAAATCCCAATCCCTCAGAGCCACACTCTCCAGTGATCTAAACCTTGTCATCACAATAAACAAAACATGCTGGAGGGATAGGTTCCTGACCCAGAGACTCCCTAGACTCTGAAATAGACTGCCCATACATGTCAAGCAGAGCACCTCTTTGGCCCTCTTCAAAAGGAACCTTGATGATTGGATGGGAGAAAGGAAATTCATCCCAGGGATCACGTCAGTCACCCTGCTAGACAGGGGTCCAGGGAAATAAATAGTGTAGGAAGAAATAGCCAGGGAATTGTTATGGCTAGGCTTGTAGGCCCTAGGGCCGATAGCCTAGTACCAACCTATGAACCTATTTAGTGATCGAAGTCTTAAACCATTGAAACCTAAAAAAACACTAAATAAAACAACAACAAAAAAAAAACTAAATAGTGTGTAGGCAGGGGGCAAGCCCCCTTGCACACCCTACACCCCCCCTACTTAAATATACCAACTCTGAGAACGTACTACATTGTAGTGAACGGAAATCTTCCCCTATGGAGAATTTCCATTTAAACGTTCGATGTAGTATGCTTTCATTGTTCTCGTGTCAACAATATCGTATTCGATATTGTCAGACTTTGAGATTTTACTATAGACCCTTTACACACTTAGCTTTTTCTTTTTCATTGAACACTCTTCAGCATTTTGTAATTAAGGGATATTTATCTTTTGTGATACTCTGCCAGTATAGGTTGCGTATTTGCATTTATCTTGGTGAGAATGCTTATTTGACTAAATTGCTGGTTTTCCAGACTATCTTTAGTAAAGAAGAAAACTTACGATACAGCATTTTATACACGTCAGTACTTTTCTACATTTCTGAGTTGTACACAGTTTAGCAAACATTAAAATAATGTAGCATTTATGCTTTAAACCACTGATTAGAGAGCTGATATGTAATGTAGTTTTGCAATTCTGTGTTTGTGATATTAGAAGAAATTAAATTACTTCCAGCAGGTCCTATTTGTTAACTTACCTCTCTAAATGCACTGACTATGCATTCTGGAAAAATCCACAAATGTGTGTGCTTCATCAGAAATTAATCTTAAACATATCTTAAATATAACTTTAATGTCAAAAGCTTTCATATTTAAAAGTCTCTCATCCTGCTTATATAGTTAATATTATGCAGAAAAAATCTGCACACATTTTACCATATAGATGTTTAGTATAATGAAAAAAAATGTCAGTAATCATTTGAAAGTTCTACTTCACTGTTAGCACATTTGGTTGTAAACTGTAGAATAAGTTATGTAAAGCAATATGTGTTTTAATGGATAGATGCAGTTATATAATACAAAGAGGAATTGTAACAAGACAGTATACTAATATTTGTATCCTCTTTTTTTCCAGCATACTCTTTGCTGATATTGTTGGATTTACTAGTTTGGCATCACAGTACACTGCACAGGAGCTGGTGAAGTTGCTAAATGAACTTTTTGGAAAATTTGATGAATTAGCTACAGTAAGCTTTATTTCTTTTAGTTGTATAGTCTTCTCAACCTATGATACATATAGTTGGTATGTTTGCTATATGATTTTAAGTCTGCTGTACTGAGTGGTACAGTGGTGCAGTTTGTAGCATTGTTAACTCATAACAAGATGTTTTCTGGTTCAATTCTCTACTGAGGCACCTTCTCCATGGGTTGTCTGTGTTCATGTGAGTTTTCACCAAGTACTCTGGTTTCCTTCCACCTCCTGAAGACATTCAGTAGAAAGATTGGTTACCCTAAACTGTCTGTAGCTGTGTGTGTCTTTGTGCATGATACCAAAAGAAAGGCTCGGCAATTTACTTCCATTTTTTTACTTGCCTAGTAAACTCCATGGATAACAGTAGCTGTCCACAGGAACAGTATAGGAGTCAGATATGACTAGTTTAAGTATGAACAGGTGGATTATTGGTAACAGTGATTCATGGTTTATAAATCTACCTATCAAGATGATTCTCACTTTGTGAAATGGCTTATATAGCTGTCCTTAATTTATAGTTTGTGTGTTATATTCTTGTAGTAGGGAAACTGTCTGATAATATGCATTGTAAAATTGCTTTTCAAATGGCATGTTAAATTCATTTTAGTATTAACACTTCTTTTGTAACTCACACAGTTCATTCATAATTAAAGATTTTCAGTTTATGCAGTCTGCCCAGGCCTTTTCAAAGACTATGTTGTCACTGTAGATATATGCAGTCTATCACATTTCACTTCATTTTTAGTACATTTATTCCTGTAAATGGATAAAGCAATGCTTGGTACACTTTGATTTTTTCCCATCATATCTGCTAAAAGATTGCTCTTGCCAAATGTCATTCATTTGTATCATGTGAATGAAATACCATGAATCAAAGCAGCCAATTTTCTGGGTGTGATTCAAAACTGAAAGGTAAATAAGTCTTTTTTTAAATACCTTTATTAAATCATCTCATTTTAATGTGCAAAATGGGTTCACATATATCATTTGAAAAGAAAAACAACTGTAATGACATTTTCCATTATTATTGTTATGCGATATACATGTTATCTTTTTACTGATTTTCATTCACTCAGAATTGCTCACTTCCTTCCTTTCCTCAAATGTTTCTCCTCCTCCTTCTAAAGATTATTTTGCATGCATTGTTCCCATAGATTCAATTAATTTATATGACAATTATTTCTTCCCTTTCCTAAAGATCCATCCCACACTTCTTTCATCTCCTTTACAATATCCAAAACTTCCATTGCAGCTGGATTAGAGTTGGATTTTCATTTTCTAGTAATTGCTTTTTTTTAGATTTCAGCCGCGGTGGTGCAGTGGTTAGCATTGTCGCCTCACAGCAAGAGGTTCTCCCGTTCGATTCTCGGCTGGAGCGCCTTCTGTGTGGAGTCTGCATGTCCTCCCCGTGGTCGCGTGATGTTTAAAGACATGCAGGTAGGTGTGTGCGTGAATGGGTGTGCCTTCTTTGAAGGTTGGGCGTCAGGCAACTCAACACTGCAAAAAAATCCACTGCCAACCATTAGCAGACCGGAGTTCCGCTGTGGCGACCCCTAACTGGGAAAAGCCAAAAGACATTAGTTTAGCTTTTTTTTAGATTTCAATAGCATTAAACTTGGGAAGACCTTACTATGGCTAGGCAAGTCACATCTAACAATCCAGCTGCAAAGAATCATTTCCTTAGTTACTAACATTTGTTCGCCCAACATTTCTGTCACAGTACTTTGTAGGGAAGTTTTAAAATCTGTCAGTTTATTGCTGTCCCAAAATGCATGTTCCCATTTCCTTCTCTTCCCCATCAAATCTCCAAAATGTGCTCTCTGCCTGAGCAAAAATCCTCTTACATTTTTTTTTTTTGGGGGGGGGGGGGTATAAAATACATATGTTAAGATTTCCATGCAAAAATCTCAAGCCTTTTGGACTTTGTTGCATGGTTGGGGTTCTACAGATACCTTTCAAGTGTTCCTTGTCATTTGCTTTTCTGTTTTCTTTTCTAACCTCCTCTGATTGATTCTTATAGTTATCATACAGTATTTTATATGCTGTACTAATTACCCCTGTCTAACAGCATCTTCTGTTTTAGACTGAACTAAATCTTTCCTGAAGCTGGTATTTCACTTAACTTTCTGTTATCCATTATCTTCCCTGATAGGGAGGGCAATCACTGTCAGTCTGAACTCCTTAATCTCATCCCACTGTATCTTTTCTTCAGAAGTTAATTGCTCCCAAAACCTTGGTTCCCTTGCTAATTTCCTCCAATAAATTCCTGCCTCAGGTAAAATCTTCTTTCTCCATTCCTGCACCAGCATGGTTCTTCAAGTAATTTCTGCTACTTTATAAATGTAATATTCTGTATGCTTTTTACTATTCTCCGTAAAGACTTGCATCCAAAATCCTAGTATCACTTTATCTTTTCAATGGCCCTGTTTCATCATCCTTCTTTTCCTCTTTGATATATAACATGCTGCTTGAATTATGCATATCAGCTTTAACTGCATAACTCAAAGTACTCCTTCAAATCAGATAACCCTGACCCATCTTGCTGTATGGGAAGGTAATAAACTTTATACTTGCTTTTGTCTCCTCCCAAATAAATTACTTCAACCCTCTATTAATTGTCAGCCTGGCTACATGGCATAAAGTGATGGAGCCACTGCTACTTCCTAGGTGGCCAGGATTTGAATAGTGGCTCAAACACTGGACGAGACAGGCAGGGAGGGGGGAGAGGAATGAAGGGGTATAGCAATTAATGTTCACCCTGAAATTCTTTCATTTCTAAATTTACATCTCATTTATATTCAAATATGTCTGCAGTGATATTGTTATTTGCATATTGCGCATGTTCTTCGTGTTTCACTGTTGCAGTCATCACATTTGCATTATCTGCTTGCAGTAGCACTCAGTCGGCCTAATTATCAAAGTCTTGGGTCCTGTGTCGGTTGCTGTCTCATCTTCCATGACATCAGGTAGTCAGGGTTATAAAGCATGCAGCAGAAGCCATTACATCAGTCCTTCTTGCCATGCGGTGCCCGAAGCAGAAGCAGTTCGCAAGTGCCAGTCGGCCGACTCCTGAAATTTTCGTTTTCGAGTTTCAGATCTGAAGTCTTCAACTAAGCTAAGTACCCTGTTGGGGAACCTTTTTCTTGCACTAATACGATGTCAGTAAAAGTTAGCAATTGTATTTCTTGTGGAAAGCAAATACCTCATAAAGATTTTCATTCGTACTGTATTCCTTGCCTAGGCCCAGACCACAACGTACCTCGCTGTCGGTTTTGTGCCTTATTCAAACCTTGTACTATTTGTCGTCGGTTCATTTTCACATCCAAATATTTTGGAACTCGGTTCAATTATCCATAAATGGCTTCGGTATGCCACCCGACTACCGACATTCTGAAAAAACGCAAAGATAAAGACAGAGACAGACCGCATAGGTGCAAAGCTGCAGACGACGCTTCTCCTAAGCTAGTCGCCAGTTCGCCGGTACTCAGTGAGGTGCTTTCCCAGCCCCTGATACCCACTACTTCAGATTTGCAGGCCTCTACTGAGACCCATTTGGAGTCCGGTATGCCGCGAGATGCTTCCACTGTGGAACCTGCGGATGTTTCTACTTTGGATGGGTCTGGAGCCGCTGTGCAGGCACCGGCTTCTGAGGGTGTATTCAGGCCCACTGACTTGCATATTAAACCAACGCCATCTTCTTCTTCAAGGCCTAAAACTTGATCCATGCCCAGAAAACTGACACCCAGGCTGCATGGTCATGCCCCTGTGCCTAAAAAAACAAATGATAAGAATTACTCTAATCAGGGGAAGCCACCCTTCTCTCTCTCTAAGAGTCCTAGAACTGATTTTCCTTCTGATTCTTCTGATCAGGATTCTGAAATTTCTGTTTTTTCTGATGACCAAAATTTGCCCCTATCTACTTATGAGGATTCTGATGCAGAGGACTCCATTCCCACTACTTCCCCTCCAGAGGATTTTTCTTTTGGTGAAACCTTGCATACTCTTAGGAGCATTTCCACTGGGAAAGCCAGGTGAAAGAGGCTTAGGGAATTCTTACTCCTGCCGCAACACAGGCCTTTAGCTATCCCTCCTGTACTGGACATTGTAGATGATGCCTTCTCAGAATCTAGCCTGGCCCCTGACACATTACCTCCTGCTCCCAGAAAACCTGATAGGTATTACAGAGTACCCGACTCTCACAAGTTCTTCTTTAAAAATCCTACTGCGGATCCTGAGACCATTTCACAGGGTCCCAAGGGCATTAAGGCCTCTACTGCCAAAAATCCACAGGGCGCTGGATAGATGGGGAAAGAAGGTATACACTTCTGCAACATTAGCCATTAGGGCCTTAAACTGCCAGTTTCATATGTTGAAGTATCAGCAGCATATTACTGGATTGCTTAAACAGAAAATGATGCTGATTCCTGACTGTGCTGAAAGTAAAGACTTACAGGATTTAATGCATTCTGCTGAACAAGTGGGAAAACGTACTTTGCAATGTGGTTTTGATTCATTAGAGGCATCATGCAGGGCTGCTGTCACTGGGTCTGTACTTGGCATGCTTGGCATAAGGAGCAATCTTTGCCAGATCATGTTAAAGCTAAATTACTGGTTGCTCCCTTAAACTATGACCGCCTGTTTGGCAACAAAGCAGAAGTAGTACTTAAAAAGATGGAGGAAAAAGCTAAATCTATGCAAACTGTTAAAGATTTCCTGCAAGTACAGCCTCCCAGATTTAGTAGGCAGTGGCCCTCTAAGAATTGGTCCTTTCCTGCCTCTTCCAGGCCTTCTCAGTCCAAACCCAGAACCAGCAGAACACCCAGGCTTCAGCCCCAGGGTGCTTACAGGACTAAGCAGTGGGGGGCTCCCACTTCCAAAGCAGGGAGTAGTAAAACTCCCCTCTATGGTAAATTGTCTGAATGACTTCATTTTAAACCGTCCAAGCCCTGCTCAACTGACTGTTCCTTTAGGGGGGGGAGATCGCCCTGCATGCATAAAATTGGGAACTCATTATCCAGAACAAATGGGTTCTAAATATAGTTTCCCAAGGATACAGATTCCACTTCCACTCCTTACCAACCGCAAACGGTTGGCCAGACCTACCCACAAATCAGTGGGCAGAGGCTCAAAAGCATCAGGGCTATTCAACCTGCCCCACAAGAAGAATGGGGCAAGGTTTTTACTCAAGACTTTTCCTGGTACCCAGGAAAGACAATTCCTGGCATTCTATCCTGGACCTGTCTATTCTAAACACATTTTTGGTAATCCCAAAATTCAAAATGCTGACTCTTCAGCTGCTTCCCATGCTAGGCAAAAATGCCTGGTTGGCAACAATGGATTTAAAGGAAGCCTACCTGCACATCCCAATAAGGGAATATTGCAGAAGGTACCTACACTTCAAAGCAGGCTACATGCATTATTAGTTCTCTGCACTGCCCTTTGGCTTATCTACTGCGCCCAGTGTATTCACAAAGTGCATAGCTCCAGTCATTGCATTTTGCAGGCAAAGAAATATTCAAATATACCCATACCTGGACGATTGTCTAATTCAGACAGAAAGCCAGGACATACTATTAAATCATCTGTTATTTGTAAAGAAATTGCTAACTTATCTGGGGTACACCATAAAAGAAAAGAAATCAAATCTTGTACCCTGCCAACAAATTGTATTCCTGGGAGCAAGCTTGAGTACAACTTCCCAGATGGCCTACCTCACACCAGAGAAACAAGTTCATTTGACAGCCTACTTCAGTCTACTGGCCACAAAGACCCAGCTATCTGCAAGGAAAATACTGCAAGCACTGGGGTTCATGGCCTCTTGCATTCTACTAATTCCATATGCAAGACAGCATATGAGAAAACTACAATGGTATATAAAAAGCCTATGGTGTCAACATTCTCAGGACCTAGAATCAATGATTCCTATCATACCTTGTCTGAAGATAGAGTTCCTTTGATGGGCAGAGGCCTGCCACCAAAACAAGGGACTGCCATTCACTCTACCCCCTGCCGCCCAAACCCTAACAACCGATGCATCAGACTATGCATGGGGGGCTCACTTGGCAGGGCAGTGCATTCAGGGCAAATGGATCCCAAGTCAAATGCACCTGCATATCAATCAAAAAGAAATGTTAGCTGTACAGAATGCTCTGACAGCCTTCAAGGACCACATTCTTCCAGGACAATTATTGGTAAAGACGGACAACACCACTGTTATGTGGTACATAAACAAGCAGGGGGGAACCCACTCATACCCTCTCTGCAGACTAGCCATGGCTCTGTGGAACACAGCCTTGAGCTACCAAGTGCACATACAGGCTCAATTCCTGCCAGGAAAGCTAAATACACTGGCAGATGACCTAAGCAGAAATCTCTTGGACCCACACGAGTGGAAACTGGAACCAAAGATATTCAACATGTTGAGAAACAAATAGGGGAGCCCAGAGATAGACCTGTTTGCCTCCCCTCAAAACTACCAATTGGACAAATTCTGCACAAGAACTCCTCACAAACAAGCTTGGAAAGTGGATGCCCTGTCCTTCACCTGGAAAAACCTATCAGTTTATGCCTTTCCCCCTCTGCCTCTCCTCTCCAAAGTGCTACTAAAGATCAAACAGGACAAACCAAGGAAAATACTGATTGCACTGGACTGGCCACACCAACACTAGTACCCCCTCTTGCACAGTGTGTCACTGTCGGCACCATGGCGCCTCAGACCCCTGCCCTGCTGTCCCAGCAGGAGGGCCAGATTCTGCACTCACAGCTTCAAACCCTGAACCTTGCAGCCTGGCTAATTACCTGACCTCTCCATTACCATCCCTCAGAAAGCAAGTGATGGATGTCATTCTGGAGGCAAGGAGGCCTAGTACTAGAAAATCCTATGCTGAAAAATGGAAAATATTCTGTTCCTGGAGCCAAACTCAGGGGATGGGCACAGCCGTACCCAATTTACCCCATATTCTTCAATACTTAACTGAGATGCTTCACAAGGGCCTTTCCTTTTCTTCCATCAAAGTTCATGCCTCAGCCATGTCAGCACATTACAACACAGAACCACCCTTCTTCTCTCATCCACTGCTGAAGCAATTCCTCAGGGGGCCAAAAACTTAAAACAACCCAGGAGAGCCCCTACTTCAGCCTGGGACCTTAAATTTGTATTGGAAAAGCTCACTCTTCCTCCCTTTGAGCCAGCTGCAAATGCAGAGTTGAAATTCCTTTCTTGGAAAACAGTCTTCCTTCTAGCCATCACTTCAGCAAGAAGGGTGTCTGAATTACAGGCCCTCATGGCAGTGGAGCCTTTCATCATCTTTCATGCGGACAGGGTGTCCCTCAGGACCAATCCCTCATTTATGCCCAAGGTGATATCCAGTGGGGCACTTAATCAGTCCATTCATTTGCCAACCTTCTTTTCTAATCCACAAAACAAAGGGGAACGAATACTGCACTCCTTGGACGTGCACAGACAACTTAGATTTTACTTGGACAGGACTAAGCCTTTCAGGAAATCTGAACAGCTGCTGGTGGAATTTGCTGCAGGGGCAGAGCGGAAGGCCATTTCAAAGCAAACCATTTCTACGTGGATAGACCATTGCATTCATTTCTGCTATAAGCACCATGGAAAACCTACCCCACAGCGGATAAGACCACATTCAACCAGGGCTACATCTACCTCTACAGCCTTTCTCAGAGGTGTCCCTACCAGGGACATCCTAGAAGCTGCTACCTTAAGTTCTGTACATACCTTCATCAAGCATTACCACTTGCCAATGTTTTCTAAAGCCAGAGCTGGCTTTGCCACTGCAGTCTTGCAGGGCCTTTTAGCTGGTCTAAATACTATCTAATTGCCTCCTCCCATCCTTAGCTTTGGGAATCTACCCAAATGTGATGACTGCAACAGTGAAAGACGAAGAACATAGTACAGTTGTGTACACTTACCATAAATGTAGATGTTCGAGTGTATTCACTGTTGCAGTCTTGGTTACCCTCCCTCCAGCCCCCTGACTTCTATTGACTATACCTCTATTCTTGTTTACTTTGTTTAAAGCTTTTTGGTGCATTTGCTTTTTTGTTGGAGGTGTAACCTTGTATATAATTGTTTCCCATTATGGGGGCATCTGACATCCGGGGCAAGAAAAACAAGTCTACTTCACGTTGTCATAGGCCGACAATATCGAAGCTGATATCATCGGCACCAGATTAGCGAAAGCAAAAAACATAGAAGGTTTAAACGGAAATCTCCATAAGGGGAGATTTCCATTTAGTTCAGTGTAGTGCGATATCGGAGTTGGTATATTTAAGTAGGGTGGGTGTGGAGGCCAAACCCCTCACATGGAGGGGTGCAGGGGTGCTTGCCCCCCTGCTTGCAAAGGTAAGTTTTTATTTATTTTTGTTTTTAGGCATTTTTTTTTATCTTTCGATGTTTCAGAATTCGATGATATGATGTCGACCATATCAGATTTGATATTCTGAAACTTCGATAAGATAATATAGATGCAGAAAAACTGATGTACTGGCGTTGGCTGCATGCTTTATACCCCTAACTACCTGACATCATGGAAGATGAGACAGCAACCAACGTAGGACCCAAGACTTTGATAATCAGGCCGACTGAGGGCTACCTGCAAGCAGATAACCCAAATGTGATGACTGCAACAATGAATACACTCGAACATCTACATTTATAGTAAGTGTACACAACTGTACTTTCTTAATATCATTCAGTTCTCTTTGCGTTTTATTTATACATGTAAGGCCATTTAAATTTCATTAAATTTTGTGGCAATGAAATCCATTCTGACAAAAGGCTATTACTCCCACATATCATACTTGACAGATTTTTTTGAATATAATTTTCCATTTTGCAGCTCACTTGTACACATTGCGTGACACACTGATATTGTATGCAGTTCCTTTTTCTTATCTTTATTTGAACCTATGCCACATTTTCAATACTATTCAGTTCAGTAAAGGAAAAAATACTAAATACATTTTCAAAAGAAATCCTATTGTAACTCACTGCAAGCATAAAAAGGAAATCTGTACATGCAAATAAGAGCAGTTATCCCAAATCAAGAGCTGCATACACAGGTATTACTTACTCTAAAGTTAACATTAACCATGCTAATGCTCATATTAGAACCTATATTTGTACCTGTATAGATTGCAGTGTTGTCTTACCTTTTTTTTTTTGCTAAAACTTTATTTATTCAGCATTTCAACAAAATATCAAACTATTAACAATTACTTAACAACATTAATTCTCCAGCCCTATATAAAAGTAATTTCAGTGGTTTCTCCTTCCATATTATTGCCTTAGTTTTTTCATACATATGCTATTCATTTCAACCTATATCATTTCTCAACTGTGTCAAACTGATACTTGATATTTACACTTGTGTATTCAGATTACAATACATTTTTATGCTTGGATCATCATGCAATATATAATTATGCATGCATTCTTCAAAATATTTTTGTCCAACTATGTCCACTTTCCCATATTCCAGTTATGCCCCTTTTCAGATATTCCACGTCCTGGAGGCAAATCTCTTCTTCTGTTCATTCTTAATCTTTGTGGTGCTCTCATAATCTTTCCATACTCTTCTAGTTGCATATCAAATAATGTATTTCTATCCTCCAGTCTCTTTCCCCTTTCCTGCTTCCCAGGGTGATATGTTTATGCCTGCTACTATTAACAATCCCTTCATGTTACACATCTGTACATCTCCCTTCCATTACATACATACATACATACATACAAATATTTGACGCAGGTGCATTAATGCCCTTCTAGCTTGCCAGTATACTAAAACACTTGTTCCCATAATAAGTGTCGAAGCTGTTCTTAAAAATATCTAAACTAGTACTTGCTGTAATGTAATTTGGTAGTCTGTTCCATGCATCAGCTACTCTATCAAGAGAACCAATTAGTACACGTCTCATTCCTATAGAATCTTCTACATAGGTTGACTGATGATTCTCTACTACTTTTTGATAACCCAAAACATTCCCAGAGGTAGTTGTCTCTAAATGCCTTATATACCTGAATAAGATTTCCTCTTAGATATCTGTAAGAGATACTGTACAAGTTCAGATCTTTTAGTCTTTCATAATAACTTAAATTTTCACATCCATGGATGCCCTTAATATATTTCTGCTGTACTATTCCATTTTATTCTTGCTTGTTTTCGTATAGGATTTCCATATTGTTATTCCATACTCAAGTTTGGGTCTAATGTAACCAACAAACAATGACGTCATTATTTTTGATTTCCTAGACTTTATAAATCTTTTTATACAACTTATAGTTCTATAACTATCATTAACTAATTAGTTGATATGATTAGAAAAACTCGTAGCTGAATCGACCCATATACCCAGGTCCTTAAAGGAGTACAGCAGGTTTCTCTAAAGTATTCCTCAACTTTACAGCCCTTTTCCTCCCTATTTACATTGTCCTCTGTAAAGCAACAACAATAAAGCATTTACAATTTTTATAATTCCCCTTACTTCTGTAACAGAAGTCTACCTTCTCATGCTGTGATGGTTTCACTTACAAAATGATTCTCTCACGTTTGAATAAAGCTTGCTGGAGTCGCCCATTTACTGACATCATCGAGGCCAGGCAGTGCAGGTACTTTTTTTTTTTTTTTTTTTTTAATCAGTTCCCTCCCCTAAAGTGACATTGCCACAGCCGTCATCTGATTCTAACTAAAATAATAAGACCCACCCATTCTGTAATGTCATGGCTCCCTTGTCCTTCCCCCAGCCTGAGTGCTGTTCATTTTATTCAGTAGTAGTGTAGCAACACCGATGTTTGGAAACACAGAAATTTAGTATGCATACTTGTACATTCTGCACGGCAAATGATGCTTAGGTGGTGTATCGCTTGCATACTTCTCTGTTGTATTTGCACCAGATATTGCTAGTGTGCAGTGCAGGAATAGAAAGATTAAAACATTACCCTGGTATCAGAGGTGGCAGTGCAACATATTCATAGTGGCTTAACATGAAAATAGCTCTAAGCAAGCACCATGTGAAACCTGAACAAGCACCTAGAATTATTCAGTGCAGCTTCCACACCTTAAGTCTGAAAATTAATTCACATACTCACATGAACATGAGTAGCTGCATATTGATGGCTAAAGGTGTATGGGCATGTCGGGTGGTTACTACACTGCAAAACTGGTATGTAATGGCGGAGATATTTGGAAGGCATGAGCAAACACACCAGTATATTAAAGCCATAGCACCAATTGAACTGGAGGCTGGCAAATAGATTTAGTAAGGGATTTTGTCCATGCACAAATATTTCAACACTGATTCTTTGCAGTGGCATCCATTATCTGATTCAAGGTAAGTTAACCTTGATGTCCTTTATTTAAAAAAAAATCAATAAAAAATTTACTTTGTTATAAGTGACTTCTGGACACAATAAAAAGGAAGGGGGAAATATTAGCAATGTGGTTTGTATGTACAAAGACAAATCCAGGGACACTGCAAAAGGTTTTTTTTTGCAAACCAACCAGTGGAGTAAAAACATATGAAGGCAAACACTGCATACCAACACACTTTGCACATGTAAATCTCAATGTTTAACAAGGTGGAAGCATGAAGTGATACCTTAACACTTAAATTAATAAAGATCTAAACTGGTTAATAGTATAAATGTTTTATTCTTTAGCTCCTTGGTGCAAGACCTTTCTGGATATGATTGCAGTCAAGTAAGGCCATGGCTATAGTGCAGCAAAAAATGTCCCCTCTAACAAAGGAAATGAGCAAAGATTAAATTACATGAGTCAAGCACCCTGCTGAGATCTGCCAAACAATGGAATTACCAGGTCAAATTACCCTCAGGACTTTGACAGCTAGGGAAGCTAAGTGTTATTGGGGAGGGGAGAAGTAAATGGACTGGAATTCATTGTCTCACAAATTAGTGCCATTTTAAACTAAATTAGAAAAAAAGGCAGCAGTAAACAGCACTTTGAGTATGTTCTGTGGCATTTGCACTGTTTCTGTTTTAAGTAGTCATCCAGCAGCAGGGAATGTTACTTACACTGTTCTATTTTACTCAGTACTTTGTACGCATGCAACATCTATGAAATGACAGGAACTTTAGGCAAAAGGAGGCCTGCATGATGTAACATTTTTGAGCCAAACAATGATTTCTGGGATACTGGATGGCAACCTGATTTATCCAAACCACGTCAATATGCCAGCCTCCAGGTGGTCAGAGTCTGGAATTACATATAAAAATATTTAAAATCCTGTAAATAATCCCAGAGTGCTGTTAAAGTGTAGGAAACATCATGCCATGATCAGCAAAAACAGAGCCCAAAAAGCAGCAATATAGCAGAAACAAATATAAAATCCTTTGAGAACAAGGAGCAAAAGATCCAGGCTGAGAATGTATTCCAAAATAACAGCAAGAAATCCACGAATAAATGTTCAGGTACCAGTTTATTAACAGAGGACACAAGCGCTTTCACAGTTGCTTCTTCAGGTGTAACTCCTGCCATAAAGGCACACACCTTATATACTCTTCCTAATTAGTCTAAATGATCAATTAACATACTAAAACATTTAAAAAGATAGTAC
Source organism: Protopterus annectens (assembly GCF_019279795.1). NCBI lineage: Eukaryota > Metazoa > Chordata > Ceratodontiformes > Protopteridae > Protopterus > Protopterus annectens. Next base: position 480,021,269 of record NC_056731.1, read on the forward strand.
ACATAGAAATAATACCTAATTGAAATGCATTTATATTACAAGATACACATACTAAAACATTTTAAAAGATAGTACACATAAAAACATAAATACATATTATCTAATTGAAATGCATTTATAATAGTGGACAGTGAAATTATGTGTGTGTATATATATATATATATATATATATATATATATATATATATATACATATATTTTTAAATAAATAAATATATATTTTTAAATAAATATATTTTAAATGAATAAACATAATTTTTATATGAATATATATATATATATATATATATATATATATATATATATATAAATATTTAACAAGACAAAAAAATATATAAATGAATGTATTTAAATTTAAAATATTTTGAACATGTTAGAAATGTTAAAAATGAATCAAGATTCATCTATTCAATGGTCTAATACGAAGCACAGGCTTAATAGGAATGCACTCGTTAAGACCATGTCCAAAACTAGATCTGAGCCTCACAATCCATTTTGCTTCCATATCCTCAGTTCTAGCTCTTACATCACCACCCCTGCCATTCTCATATATAAGAGATAAAACTCTAAACTTAAATACATGGTCATCTCCCATGGCACTAATATGTTTAGCTAGAGCATTAGTCTTTGACTTCTTCCTAACATGATACAGATGCTCCCTGATTCTTTCTCTGAGGGTTCTATCAGTTTTGCCTATATAAAAACAGTGGCATAACTGACATTCTGCTAAATAAACCACATGTGAACTATCACATGTAGCACCTACCCTAAAATCAGTGCTTTTTCTAGTATCAGAGTGATGAAATAATAGACTCATATCTATAGAGGAACACTGTGGACAATGACCACAAGGTCGTGTTCCTTTAAACATCATAGGTGGTTTTTCATTTTTCACACAACATAGCCTCCTATACAAATTCTTCTTTTTTTTAAAAGTATACTGTGGTGTGGTACTAATAAGAGAGGATATTGTGGGTTCGGTGGTTAAAATTGGCCAATACTTATTAATAACATCGGTGTATTGCTTGACATTCCTAGCATAAGTAATACAGACATTAAGTTTTGGTTCATTGTTTGTAATATGCCTGGAAGTATTACTTGAAAAGTATGGTTTTGCTTTGCTAGATCTCATTTGTCTCACCATCTTCTCATTCTTACTAATGCAATTAATGTGGTAATCACGTTTTTTCAACTCATTACTGGTATTAAGCATCATGTGATCATACTCAACTGGATCAACACTTAGCCTGGATGCCCTAAAAAATTGATTGCGAGCTACGTTGTCAAAAACAAAATCAGGATGAATGCTTTGTCGATCAAGCAAATTATTTACCCTACATTCCTTCCTGTACATCTTAGTGCTTACTTTTCCTGTTGCATCTATATCTATATATACATCTAGAAAACTGATTCCTGTATAAGAATAATTGAAAGTAAATTTCAGAAAATATGTGCTATTGTTTAAATATTCTACAAAAAGTTTCAACCCATCAAGGTTACCTTTCCACAAGAAAAAACAATCATCAACAAATCTTCTGAAAAAAAGGTATATAAGGTGCATATATACTATTAAATATATTATCAATCTCCCAGGTTGCCATGACTGCATTAGCATAACTATTTGAGCAAGAGCTGCCCATGGCAACCCCATTTCTTTGCCAATAAATCTGGTCATTAAAAATAAATATATTATTATAAAGCACTAATGCTATCAGTTTCTGTATAACTACAATCTCACTAGCATTAAGCATACCTACTTTCAATAATAACTTCTTCATAAAATCTATACCAGTGTCATTGGGTATGACAGTAAAAAGAGAAACAATATCTAAAGTAACCAAAATAACCTCACCTTCTACATACCCATCATTAGTAAACTCATATAAATCGTGTAAAAAGTGCTCAGTATCTTTTAAAACATGACACATGGAATCTAATACAGGTCTCAGTCTCTTCTCTACATAAATAGATATAGCTTCAGTAGACCATCCCCTACTTGACACTATAGGCCTCATGGATGGTCTAACATTATCCTTGCGTAACTTAGGGAGGCCTTGTATAATAGGTATTACAGGTTTACAAACTAAGAAGTACTGATACAATTCATCAGTAATAAGGCACTCAAACTGCATTCTCTTAATTTCAGTAATTATATGTTGAATCATTTGATCTGCAATTAGCTTAGTAATAGGTTGATAAAAACTAACGTTATTAAGCATATCATACATTAATAAGTCATAATCTGTTTTATCTAAAACAACAATCTGTCCACCTTTATCAGCCGGTCTAATTACCAGGCTGGAATCATTCTCTAATTCATTCATTCTAGTTTTGGACATGGTCTTAACGAGTGCATTCCTATTAAGCCTGTGCTTCGTAATAGACCATTGAACAGATGAATCTTGATTCATTTTTAACATTTCTAACATGCTCAAAAAATTTAAATTTAAATACATTCATTTATATATATTTTTGTCTTGTTAAATATTTATATATATATATATATATATATATATATATATATATATATACATATATTTTTAAATAAATAAATATATATTTTTAAATAAATATATTTTAAATGAATAAACATAATTTTTATATGAATATATATATATATATATATATATATATATATATACATAATTTCACTGTCCACTATTATAAATGCATTTCAATTAGATAATATTTATTTATGTTTTTATGTGTACTATCTTTTAAAATGTTTTAGTATGTGTATCTTGTAATATAAATGCATTTCAATTAGGTATTATTTCTATGTGTACTATCTTTTTAAATGTTTTAGTATGTTACTTGATCATTTAGACTAATTAGGAAGACTATATAAGGTGTGTGCTTTTATGGCAGGAGTTACACCTGAAGAAGCAACTGTGAAAGCGCTTGTGTCCTCTGTTAATAAATTGGTACCTGAACATTTATTCGTGGATTTCTTGCTGTTATTTTGGAATACATTCTCAGCCTGGATCTTTTGCTCCTTGTTCTCAAAGGATTTTAGCATGCCATGATGTTTTAAACATGTTTTTTTGAGTCTGGGGGCGCGGTACTCCTTTAAATGAGTCTACTGTTTTAATCACTGTGTGCTGTATTAAATATTCACTTTTCAGTTTGTCTCCCAAATCTCATATGCTTAGTTTTTAATTTATTTATCAGCATATTATTCTCCTGTGCCCAAATGGTCAATTTACTCAAGTTATTTAGCAGACATGCTTTATATGTAACACATGTAATCAGTGTACCCAATTTCAAGTCATCTGCATATAGACTGTAGAACACCTTAGATGAAAAAGTTAGGTCTGAAAGATACAGTCTAAACAAGTAAGGGCCTAGGACAGAGCCCTGTGGGACATCCTGACTATAACCAAGGATTTCACCTGTCCAGTTGCTGTATGATACTTGCCATGTCGTATTTGTAAGCCATGCAACTATCCATCTTATCAAGAGTATATCAACACGTAGTTGTACTAATTTATTGATCATTGTTTTGTGTATGACCTTGTCAAATGCTGAATTAAAATCTATATAAATTACATCACAGCACAATTTTTCATTCATAGCTATTATATTATTATAGAACATCACGTTACAGGTGGTAATAGATCTGTTTTCAACATATGCATGCTGATATATGGTTTCAACTCACAACCTATCCAGTTCTGACAATAACTTATCCAATATTACCTTCTCCATTATTTTTCCACAACATGAAAGTAGACTTAAGGGTCTATAAGACTCTGGGTTTGTCCTACTCCCCTTTCCCTTAAAGACAGGTTTAATAAGAGCATGTCTCCAATCTTGAGGAATCTCCCCATGACCTAGTGAATACTAGATATAAAGGTACTGTAAGTTCTTGCTAAAGTGTTCTCAGGTCATTGTTACTAATTCCGTCTCCTCCCTGCACTTTGGATCCAGTTTGTGCAGTTCTTTTACAATATAATCTAATTTGATTCCAGTGTCTGGGGATACCTGGATGTCACTAGGACAATTTATCACCCCTTTTGTGGAGCCAAACTGTTTTGCATAAGATTCTGTAAACATAGCCATAATCTGTTGCGTCTGAGAATAAATTTTAGAATCTGTACACAGTTTATCAATTTGTGTGTCTTTATTCCTTCCACATCTTATGTATCTATAAAAAGGCTTCCTATCATGCTCAATATCTTTATATACATTTTCTTCAAAATTTTCTTGATCTTGTCTAACACTATGGTTAATCTGTTTGTCCAGCTTGCTCATTTCAGTTTTCAAAGTTGTAGTTCGACCTCTCTTCCATTTCTTATATTTTTTTGTCTCTTACCTTAATCATATACCTTGTTCTTACAGAAATATATCCCCCTGAAGTTGTATGTCTAGATCCTGATATTAAACATTTTTTTGATTTTTTGCACTCAAACAGTTTCTCTTTCAAAACTTTTCACATTCCTTCTGCAGTTTTTCCACTGAACACCTCACTCTAGTTCGTTTTACATAGTGACTGTTTTGCTTCCATATAATGTGTAATTAACCTTCTGTGCATTGGCTTAGATTTCAGTTTGGCAGAATTATCTAGCAACAAATCAACCTTTATAACCCCATGATCACTGCACATCAGTGTTGGTAAAACTTGACGAAGTTACAGTAATTTCTTTGGTAACACAAACAATGCCTGTCTAGTATGTTCCACCCCCTGGTAGTTTTTTTTGCAATCTGAAGCAATTGTTGTTCCTGAATATACCCCATGAATAATTCCCATACTAACATTGTTGAAGCAATATTATTCCCGTCTGTTTCTGGTAAATTTAAGTCGCCAGCTAATGTTATTATTCCCTCCTGTGCTTCATGTAAGAAATGTATGAATTCCTCTAGGTCATCTGCACTTGACTTTGGTGGTCTGTACACTGCAACAATTGTTATATGTTCCAGGGTTGTCTTTATTGTGACAGTGACACAGTCTATAGTATTGGTGTTTATTACTGAAGATGTAATAATCATAGGTCTCATAGCTATCTTCAATCCCTATCATAACACCTCCACCTGATTTTTTTGTTAGAATGTCTGTTACAGTAAAAACATTTATACCCTGACAGAACTGGTTTATAGTCACTGTTCTTTAACCATGGTTTCACAAATAATAACAATATCAGTGCTGTGGGAACGTAGCAAATTTTCCAGTAAAAAAAATGTATTGTTAATGCTCCTAGCATTAACAACTATCATAGGTTCATAGGTAGGTACTAGGCTATTGGCCCTAGGGCCTATATAAGCCTAGCCAAAAGGTACCCTGGTTTTCGCCACCCAAGAAAATTATTTTCCTGTGCCACTGTCGAGCAGAGCCACAGAAGTGATCCCCGGGGTGAATTTCCTATCTCCCATCCAATCATCAAGATTTTTCTTGAAGAGTGCTAATGAGGAGCTTTGTTTGATATAGATAGGTAGTTTGTTCCAGAGTATGGGAAGTCTCTGGGACAGGATTCTATCCCTCCAGCATGTTCTGTTTATTGTGGTGACAAGGTTTAGGTCCCTAGAGCGTGTAGCTCATAGGGATTGGGATTTCTTTAAGTGGAGCATGTCTAAAAGCTCTGGGTTTGACATATCTTTGTGTGTTAAGCAGAGATCGCCTCTGAGTAGGCGATATGCGATGGAGTAAAGCTGGAGTTTTTTGAGACGGTCTGCATAGGACATCTGTTTGAGGCAGGTAATTCTCTTTCTGAGGTATTTCTGTGGCCTTTCCAGTTGTTGTAGATGTCTTGTGAAGTACATACCAAAAGTGGCATTGTACTCTATAATGGGTCTAATGAGTGACGAGTAGAGGGGAACAATGACCTCTTTTTTCCTGGATGAGAAACCTTTTGTGATGAGGTGTGCCATGTAGAAGGATTTCCTGACTACTGTGGTGATGTGATTATCAAAGGAGAGACTACTGTCCACCTGTGTCCCAGGTTCTCGTATCACACTTTCTGTGTTAAGTAGACTACCGCCTATGTGGTAGTTCATGGGTACAGAGCTTTTACCAAAAGGGATGACAGTGCACTTTTTGGCATTGAGCTTGAGGCCATGGCTTTGACACCAGATATCTGTCTCAGTGAGGCCCTTTTGTAGGATGTCCACATCTTTTGGAGTTTTGATTATGGCTCCTAGTTTGCAGTCATCTGCAAACTTCATTAGCCAAAGACCTTCTGTGTTGGCCTGTACTTCAGAGAAGTAGATACCAAACAGGAGAGGATCTAGGACTGAACCCTGTGGTACTCCACTTGATACTGGTCTGAAGTTGGATTTGGAGTCTGCTACTTTCACAGTGTGGGTTCTGTCAGTGAGCCAGCTGGCAACCCATCTAGTGACATAGGGATTTATACCTAGTTTAGTGAGTTTATCTATAATTCCAGAGTGGGGGATGGTGTTGAAAGTCTTGGCGAGATCTAGATAGGCTGTGTGATCCACCTTACCCTCATCTATGGCTTTGGTGACTGTTTCAAAGAAGTCTATTAGGTTTAGGAGACATGATCTGCCTTTTACAAACCTGAACTGGGTGGGGTTCTAAGTTTGGAGATTACCAATGTTATTGTTTATAAGTTCCATTATGATAAATTCCATAGCCTTGCAGACCAGGCTGATTAGGCTAATGGCGCGGTAGTTTCTGGGGTCTGTGGTGGCTCCCCCTTTGTAGAGTGGGATAACCATCATTGTGCGCCATTCAGTGGGCACATAGCCTGAGGTAAGGCTGTGATTGAACATGGTACTTAGGTGGGGTGCCAGTTCGTGCTGTAGTTCATGTAGAACACAGCCTGGGATGTTGTCAGGTCCCATGGATGCTGTGTTCTTGGCTGTGGATAGTGTGTTTTTTGCCTGTGAAGCCATGATTACAGGAACTTTGCATTCTTCTGGTATAGAGATGGGCCCTTAAGGGGATGACAGGGGGGGTAAAGTTAGCACTGAACCTATCTGCCAGGATGTTGGCAATATCAGTTGGTTCTGTGTATTTAGTGCCATTATGCTGTAACTCAGAGCAGATCTGAGTGTTGCCACTGAGATTCTTAACATAGCTATAGAATGCTTTGTGGTTGTTTTAGAGTCAGTGGTGATTTTGTTTTTATAACTAGCTTTGGAGGATTTTATGAGGGATCTCAGCTTCTTACTGTGGCTGACCAGGGAGTTTCTCCAATCATGGGATTTTACTCTTTTTTTGCAACAGTTTCTTTCTTTTGTAGTAGAGTTTGTTTATGGCAGAGGAGCACGAGATTGGCTTCCTTTTTTTGGCGGATAGCATCTTGGTTCTGTTAGGGATTGAACGATCCATGCACTCGTGTAAGTGCTTATAAAGTGCATTTGTGTAGGATTCAGCAGTCATACTCTATTGTCCGTCAGCATGGGTGCCGTGAGGTTTGCCACTTCTGTCTTAAGAAGCGTGAAGTTGGCTTTGGAGAAATTTTTTACTGTGGTTTCCCTAATGGGGGGTGGGGGAGGGATGTGGATGTCTAGGGTGATTAGCTTGTGGTCGGATCTGACCAACAAGGAGTTGACCTCTGGTGTAGAGCACCAGTTGCCCATGTTGTTAATAACCAGGTCTAGGATATTGCTGCTGGTGGGGGTGTGGATAAGTTGATCCAAGGCATTGGAATTTATGAATTCCAGAAAACGTTGAGCACAAGAGTTGGTACATGAGTAGTTTTTCCCAGTTAATGGTAGGGTAGTTGAAATCGCCCATTATTAGGGTGTTAGATTGTACCCTAATATTTTCCAGTGTATCAAGAAATGAGGAGTGGGAATCCTGGGGCATGGTGGGGGATCTGTAGCAAGCTACAATTTGGATTGCAATCTTGCCCAGAGTTAGTTGCACTTGGATAATCTCAGATGCATTATGCTGAGCAACTAGCCTGGAGGTGTGGTTATCCTTAACGAATATGGACACACCTCTGCCTTTAGTGTTTTGGTCCAGGTTAGGTGGCCGAAAGGTGTGGTATGAATTATAGCCTGGTAATGCAGGGGTACTCTCTGGAGCCTTGAACCAGGTGTCTGTCACTGCACAGATGTCAATGTTCTCCATTTTAAGGAGTGCCTCGAGTGAGTGCATTTTGAGGTTTAGACTTCTAGCATTGAGTAGCATTACCCTCAGATTTTGCTTGCTTGTACCTGCTATGGTGGTGAATTTGTCATTTGAACATTGCCTAAAATGGCACTATAGGGGTGGCTAGTGCCTTAGCCAGTATCCAGAATCCCAGGGGCAACAGGTGCAGGCCATCTCTGGCAAAGCATCGTGGTTTGTCGATCATGTCATCCCAGGCAGACAGATACTGGATCCCCCTTAGAATGACACCAGAAGCTTAGCCAATTGTTGAAGTCAATCATTTTGTCCTTGTACTGTGGTATCATTCTGGGTGATGGCAGGATGTTACTCAGGGCTAGGGTCATACCTGCCTGGGCTACAAGATTGGACAGCTCCTCCATGTCCCTTTTCATGTAGCCCAAGGAGGTATGTCTCAGGTCATTCACACCAACATGGACAATGACAGAGTCATATTTGTACTTGTTGTGGAGTGACCTGAGTGCATGTGTTATGTGACGGATCCTGGCACCCGACAGGCAGCTGACAGTAACTTTCTCCTTGTTTAGCCTGGTGAGTGGAACATCAGTGTGCCTGACTATAGAGTCACCTATGACTAGAGTGTTGGGTACGTTGTTATGCTTTATGGGCTGTGGTTGAGTGGCACACTGAGTTTGTGGGCTATGTGTCATTTGGGTTGTGTTGAGGGGTGGAGGTTGCTTGTGTTTCTACTTTGGAGGTCCCTGCTGCTTGGGCAGGTTTTTACTGAGAGCCGCCGCAAATGTAGGTGTGTGTTTTATGTTTCTATGTGTGTGTTTTGGTGGTGTAGGTTTTGAGGGACTATGTGCTGAGTGTGATGTGGTGCAAGTGTTTACCTTCTCCTCTTGACTGTCTAGTCCAGTCTTAGGTGAAGAGAGCTTTGCTTCCAGTTTGGCTATATAAGTGCATCTCTCACAGGTTGTAGTGTTGGATGGTAGGAGGAGAGGGTTGTCTGTGTACATGAGGCAATTACTGCATTGCCCCAAGATGCCCAGATTCATCAGGTAGACAGGAGAAAACACTGGGAGCTGACCCTTAGACATGCCTGGATATGTTCTTATTTAAGTACTACAAACTGTTTTCCTCTAGACAGTGAGGAAAGTTGAGTGTTGTAGTAATTCGTATCTTATTTAGTGCTTACAATAAGTTCTGAACAAGTGCTGAGCGCAAAGAAACAGACTTGAGTGCTGAAACAAAAAAAAACTGGCTGGTTCTAAGAAACAAAATTAACACAGAAAGACTTGTGGGCTTAGAAGCCCACAAATAGTCCTGGACACAGCAAATCTGTATTCAGACTAGACTACCCACAGGAAAGGCAGGAAACAAGCTTAGAAATTTTTTTTTTTTTTTTTAGAAAGGAGGAGCAGAAACTAAGTGGATTGGCCTTCTCAAATGTTCTCCCTGTATTAGGTAGAATGAGGTAATGACACTAGACTGGGAGGAGGATCCCAGATCAAATTTACAGTAGGGGCGGGCAACTGCAAAGCCACCAACTATAAGAAGTGTTTCTCACAGCAGAAAAGCAGCAGTGAGCCTTTAAATGAAAGTTTTAATCAGCTAAAGGAGCCTCTAGAGAAAGCTTTTAACTGCAAACAAGTTATCAAAATCAAACAACCCAACGGATGCTTAATAAAAGTGGACAATTTCCAGTTAATACCTCACATACAGTGAAACTTGCTAGAAAAATATACAGTACACAAAGTGCTATAAACAACTCGAAAAAATAAGCAAAAAAACAGGATACTTAATGTTATATATTATAGATCTGAGTTTGCTCAGTGTCCTTCCTTCGATTAGCTCAGTGTGAAATGGCAGAAACACTCACAACTTAACTTCTTAGGTAACAGAAAGTTGAAACCCGAGAGAACTTTTAAGGAAAAAAAAAGCTCCAAAGAACCAATGAGGTGCTTAGTCTAAGCTGTAGTCCAGGTGACCTCAGTCAGCCAATGACCTTAAACAATTCTCTCTCACTGAAATGCCTGATGGCTTTGGCTAAACCAAGATGTCCCTGAACATGTGCTCAGACACACAGCCTCCACAAACACAAGGCCCAAATGCAAGCCTGAATATGGACAATGCTACAAATATCCACACTACTTAGAAACAAACTGCAGAAATGTTTCTCACAGCAGAAAAGCAGCAGTGAGCCTTTAAATGAAAGTTTTAAACAGCTAAATGAGCCTCTAGAGAAAGCTTTTAACTGCAAACAAGTTATCAGAATCAAACAACCCAACAGATGCTTAATAAAAGTGGACAATTTCCAGTTAATACCTCACACACAGTTAAACTAGCTAGAAAAATATACAGTACACAAAGTGCTATAAATAACTCAAAAAAATAAGCAAAAAAAACGGATACTTAATGTTATATATTATAGATCCGAGTTTGCTCAGTGTCCTTCCTTCGATTAGCTCAGTATGAAAATCCAGATACATCAAATGTTGCTATCTGTGAACTGTTACATTTTTGACCTGGCAAAAATCCTGCCTCATGTTTGTCAAATATTGCAAAATATCTGCTGCAAAAATTCTCTTCCTTGACCTTGACAGCTGCGCACCATCCTGTCTGAACATGTGTGCCTAAGGCAAGACTTAGATGCTCTACACATTTCCATTTTTTAAAACAGGACATTTTTTTAAGTAAGTATTTACCCCAGACATCTTTTCATTCACGGTGACCTGACTATTCATTCTATAGGTGATTTGTGAAAAATACATCCTAGCACCAGTACAGGCTATGCTATCTAAGAGCTGTCAGTTCCCTACTAACAGTCTGAGAATCCTTGTGGGTGACATTTCTGGTACCAACAGGAATAAAAAACAGATCCATACTTCCTTACATTAAGGCATTCCAAGACTTGTCTCACATCTTCTATTTTTGCTCCAGGCAAGCATAGTACTATTCACTGTTTGTTATCATCTCTGCAGATATAAGTGTCTGTTCCTCTAGTAATTGAATCTCCAATTACAAGAATATCTTTGCTGATCATCTCTGAAGAATCTTCAGCTTCTAATACATTGATATCTGCTCTATCAATTGTTGTTAAGGATAGATCTTCATCGCTATTAGTTTTATTAATCCCACTATTGTCATTATGTATTAAATTCTCATCCAGCTGGTATTGTAAATTCATAGCTTGAGCCATGTAGTCAACATCTGTCTTTCTCTTCTTTTTTCTTACAGTAATGTTCATCAATCCTTCCACATTCAGTTTTGATTTCTTCCTTTTCATCTGTCCCTTGCCTGTTTTTTCTACCTTCTCCATTGGAAAGATGATACCTTTTTCTGTAGACTGAAGGTTTTCTGATATCATCATTCCCTGTCACCTGTGTGTTACGTAACAAAGCAGTGTCCTTTTTTACTACGTATTCTCTTTCCTTTACAGTCATTAATCAGTTTCCTTTTCTTTCTTGTTATTTGTTGTGAACTTCTTCCTTTCTTTCTTTTTCGGTTTCCTTCTAGACAAACTGGATCCTCAGATTGCTGAATACTTGCACCCAGAATTCCAAAGTTGTCAGGGGCATTGTCTTGTTTCATAGGGGTTGAATGTTCTTTGCAGAAAATAGATGCATCATTTCCTAAATGTGTTCTGTTTGTTCTATGCCTAACATTATTTATCTCATCAGTCCAGTCATTCATATATGAAACAGTTCTCCAAGCCATGCCAATTGCACAAGTGCAACCATCATCAGTAAGTCTAAATTCACTTCTAACAATGGTAAGCAAATCATCTAACTTTTGACATGAGGAACACAGATCACCGTTTAAATATGCATAACATTTATTACACTGTACTAGATATTTGTGCATTAGGAAATCATTAATTGCATACTCATTTAAGGAATCCATATTCAGCTTCAAGTGAATAAAATATTGCAAAAGAAAAGAATAATCAAAATCATTAACCACAGAATTGAAAGAGAACTTAAACTGACTTCTGTGACAAAAGAAATCACACCAGCAATGTACAACTAAATAATAAGTACAGGAAAGTTGTTCTGACCATGCAAGTTCTACAAGGCAGGGAAAAGTTGTAATTCCTTTACATCGCACACTCACTATTGCTTGCAGTCGCACTTCTTTTTAACAGTAAAGATAAATAAATCACAAACCAAGATAGGATTGTTTAGATATGCTCAGGATTTTCCTCTCTGCAGTCTGTGTAAATTTCCATTATCACAGTCCTTCAGCCAGTAAACCCATGTGCTGAAGTATGTCATTTTGCCTGTTTGCTTGACTAGTCTTTCAACTTTTTTCATCAGTTCCCTCATCAGTATTTTAAATTCAGACAATTCTGAAAGGTGAAGTCAACGTCCACGTTTATATGATACACATTTTTGTTACACTGTTAATGATCCACATTAAAGCTTCATCCATCTTTCCTAACTGTTGTGTTGCAGCAATTCCTAACAAAACGGAGTCTTTTAATCTCACTGGCTTTTTGAAAACTCCTTTCATTACACTGTGTAAGTTACTTTGAAAGCTATTTAGGCCCCCACAGGCCCAAAACTCCCCTTTGCCCCTCCCCATGCCTCCAGCAGTAATTGCTCACACAATATATTTCTTAGTAAGCCCTGCTGGCATGTAAGAATACTTACACAAACATCTCCATCCATATATTTTGAAAAATCTTCATGAAATGGCCACTCATGTGAACATTAGGCATATCTTGATCCACTTTTTCCTGTTGATGTTTGAATGCATCTCCCTCCTCACTTTTTAATCTTTCTACTGTTGCCAGAACCCTTCTTCTCAGGGCCTTAAAAGCTTGTGACACCAAACCTTTCTCTTTCCATGTCACTCTGTCTCATATTGACTACCCATTGTAGTATGTGTGGCTAACTCCTCCTTTCTACTCTAGTCCTGTCAGAGGCCTTCACTCTAGCTCTTAGGGAATTATATTCCCACACAACTCTCTTAGGAAAGAAATAGTTCTATTTTGCTTCATTATTTTGCTCTGTGCCAGACCTGCCGTTCAGCTGGCATTTGTTCTGAATACTTTGGTGCTTTGGTTTCAGTCTTTGCATCTTCAAATGCTTAGATGCCATCTTCTGTCCTGTTCTGTTCCCACTAAAAGCACTGACTCTACTTTCCCCTATTTCAGCTGTTTACTCAAAAAAATCCCTCCTACTTTCCTCTTAAGTGTATTCAGGGTAGGCTGCTTAAGATTACTTTTAGATGGCTCTGCTCAATAGCCAAATGTCCAGCCTGGAGACCATCCTGCATTTGGGGAGCATCCATTTGTGTGTAATCACTAAAACGTGTTTTACATGTTCAAGCAGTACCCTGTCTATACCTGGGTTTTGTGTTTTCCATCCCTTTAGACCCAATGGCAACTATGGTGGAGTCTCCACATTTGTGAGAGACCAAATCATCTTTTGATAGATTCCTAGAGATACAAATCACACTAATGTAAACTTATTATTAGGTCACTGCCTGTCTCAAGATCCCCTCTATGTCCCCCAACAATCACATTAAGGTTCTAAATATATTTGAAAAACTTCCCTGAAGCAAAAACTCTACTATTTTAGGAGACTTTAATTAACCCTGAGTAAACTGGGATACCTATACTTTAAGTGTAGGATATGACTAAACATTCCTAGATTGAATAAACAAAAAATACCTAAACCATATAGTCAAAGAACCCAGTAAAGGTCAAGATATCTTAGACCTGGTTCTTAAAAATATAGTGTCTGTATGTACCATTTCCCTGGTAACTCCCTCCACAGTTAAGTCCAGTCATAAATTGGTAGGCTTTACCATTAAAATTACAAAATAAAAGGATGCCAATGTCATGCAACACAATGATTTCGCATGTACAGATCTTTTCCAGTTTGATGAATAATCCAAGTTTGCATATAACAGTATCATTCAATACACTGGTACAATAATTAGCTACCCAACAAATTTATGCTTTACTATGTAAATGTATAAATTTGGCAGTCCTAAGTAGAGCTAAATATAATTGCAAGTTTAAGGCAAACAATCTTGGTGGTCCACAACATAAACTATAGAACAAAAGAAAAGATGTATTCAGCAGGGGAAATAACCCTCAGACTGAGGTTAACATCAAGGAATTGTTAAATAATTAAAACAAAATTCCATTAAGAAAACAAAGACATCTCATGAACTTAGGCTACCACCAAAAGCTGGTAATTACAAATTCTTCTTTTAGCTATGTCAGGAAACTAAGAAACAATACCCAGAACCTATTCAAAATGCATTGTCTACTCAGACCCAGTAGACATTTCAAGCATACTAGCAAATGAATTCAGTGAAAACTTCACTACAAATACATCTAAATAAAGCCTGCTTATTTCTGGGCATCTCAGACATTCCATCTTCCCTAAAAAATATATACTGAGGGTGCTTTTAAAAATCTTATCAGGCTAGACAAAGGTTGATTCTTTCAAATGAATCTGGTTAACTTCATTGAAAGGGTAATACAGGCTGCTGATAGCAGTCATGCTGTACACACACAAAATACCTCAACCTGGTCAAAGCATGTGATACCATTCCTCATGCTAATATAATAAACAAGTTAAACATGCTTCAACTAGAATCCTATGTACTAAGATGCATAGCAAATTGGCTAAAAAGATAGAACCAATACAGTGAGTGTACCTGATGTTTTCTCAGAGAGTATGAAGGTGACCAGTGGTGTTTCACAGAGCTCAGTATTGGGGTCTCTGTTACTTCGCATCTACTTTTTCATTCTCCAGATCACAAACCAAGATTTCTGGTTAAGAAAGTTTGCAGATGATTGAAAACTGGGTGTCATTCTCAAGTCCACCTCTGCCCAGTCCCTCCAGCACAAATTTTTACTTGTCAGTACCTGGTGCACAAACAGCAGGTTGCTGTAGTGGTCTAGAAGTCCTGCTTATCACAGCTTATTACAAGACTAATGTCATCCATATCTAAACATAGGAACATAGTAACATACGAATACCATCATCATAGGATGCCGAGCCATATAAACTTTAAAGGAGACCCACCCCTTTCGAGGACTTAATAGTACTGACCTCCCAAACTGGGCAGGGCTGCACATGATGTCCATGGGTTGAATTTGTGCCTACCCATGTAGTCATTAAATCTAACCTTAAACTTAGCCAAAGTAGTATTTTGATCTCTAGTGGTAACTTATTCCATCATCTAGGAATATGTCAAGTTAGGAACTTTCCTTCAGCAAGTTTTGTTTATTTATTGGTAAAGATTTAGGTCCTTAGTGTGGGTTCTTAGGTTCATAGCCAAGTGCTAGGCTAGCTGCCCTTGTGGGCCATTTAAAGCCTGGCTAATTTCCTTTTTTTGTGCTAAAAAAAAAAACTATCCCATTTGGTTATAGATTGGCCTTACACACCCCATAGTCGTAACTGGGATCATACCATAGATAAATTGCGGGGTCCCATGCATGGCATAAAGCATTTAGGAGCTTCTGCTGTCCATTGGGCAGTTCTGAGGTACATTTTCTATTTCCCATCCATAGATCTAAGCTGCACTTGAATATGGACAGGGAACAAACTTTGTTTTATGTGGATGGGGAGTCTGTATTACATAGTAGAGGAGAGAAGAAATTAAACTTGCTGCATGTACATAGGCAGTTTAGATACAGTGTAGCAAGAACAAACAACTTCAAGCAGTTCAACCAGCAGTTTCCATTCTTCATGCCATGGCAGCAAGATAGGCCTGTATCCAAACAAACACAATCCAGGTGCCTGTCTAACTGCTTTACCTTCTGTTATGAGAGAAGAGGGTGTCTGTGGAGCCACTAGTTTTGCAAAGAAATAGGAGGTTAAATAAGACTAGGACTTTCAGTGCTCCAAAAGCAAGACACAGATCACCTCACAGCAACTTGTGAGCTACTGAGTATAAGGAGTGCTGTGCTAATCTACCTGGGTCATTGTCGCCATATATTCTGTATGGATAAGGCCAGTCAGAAAATATAATGCACCCTTTAGATGTATCTCAGTAGACATAGCAAACAATTAGAAGGACCCCAAACATTCCTAACTGAAAAGAACACTGGCTTAAAAACTCTTAAGCTATTAGAAAACATTGAAAGTAGTATCCCTTTTTTCACTGCCCTATATACAGAGGTGATGACCTGAACTTTGTGTTTTATTCCATTAGGGACCTAGCAGTCCAGGATCTCTTGCATCACCATTAATCAAACAATCCCACTAACACTAGGACCAAGGAACTAAACCTATATCAGCAAATAAAAAACATGATGAAGAGATAGATTTATTACTTAATGCGATAGACATATTATTTAATGCCTTCCTCACCTCTGGAATAAACTCCCACTACAAATTATGATGTGCAAT
Source organism: Protopterus annectens (assembly GCF_019279795.1). Lineage (NCBI taxonomy): Eukaryota > Metazoa > Chordata > Ceratodontiformes > Protopteridae > Protopterus > Protopterus annectens. Next base: position 480,037,667 of record NC_056731.1, read on the forward strand.
ACTATATTCATTCAAACAGGAATTAGATGACTGCATGGATATTTACAAATTCACCCAAAGCTTGAATGGTCTAGCCCTCCTTGAAAAAGGAGGTCTGGTTTAAATGTAGGTACTGGCAAGCTGTAAGTGACCACTATACTTGCATTGTATTCCTGTGATCTGATGATCACTGAGATCACCACTCTGTACCAAAAATGTGGTATCTCACAGTTACTGTGCATTCTGTTCATCATTACTAACTAGTACTTTTCTAGCTGTTCTCACCCTATTTTCCACATTCAGTTCATCTCCTATCAATCCCTTGTAATTTCTCTACCTTTTGTTTTGTAATCACCTCCTTCGATTCTTGAATCTCAATTGGCTTCATAATTCCCTCCACCTGTGGTTGTCTGGCTCTCATTAATCCCTGCTTCCTCAAGTATCCCTCAATCTGTTCTTCTTCCATGTACAGCTCCCAGTAATATTTCCTGAAGTAGTACAAAATTTTCCTGGGCTTCCACACTATCTGACTTATCTTCTCATCCCACTACTTAAAAACTGTTCTTATACTTTTTGCTACTGCAGTCACATAACAAATTTGTTTGTGAATCTGCTAAAAATGTTCTCACTGCTGTCTTCTGAACATTAATTCTTTCATCTAGAGATTTCTGCAGTTTCTTCCTGATTTCCAGTACTTCTACTAACTACCTCTCTCTTTGTCTACAAATATCCACCCCTTCACCTGAAATTTCTTCAGTGCCTCCCCAAAACACCCTTAGGTGCACATATGTCTTCACTTTCTCAAAGAAAACACTTTACTTCTGTTCATCCCACTCTTGTCTTCCCCATTTGCCAACCTGTTCAATAACTTAAGAAGTAATTCCTTCACCAACTATCTCATGTCCCTGGTTTTAGGAAGAAAACCTGGACACCTCCAATGCCTTGAACTGTTTTGCCTTTTTATTTTTTGCAGTGTAAAAACCATGTAGACATGATATGATAGCAGTTTTGGTGCAGTTTCCACCCCTAACACTTTATATCTGTCTTATGTACTAATATAAATTATACTGATCCTTGACTATTTCTTATGCCTGGCTGAGTAAAATGTAAATTTCCTGTCTCACCTTTCATGCTTGCTTGTAGCATAGGCATCCACTAGGCCCAAACATTTAAACACCTTCTTACTATATCTCTGTATTCTACCCATCCTCAGCTGTCCAACCTTTCATGTACAATGTTTCTTGTTTCATACCATGTTCCAGTCACCCATTATAATAAACATTCCCATGTGGATGCTCACAATCTTATTAAAGATTCTTTTAACCTGTGTTACTTTTCATGTTAGGGGAAGGTTCACACTAACTATTGTTAGCCTTTCTCCCTTATATATTACCCTAAACCCTACTTACCAGCCTTGTTCATCAACCAGTGTATCCTCCATCTCCCATTGCCCCATGTGTACTAATAGGATACACACTCCCTGTGACTCTCACTCACTGTCAGCGTATAACCTCTCCTCCCAAGTTTTTATGCTCCAACTCCTACTGAAGTGTCTGTTGTAGAACAACTCGTTTGCACCCTCCCAATCCTTTTACAATACAGATGACACTGTCCATTTGGACAGGGTTAGTCAGTACATTGACACTGCAATGTAATACCTTCAACATAAACACTACTGTCTATCAGCTCTGT